>NC_092354.1:12052143-12367942 GCF_963676685.1 Mytilus edulis
ACAGCTTCTTTTTCTGAACTTCTAAAAAATTATAGTTCACTCGAAATCGTTGCCATGAATAAATAGGAACTTCACTAGATTGGAATACAAACATTCGCAAACAATTTCTATATTCTCACACTCTCGAAATATATCAATATACGAACAGATAAGCTGTTTGTCAGTTTTGTGATGCTTTTATTGATAGACAGTGTTTTGAATAGTATTCATCAATTTTTATATGAACATATTTATGGCTGAATAATCATAATTATTTATGATACAGTTCCCTGATTCATTATCAACTAACACTCCGGGCGCACTACGTTTGCGCGCATTTGGAGATTAAAATATTTTACGTTTGCGCGCAGCTTTTGATTACATTTGCGCGCATTCATTTTACAGGTGATCTCAGGTAAAAATAATAATTCATATATATTAAATTATAAATGACTGTACTTTATTCGTATTTTCATAATAGATATAACTATTAATTATTAATTTTGAAAATAGTTTGTTAATTCAAATTATATAATTGTTCATATTGAATTCTAAAATCAATTTAAAACCCCGTTATATCTAAAGTTCAAGTTATGATAAATGGGCTATGTCACAGATTTTTTAAACTTTTGTCTTCACCTTTGACTTGTTGAATTGTATCTGAAAATCGAAAAAAAAATGCGGTTTTATCTCCTTTTTTGAGGCCCTAAAATAACATAGGAGACTTAGACTAACGGAAAGGGTACTGATACTTGTAAATAATGAACAAATTAATAAATAATAAAGTATTATTACCTGTATTTTACCTGAGTTTACCTGTCAAAAAAGCTGCGCGCAAATGTAATGGTAATGCGCGCAAACGTAATGCACCGAACACTCCATGTACTCCTTATAACGAAATATAATATTTATATTTGTACGTTGATTTATTTAAGGCTGTTTTATCCAAGGTTCTAATTGTCTCTCTGGTATTGGTTTAAATCTCTCCCTTTTTATTGGTATTGTGTCATAGATAAAATGTATTCGTTCAGTGCATGTTTACTTGTTTTTGTTGATATGTGTTTTTGGTTGAGTTAAGCCATTTCAATTGATATTTTGTAGTGTGTCATTCTATAGTATTATGTTACACCACTACGTCAGGTTAGGGTGAAGGTTGGCGCCTATTTTAAGGTTTAAACCCGCTGCATTTATTTGCCTCGTTTTTGAGGCCCTTTGTAGTTTGCTGTTTGGTGTGCCAAGGCTCCGTGCTGAAGACCGTACTTTGACAATGTTTGATCTATAATGGTTTAATTGTACAAACTGCGACTTGGATGGAGAGTTGTCTCATTGGCACACGTACCACATCTTCTAATATCTATATAATATGTTATCGCCCCGGGGATCTGAAGCTAGGAATATTGTAGATGTCCGAAAGATCTCGAGCATTGGATATTGTAAAAACCGTGTCTATTGCAGATGTCAAAAGGATGTAAAGCTAGGGATATTGTAAAAACACATGTCTATTGCAGATGTTAGAAAAGTCAAGAGCATTGGATATATTAAAGATACAGGTGGCTCAGGTGGTATGTCTTGTACTGATGTTCGTTTACTGAAGACTGAATCTTGATATCTTGATATCTATATGTTATTTATTGTTTTTAATATTACTTTCTGGCGTTTAACGCCAATTTTAGCACTTTTGGCTTTACCTGATAGTCAGTTTTATTTTGGTGGAGGGAGTTGGAGTGCATGAGAGAACCATCGATCTTCCTCAAGAAAACTGACAATCCTAGTCCATTAAGATTATAGTCGAACACGCCTGCCATAAGTTAGGATAGGAACTCACAATCTCAGTGTTGATAGGTTTGTGATAGTGTAGATAGACTATACAAACAGCACTCGAACAATGAGAAATAAGAACAAAATGTGTATATAATATGCGTTCATCATGCCAAAAACGACGAATAGACAAACAATTATAATTATATTACCTGTAACACAAAGGGAAAAAAATAACAAGATTGAGTAACAAAATCCCTCAAGAAAGGGCAACATAATAATCATAATCTCGTTAAAGACTACCACTATGTTACTATTGTTGAATTAATTGATTGATTAGTGTCGTTGTTTTTGAAAACTAGATGTTTCAATATAAATAAAGAAGATGTGGTATGATTGCCAATGAGTCAACTATCCACAAAGCCCATACCGCATGTGTTTATTTTGGTATCGTTTCCGCGTATACACGTACCTGTAACTACGTTTCCAGCCAGCGCAAAAATTACCCATCGTTTATTTTATTGTATGTCAGACAATCTTTATATACATTTGTATTTAATTATAACAAACTCACGAATGGAAGTCAAGGTGGTTCATAAGCTGCATCCGATAGTAGAAAGTCTGAAAGGACGACATAAGTCATTTCGATGTTACAATTATTATTCACTCATATATAAGAATAAAGCGCGCTCCGAAATCGACCACTTACACAAAGACACTTCGATAGGAATACCCACAACTGTAGACAGACTGATTAAGATTTCTATACTCGTATCAGAAATAGAATATACCGATATTAGTTTTTAAAGGATAAACCGTCAGTCAGCCTCGTAATGGCTTCGTTGATGGATAATCTGTCAAAATCTCACGTTTTGATCTCCTACTCATTGTGTATAGAGATTTGTATGTATGCTCCACGTAACCTCTGTTGTCTATGTCTTTTTGCATGTTGCTACATTGTACCATTTTTATCTTCCTACTTAGATTTCGTCAAAATATAATCACAACTTACAATGACCATATGACTGACAAAAAAATGCAAGTGACTTCTATACTAACGTGATAATTTTTGAATAGATGTAGGAAGATGTGGAATGAGTGCCAATGAGACAACTCTCCATCAAAGATATAATGTATAAAAGTAACCCAAGGTACGGCCTTCAACACGGAGCTTTTGCTCACACCGAACAGCAAACTATAAAGGACCCCAAAAGTTACTAGTTGAGTCAAACCATTCAAACAGGAAAACCAACTGTCTAATCTATATAAAAACGAAAACGAGCAACTCTTATGAACCACATAAACAGACGACAACCACTGAACATCAGATTCCTGACTTAAGAACAGGTGCAAACAATTGTATACATCCACGTTCATAGAGTTTTTAATATTACACTGCATTTGTAAGACTCTGTAGTATTCTCCTCTTTACTTTGAGTCTTGCTGACATCTTCTTGAGATTTTTTTGAAACATTTCGTGTTCAATAATCATACCTTGCAAACTGTACATCAGTATTATATGTTGTGCCAAGTATGATTAAGAAAGTAAATAAAGTTAGGACTTTATAAAATAAAAAGATTTGGTATGATTTCCAATGAGACAATTATCCACAAGATAAAAATTGACACAGAAATTAAAAACTAAAGGTCACGTACGGTCTTTAACAATGAGCAAAGCCCATACCCCATAGTCAGCTTTAAAGGGCCCAGAAATTACAAATATGTATAAGATACAGCATCTTTGACTGCACCTGGTATCCGTGACAAAGCTACAACAATCCAAAACAAAATTTCTAAAAGCTTGATAATAACGCTTTCATCTGGGACTATTATATAATAGTCCAAGGTTTCACTGTTTTAACAAACAATATAATTATAAGAATAACTTGTGTTTTTATGATTTAATAGGGTTGTACAATCATTGAACGTGCTAACATCTTTAATATTGAAAGCCCTTCATACAAAATGTGCTTTACAAATACAATCAACGAATAACCAAATATTTGCTAAAGCACTCCTGCAACCCTCACTCCACTACAGCAAAATCCCTCGAAACAGACCAAAACAAAACTTTATCAAAGCTATTGAGAGTAAAATGATAGCATATTCTTGTTTCTCTAACTATTATGAATGTAGGAGGTGTTCCTAATCAAATTAATAAAACCCAACAAACGAATTGAGAAAATACAACATCCGGTCACTAAATCCTCATAGGAATACGTAGATAATGTTACATGAATGGAACTTATTTGATTATAATCCGAGAATGAAGAATACCGGATTCGATTTCGTCTGTTATTGATTTAGTAACTTATGGGATTAGCCATGTTTGTAGAAACAAGAAACTGTCAGGAATTTTAATTCAAGAGTTTGCAGTAAAAGCGGTGAAAACATTGACGTTTTGTCTGAGAGCGACAAACAATTAGATGACAAATTCTTTCATTGACAGTTATAGGAACAACCCTTAGACTTTTGAACTTAGCTGATTTAAAAATACAGTTTTCGATAATTTGAAGAAGTTTCAGTCTAGTTCTGAAACAACTTTTTTGCAGAATTGCACATCCGTATCTAAGACACAAGTTCCCATTTGTTGTGCAGCGAATCATTTTATCAGTGAATTCTAATTTTAAATATTTAAAAAAAAAATGTAAACAGACAAAGTGAAGGAGTCGTGTGTTCACTTTGAGGTCATCATAAGAACATGAATTAAACAACTTAATGAAGAGACATATACCCTTGAGTATAACACCACCGCTTATGTTATTAGAACTTTACTTGATTCCACAGTCGGAAATTGGTTATATCTCTGTTTTGTCCGACTTGAGCAAATTATCGATATATATATGTTAGACTCAGATCGACGTCCGGCCTCTTATCGACGTCCATTCCTCAAATCGATGTCCGTTCCTCAAATCGACGTCCAAATCTGACGTCACATTCTTAAATCGACGTCCTATATTTTGATTCTCTAATCGACGTCCAATGTGACTGCATGTAAGTGTATGAAAATGAGTAAGCAACCCAACGACAAAGAAAACAAAACAACATCTAGGAGCTTTATTCAGTTTTCATAAATATGCAAAATAAAGAAGCACAGCCAATTGTTTTGAGAGTATTATAATTCGGACTCTGTAAGTTTTTTTTCAACAAATTTCTGAGTTTTACACACGTGAACGCAAGAAATTGGCATAATGTTTTTATCTTGTGCGGTTACACCACTGTTCTAGGTTAAGTGCTCACGCACATGTTTAACCCCGACATATTATTTATGGGCCTGCAGTGCATTGGTTTTCGATGGTTTATGTCTGTCATATTTTTTTTCGGAATTGTTTTTTATTATAAATAAGACCTTTAAGTTTCTTATTTGAATTGTTTACACTTTTTATGTTGTTGCCTTTTATAGCCTTTGCGTTATTGGTTTTTATCATTGTTGAAAGCCGTATGGTTTATAATTCAATTTGCTCACATCCATTTTATTTCAACTCTGGTGTATAGTTGTCCCTCTGGAAATCATACCAATCTCTAAAATTTAAAAATTGATATCACAACCTGTTTACATACTTAGTGTAGTATGTAACAAATTAAAAAAAACTCACACACATTTCTTTTTAAGGTCATACGATACAGTTTTGATCTCATATTGAAATTTTGATGAAAATTTGCATGTAGGCTATTTTTTACCTGATTAAATAAAATATGTTATAAAAAATATACCTTCATGTGCTACTTTTTAATTGGTTGAAATTTCGGATATTTCCTCAAAATACGGATTTGTGGACATATTTTTCCTTTCGATAGAAAAACATAACTTTTTTGTTTTAAAAGATAAACACGAGCTGTTCAGTTCAGTTTTGTATTCTGTGTCCAAAACGGACGTTGATTAGAAAGGCTCAAAATCGGAGTCGATTGGAGAATGCCAAGAAATGGACGTCGATTAGATAGGCATAAAATTGGCCGTCGATTTGGAATGTTATTTTATTATGACGTCTCATTTGGACGTCGATTTGAGGAACGGCCGTCGATTAGAGACCGGACGTCGATCTGAGTCTTACATATATATATATGAGGAAACATTTTAAGAATTGAATGCTTCTTTTTGTAAATTTATTGGGGTGTAAAAGCGTTGACCGAAGTACATTTTGTTTGAAGCGCGGCAGCGCTTCATTCTAAAAATGTACGCACGGTCAACGCTTTTACAACCCTATAAAGTTACAAAAAGAAGCATTCAATACTTATAATTACATTTTTAAGCTATGATCATGAAAACACGAATTTTATATATTTTGATATTTAATTCACCTGTGCACTTTATTGTTCGAGCACGTGTTATCATGAATGAAAAGTTTTATTGAGCAATGCAACTGCTTACGGAATAAAACGTGATGTGCAGTAAGCCAATCAGAATAAAATATTATAATGAAACATACATCTAATGTAATTATTTGGTTTTATATCCATATATCCGAATACGTTTTGAATTGAGGTTTTTTTTCATGAGAAATTATTGATACCCATGCCATACATACATTTTGTAATTGTAAACATATGACGTAAATATAATCCTCATTGTAGATGTACGGAAAGCGAGAGGGAATTAAAGTAAACGTCAGACAAAGGAACACAGATTTATGGTAAAAAAAAAAACCCGGCGGAAATGGAAAGAAGCCAACAGACATGACTAAAACCCTTAAGATTGAGTAACAGGAACACCCCCATAAATCATGAGTGGGCGTTATGTTGCTCTAATAAACCGTGTTCATGAATATAATTTGACAGGTTTTTTTTTCATGATAAAAATGAGCTCATATTTATACATTTGTTTAAGCTACAAATGTAACAGCAAAATCATGTTTTCGCAACCTCTTCTTTGATATATATCATAACGGAACCATTTTTAGAATATCGAGTCGTAAAGCACCTTTGAAGTTACATATTTACTTTGTCAAATTCTATTTGTTTTATACAAATATCCAACTAAGTAAATTATATATGATGTTAACAAAACTTGTTTTCGTGACTTTTTACCCTTCGAACACCGGACCTGGGTAAGTATCGTTATACAAAAACATAAAACCACGCTACAATGACCATTTATATTTTATGGTTCTAATTCGCCTTCATTTAGAAGAGCGATTTACTGTTTCTTCCGTCAATAGCGGTATAAAATCAATCAGATATTTTGAATAATTCCTGTAATAGATTATTTCTCTGATGTATTTATTGTTGTGTTTATTTGTTTTGTGTTGCGAAATGGCAAGATTTATGTCCCTTTAATAACAAGACTGGAATAACGTTGATTAACAGACAACAGACTTAAATCATCCCAAAAGAATCAATTATAGCTCACGGTTCATTGTTAAAGGTTGCGCAATGTCAAATCAAATCAGTTTGATAGAAACACATCTTGTATCATAGCTAGAAGTAAAGAGTATTTGAAAAATACTTAGTAGACAATTGCAATAATACACCCATACACAAATAAAGGAAAAATTGGGAGTTTTTTAAGAGAAAAAAAAATATCTTTTTTCAAGAATGAAAAATGAGTAGAGGATATTAGTGGTGTATGAGAAGGCTTCCATTTGGTGATAGTCAACATGAAAACAATACAGTTTGGAAGAAATGTGGGATCAGTGTTTTCCTTGGATAGTAAATTAAAACAAAAATGCACAATAAATACAGATAGATTGACATATCCCCAGATCATGTTACAGGAAAGGATGTGGATTCAATATGAACACATTTGTTTAGGTTTTGGAAAACCTCTCAAAATAATTTGCCTTAATATATTTAAGGCTTAAAATACATGCGCGCTTTGACATGGAGAAAAACAGACGATCGAAATTCAACTAAAACTAGATATAAGAGGAGTCGATGGAGAAATGTCCAGTCACGAAATAATTACTTTGTCAAATTTGCAAGTTCATTGGTGTCATAAATGGTAATGTAGAATTCAACATTGAAAGTAACAGAATTGGTTTAAATGGTTGTTACTTTATTTCTACCAGAGACATAAACAAAAAACGTCTCTGTTACTACTGAGATGGATATTGTTAACTATGATAAAACAAAAAGTAGAGAAGACTCAGTCATGGTTCCGCATGTAATTCTTTTTACAATTGCTTGTAATTGCGACGAAATTTGCTTTTCAACCAGATGGTATGATATCATATTATATAGATTTGTTCATTGTCAAGACTGAATTAACTAGTTGTGAATCTACTAAGAATTTTACCCACCTCCCTTTTGTTTATAGCAATTTATTATCTTCTGAAATTTGATATATGGTTTGCATTTTTGTCGCACCTGTGACATTTTCATATTTCGCGAAGGCAAGACATATATAGCGATCATAAACTTCGTCGTCAGCGTCAATTTTTAAGTTCAGTATATGGTTAAAAGTTCAATAACTTTTTCAAACCTTCATTTGGAAGTTTGACAGAAACTATTTATGACCAAAAGAGTATCCAGAGCATCATGATGAAATTATGTGTTTAATTTCCCCATATTTATAGGTGTAAAAAAATATTTTTTGCACAAGTAGATACAGTCTTGGTTTAAATGGGTTTTTTTTTAACAAATCAATTACTTAGTCAAACCTTATTTGAATTTCATGATACTTTGGAAAAAGTTTGTTTTCTAATTAATGTCTGAATTAAAATTTTGAAAGTATTTTTTGTCGTCCCTTTCATTTTTTTATTATTATAATTACAGACGGACTTATTTTTACAAAATTTGACAGTCTGGGATATTTTTTACATGTAAATTTGTAGACCGCCATAGATTGTCGTGAAAGTTAGGCAGAAGTCGATATTCCAGAACAAGGAAAAATATCTAAAGATTTATTTTTTATTTTAATCCAGTAAAAGACTGATAAATGCATTCACTTGAAGGACGCAATCGTAGGCGAGAACCAGGGTTCAAAAGAACCCTTCGCGCATTTTAATACTGCGCCTTATTATCTCTCAACATTAATTATTTCATTTTCATAAACAACATTTACCTAATGGCTCCTTTTAAACATATATTTTAAACTAACTAGTTTTGACATTTTTTGTAAAACCATTAAATTCACAATGAACAAACTCAACAAAACAAATAAAACATTCTTTAAGTATGTTCAAATTCTATTGATGAAAATGTTTAATAACGGTCATGGCATATCCCTTTCGATAACCTGTTTGCTTACGGGGGCTTCGACCCGTCGAATCAACTACCTGCAGTACTGGTGCAGACCCCTCGCCGAGTTTCGGGCGTACACGTAAAAATTACCTAGCTACTGTACGCCACTGATGCCCTATTGGTTTGTTAATTGCTGAAGGCTGTCTGGCGACCTATAGTTTCAAATATATTCGTCATTTTTGTCTCTAAATGATAGTTGTTTCATTGCTTAACTTACCACCTCAGATCTCACCTTTGATGTTAGAAATAAGAAAAACAACATGAGCTTCTAATGTCATGTATAGAAATAACATTTTAAATAATACTTTTTATTCATAATTTAACTTCTGTCAAACATTTCTAAGCTCTGCACACTATGAACTTGTGTGTGTGGTCGTAGAAGTAAGCCCACATTCGTCGTAGACTTTTATACATGTACTTCATTGAACATCGGTGTAAACGAATGTTGACTTTTCCGTCCATGTCGTTGTACCCTGGGACGTACCAACCACTCCAGTTACCGTTCCACCATTGAATTTTGTATGCTGCAATCTTACCTCCAGCTGCGATCTGATCTACTTGCATATTCAGTCCTGCGCCCCATCTACAGTCACGTGTTCGTCTTCGCGTGATCTCAGTACATTTAGCCTGAAATAGAATATGTTTTTAAATATTACAGACCAGAAGAGTATTACACAGATATCCCTAAACAATAATGATATTAAAAATCAGTATTTAAAATCTATTTCAACAATTTCTCAATTATTACATTTCAAATACCTCTTTTAACACACAGGTTACCGAAATAGACCTCGAACACCGGTATATCCCGACAAATATAAAACAAACAACAGCAATTTGAAATAAACAGTCGAAGTTTTTTTACAAAATGCGAGTCATATAGAATTTCCAATACTCAGGTAATATATTAATATATTAATTATAATTTGAGGTATATTGTTTTTGAACGATTTGTCTAGCGGGTGACTCTTTCGTTATAGGAATGATCGTCAATTGTTTTTTCATAGGTTCATGATCGTCATTTATTGAAATGTAGTTATGCTTAAATTTAGTAACAACACAACTTTTATAAACGTAGAATGATGTATTTAGACAAATTCAGAAATTACCATTGATACAAATAAGGTTCCAACTCAGCAATGTTTACCATATATAAATATGGTTATTATATGAAGGTAAATTTGGTCATAATTCTTTTAACATATAAAAGTATAAACTACCCCAGGTTTTCAACTGTTCTAGCTCTGCCACATGTAAAAGTTCAGTCATCTTAGCTTGGTAAGCGTTCTTCGGTATGTCTGAAGCGGTGTCAGGTCTACTGTTAAAAGGAACTTCAAAGTTCTGACTGACGTCAACATGATTATTTTTTAAAAGTTTTTTTTAAGGATAGTTATTTTTCGGTTGTGCGTCCAATGTTTATTTCGTGAAGTAAGGGGAATAACTCGTGTAGCTAACGACGCACGGTTTATTTTCCGAATTTCGCTAGATACTTGCAATTGCGTATTATCGCCATGATAATGACAAAACCTACCTGTGCTGATATGTCGTAAATCATTTTATCACTCAATCCATACGTAATACCAACAAACAAACCAATCAGTGCTGTCAAACCATATAATGACATGGTCATTCTTCGCAGTTCTTTGATAAGGAAAAAGTATTTCAAAATTACTATAATTACTAAAAGTATATATATATATATAAATGATGATACTAAATTTCAATGGTAAAATTGAAATAGTCTTGCTCTCAGTTACCGACATTGTTCAAATTGTAGAGCAAGTTTTTATGATTTTTGTGTTCATATGTTTTTATTGCGCATTGATCCATCTGCATCCTAATTGATTAAAATTTTGCATGCACATTTCTTGTATCAAAACGTCTTCAGCAGCACAATGAAAAAAATCGAATCTATTGACAACCTGTTCAAAGACTTAAGTATATTATGATATAGACTGTGATTGTCAAATAACTTTGAGATTTTGAGTGAAACAAAGACTAAGATAATTTATCCTAAATCATAAAATTTCCGCTTTGGCATGATTTTACAGTATCAGAAGTTAAAAAAAATCAGAATGGAAATGGGGAACATGTCAAAGAGACAACAACCCGACCATAAATATTTTGATAATGTTTATTTCAAAACATGTCAAATATTCCATTGTTATTGTGGGCAAACATTAAATCATCATGGAGTTACATTTGTAAAAGCTTACTTTATATAAGAAAACAATCCGGTTTACCTTAATGAAATAGAAAAGGGAGAAATAAAAAGTAAACAATGTCGTTAAAAACAAAAACGACAAAAAAGATATCAATATAAGTTCTAGATTTTTTGTCGGGGAATGATACGCAATGCGTTATACTGCAATTAAACTATAACCATCAAATTCCACAAACCTATAGTATGAGGCATTTTGTTTGAGAAGACGAAAAGAAATATTAAACATTAGAAAGCTGACATTCGATGGGTCAATATACCGTTGTGGTATCTCTTCAAAGAGATTGTAGCTGAGAAATATCCTATGGCTTAAAAAAAATTACGAAAATCTATTAATATTAACAAATGAAATGCAACAACGACTAAAGATGATGTACAGTACTGAACCAAATATGTAAAGTATTGTACAGTATTAAAACATTTCCATTATATAGTATTTATTGCTACAAAAATATCTATACTTACAATTAAAACTGCCCCTCAAGTTCCTGATACAAACTAAGCAAATGATATCAATTTCCTACACTTTCTCTAATATATACTCTGAACATTTTTTGTATTACGTAATAACAGCACAGATTTATTTGAGCACGAGGAAAAATCATGCATACGCGCTTTGATTCCATTGGCTGAACAAGGAGTACACGTAAACGCACAATTTATTAAACAATTTTTTTAAAAATCTATAGAAATATGTAAGCAACATATGCAATGTCCAAGATAAAGTACATATGTATGTAAAAAGTACTTTCAGTTAAAAAAAATAATTAAAATAAGTTAAGATATTTGTAACATTGATTAAGATTGTATAATAAGTAAATTGTATTCACAGACAAGATTGTATTGTGTATTGAAAGAAAAAAAGTGTAAAATAAGACTTTAGTATAACTAAACAGATCGAATGCAATAGTGCTTTGATTCCATTGTCTAGACAAGAAGTAAAATGTACACTTAGGCGCACAATTTTTTAATAGAAATATGTAAGCAACATATTCAACCACCAAGGAAAAGTACAAGTATGCAAAAATATACTTTCAGTAAAATAATTAGAATAGGTTAATATATTTTTAACATTTAACATTGATTGAGATTGTATAATAAGTAAGTTGTATTCAAGATTGTATTGTGTATTGAAAAAAAAAAAATAAACATTTCGAATGCACATTGCGACGAGCGATTCACCAACCTCTAAAGTTACAGGTCACTAAATACCGTTAAAAAGATAAGTTAAGAATACAAAAAAAAACCATTTGCATCATGTCTTTTGCAATGATATTCAGTTCTAAATACCATCACATTCATTTCATTAAGCATCACGTATCCCTATCATAAAATATAGAATAGCTTTACCTAGCTAATAAAACTACTCTCATGCAACATAAGTCGGAAGAACGACGCATTGTTTCAAATAATTCGACACAAAGGTACGGAAAACTCTGGTATTTCTTCAGTGACAAAATTTCAATCATCAGCTATATATCAACATATACATCATGTACATGTAGCTGTTGTACAAACATATCAAAGATACATATATCTTAAGGTAAACAAATTTTTGCAATACAAATCAATTGAATGAAATGAGATTTTTCTGAAAATGAGCATACGAAAGATATAGCTTGTCTATACAAATATTTACTACTTGGTTATTGATACTGTAGTATCCGGAGGGTCAGTTTTAGGTCATCAGACAGACGATCTAGAGATGTCCGAAGCACTACCCAGAAACCACCCTCTTCCGGTTGAATACAATGCTAATACAGACGACTATTCTGACTAGAAGAGCAATCGGCCGTTCCTGACTGTTTTGGTTTATTCCAGCGAGGGAATAAGTCATTTCGGGCACTCGTGGAGTATTTTGGAGGAATACTTCACGATTGTTTAGGAGAAAGGATTGTTCAAGTGAATACATTGTTGAAGGGACAGCTGGGTACCAGTCACTATTAACTGCAGACCAGAAGGACGGGTTACCAGTCGACAAGTTATTGTTTTGTTTACTTCTGTTAACCGCAGACCAGAAGGACGGGTTACCAGTCGTATTGTTATTGTTTTGTTTACTTCTGATAACTGCAGACCAGAAGGACGGGTTACCAGTCGTATTGTTATTGTTTTGTTCACTTCGATAACCGCAGACCAGAAGGACGGGTTACCCGAAGCAGACGTACATGTATCTGTGTTATTAAATAAATAAATTGTGGTATTAAGTGTGTTGTTTGTTGTTGTTTATTCTTTAAATAAATAAACTTTGTTATAAATTGTTGGTCAGTGATTTACAGTTACAAATGTCGGTTGTAAACCTAAACACTTGTAGCTTTCAAGAGTTACTCCAGCTCCCAGGTATAGACATAAAAACTGGGGAGCAAATAATGGACATTAGGGAGAGCAAGGGCTCTGTAATTGAGTCAGACTTGGCCACAATCTCCCACCTACGAGTAACAAGGAGCCTCTTATCCAGGGTGGACTTCAGCCCAAATGGAGGTGGCCAAAATATTGGGCCACCACCTCAGGCCCAAGGCAGGCATGGTGAGATGATAAACAAGGGACACATTTCCCCACAGGGCACACCATCCCAAGAACAAGGCCAATCTGCATTTAGGCAAGAAGCATGGCACAAGGGGCAAAGTCTCGAACCCTTGAAAGGGCCGAGCCAGATGGACTCTGCCTTCCTTGGATATAGTCCATATCCCGGTGATGCTAATGCTAGACATGAACCCACTGGGAATTGGGATGGGGGCTACAGGGAACCATTACTGAAAAAAGAGTGGAGTCACCATGATATTGGTGACCCAAACCAAGGTAGTCCCCCTCACAACATGTACAAGGGCCGTATTGGCCTGCAGTTAAAGACAGTGCGTGGGACAAACTTACCCCAAACTATTGGGGCACACCTTCACATCCCATCGGCCATGCATGCAACTATGCAGGTCAGGGGTCAGCACCCAGTACCCAACAAGCTTACACTGGTGGGGGACAGTATGAGATGGCCTGCAGTAAGTATGGCAAGAGGCAAGACAATAGGGGTGCGGACACAAGGCAGACCCCATCTTATGACTATGGGATAGGCAACCCAAGAACCAGTATAATCAAAGGTATACAGTGGTGCCCCAACAAGGGGTCACCGCAGGGGTGAGCTATGGACAACAGGCGGTTCTACCCAGTACCATATAATGAGGATAGGCCTATGGAAAACCCAAGGGGACCTGACAACAGTGATGGGGCACGAGGAACTTTAGGTGGCGTCTCTAAAGTTACCAATGCCCTAAAAAAATTTAAGTATGACGGAAAGGGCAACTGACAGGCCTTTTTCACAAAATTTGCAAGGTACGCAGAGGTTTGTGAATGGGGTACCCAGGAATGCATGGACCAACTTTGCTGCTGTCTTGAGGGAAAAGCCTACGAATATTATGTCCTCTTAACAAAAAGAGAAGCTTCACAAGCGCTTTGGTTTCAAGGCACTCCCTGAGACCGCCCGGGTCCAGTTTAACAATGCCCGTCAAGCCCCTGAGGAGTCTCTTGAGGACTGGGCTGATCGGGTGTTGTCCTTCGCCACCGGGGCATTTAGAAACCTCCCTGACGACTATATGTATGAGCAAGCCGTAATGCGGCTCTGCCAGGGTATTGAAAACAAACAGTTGGGAGTGCAAATCTCTAACCTTGAGCCCCAAAGTATTGAGGAGGCCATAGATAAAATACGGCTATTCCATCACAACACACAGGCAATATATGGCAAGCCAAACAGGCGTGAGGTTAGGCAAGTAACTGATGGGCAGTATGAAGCTCACCATGAGGCCTTCCATGAGTATCAGGGGCTCCATGTAAGGGATACAATGGCCCTCGAGGGGCCCCAGTCAGTACATGGAAAGTGGAGTTAGAAAAGTCTAATAAGAAGTTTGAAAACAAACTTGGTCAAGTCCATGAAAAATTAGACGACATGATGGACCAATTCAAGCAACTCCTCACAAGCCCCATTTCAGGAAGTTGCTCACCTGGCAGACAGACAGGGACAGAAAGTTGCCACCACTGTGGGGAGAGGGGCCATTCCAAAATGGAATGCCCAAACTTAAGAGGTAAGTCCGTCTCAGGGAGTCCATCCATGGGAGGAAGTGTGCTACCATTGTCTTAAACCTTGACATGTTAAGAAGGACTGTCTGGATTTACAGGAGAGGGATAAAACTGTTACCTCCACAATTCAGTCAAGCAGAACAGCAACAGGACCATTAAACTTAAACGGGACTACTCAGGAGGCCGGAGTGAGTCCCCGCAAATGAAGTTAGGCTTCTCAGTAGTTGAGTCTGTACCCCAAGGCAGAGTAGCGGAGGCAGCTATAGTGGTCCCAGGGGTAGGGGCCAGGGAAGGAGAGGGGAACAGAGAACCCAGATTGTTGGTTTAGGTTAGAGCAGAGAGTGAGTCGGAGCAATGCTCCAATTCTGACAAAGAGGTGTTAAAATGTCTCTGGAACATATTGGGACATGGTGCACCGGAGTTGGACCACAGCCTTCTCCCAGGTGGTTATTTGTTGGTTGAGGAAATCCTTAAAAGGGACCCAGGCTTTGCCGGGTACTCCTTACCTGATATTCACAAACTAATCAAGGTTGATGTGAACAGGAGGTTCACTTTAATAAAGGACTCAGACAGTGGTTGTTGGAAAATAAGGGCCAACCAGGGGTATTCCTTGATTGTGGATACCCCAGCCATACCATAAGTAGAGAAATGCGAGGTGCCCCAAGGCAATTTAGTTATTGTAACATTGTTCACAGGCGACCAGGAGAGTTCAGTAGCCAATATTATGAGGAAACCCATAGGATCTATTTTGGCAGTTGATAATGGTAGTAGCATTCAAATGGTTGCTGACACAACAGAGACAACTTTGGCAAGTGATGAGGAGGCCCAAGAAAGTTGGGACTCCACCTCAGACGGTGAGGCACATACCACTTTGGTAGAAGGGGCCAGTGATGAGAAGATAGTCACAGTGTTTTCTACTCCTGTTATTGACATAGGAATGACTGACAATACTGAAAATAGTCATACATCCCTCACTTTTGAGGACCCTCAACGGGAGAAACTGACAGAAAAGCCGCAACAGAAAGCAACAGTCCGCTCAGCAATGAAAAAATTATAACTTTCAAATCTGCTGTCAACAAGGAATCTGTATACATTAATCCAGAAAGCCCCGATTTGGAATTGGGGCTACTTTTCAAAACAGATAATGTTGGCACCAGGTATTTCAATCAGCAGCAGCCGCCACCAGTAGACAGTGGGACGTCAGTCTTTTGTGTGAGCACAGTTAGATCGTGTCAAATAAAAGACAGTGGGACCCTGGAATTCCCTACCTAAACAAAGGTATAAATACAGTGCAAGTGAGAAAAAATGAGACCAGACTCTTCACGACAGGGAATGGATAAGCACAACCTCCTGGGTCAAACTATATAGTGGACATGCAACCACTAAATAACCCGGTTCTAGTTTGTATAAAGACGGGAAAGAGTTGGCATACGATCCAGACAAGAACAATTCACAGTTGTCTGGGTTCCCAATTAGTTGGGAACCCATTGTACTATCTTTTAGTTAATCAATAGACCCATGGATACAAAGGGTCCGTTTTGGGGGGATAGGTTTTATACTTTTTTTCAAATTGTTAAGGGGATAGGGTATGTACTTTTTTAAATTGATGCATATTTTCTCTAAATTTGGTATTATTTCCGTATTTATTGATTTTGGGCGAAAATCACAGGGCCCCCCTCAGTAGAGGGGGCCTTATTAATAAAACTGGGGGGAGTGTAGTATCCGGAGGGTTACTTTTAGGTAATCAGACAGACCATCTAGAGATGTCCGAAGCACTACCCAGAAACCACCCTCTTCCGGTTGAATACAATGGCTAATACAGACGACTATTCTGACTAGAAGAGCAATCGGCCGTTTCTGACTGCAGGAACGACCATCTAAGGTATATATCGGTCTTGAGATACACTCGGGATCACAACAATACACTATTGGTAAACCTACAAAGGTATCATTCCGGTGATTACAGCAACTCAGCATAACAATCGGCAATCCCCGGGTGAACCCGCTACTCTCCTTCCCATGTTTCATCACAAACGAAATATAATTTGATATTATAGATTTATTTAGTCATACGAAGTGTCTATTTAGTCAAATGGGTGCAGTCATGATATACATAAAATTGTAATATATTTAATATTTTATTCCCCTCCTTTACGGGGGATCAGTACCGGGATCAGTACCGAAAACCTACGTATCACGGACGAGGTATAGAATCGGCCGATTTGTGACGAATACTTATCACAGATGCATATCAATTGTCCTCGAGGTAATACGCTTAGCTTAGCTAGGACATTATAAAAAACCCAAAACATTCAAGTTATCAGATAATTTCTTTATATTGGTAATTTGCTTTCGGTATATCTTTTTAGATCTGATCTTGTCTCAGATGGATTTTGTAAATCCAATCACAGTACAAAAAAATGGACGAGGAGTCCTCTGTACTGTTCCATTAGAGAAGACGTGTACTTAGTTTTTTATACCTCAAAACCTTCATGCACGTTACACAGGAAATCATGCTACGTTTTTTTCATCAGCACATACATTTACATTGTAGATGGGAGTGGTAGGGAATAGGTTGTCCTCGGTTGGCATACCGAAATGACAAAGATGCTATCATTGAAATAAATTGATAACAATAAAATATAACATCTTTAATTGTTTTTAATATTCTTGTAGCTTATCCTGCAATGTTTAAGCCTTGCAAACTATGTACATGTGTTCATGATCATAAAAGTAAGACCACACTCGTCGAAGACTGTTTGCTTTGAACGACATCGAACATTTTCTTCTTCTAAGGTTAACTTTTCCGTCTATGTCGTTGTACCCTGGGACGTACCAACCACTCCATCCAGTGCCCCATCGAATTTTGTATGCAGCAATCTTCCCACCAGCTATGACCTGATCCACTTGCATACTCATCCCTGCGGCCCACCTACAGTCACGGGTTGCACCTCGCTTGATCTCAGTACATTTAGCCTAAATATAAGACACTATATTGAATCCTGGTATCTATGATGAGGATTTTTATAAAGAACATTATCGAGTTATAATGTATGGATATGTTCCAGACCGTATGAGTACCTGGACCGTACGTGTACGGTCTGGACCGTATGCGTACTTTTTCAAAATGCTCATACGGTCGGACCATGTCTGGCTAATATAAAGAAGTTGGTCAAGTTTATTATATACAATTGCATATTACAGATCAACATCACTTAACTCTCAAATTAATATAAAATTTCAATTGTCATTGAAATAAAAACTTTATATTATAACTATTTAAAAGTCACGCTAATAAAATCTGTTAGAACATACTCACCCCTTCTCGTCCAATGAGAAGTCAGTTTTTTGCCCTCTATTAATCATAGTACATAGTTTTCGATGCACTAAGTCTCGGTTATTGTATAGAAAGGTATATACTATGAAAATTAGAGCGAGGGGCTTTGCCCCAAGCTCTTATTTTCATAGTATATACCTTTCTATACAATATCCAATTTAGCACATATTTACAACTTGAGTAATCCTGTAATTAGTCTATTGATATGTTTTGGCTGACTGGATGTAGCTCATTTACGTAGTTTTGTAAACCTACTCACTATAATACAGGGTTTCCGCTGGCGGTCGCCATTTTTGCAATTTGCGAAAAAAAATAATAATTGTGGCGATAAAAATTCGTCATTTGCGAAAAAATTTGGCGAAAGAAATATATATAACGATTTATTTTCCTCCATCTTGTTTATTTACTTTTTTTCTCGAGTTTCTCGGATTTACCCGATCAGACAATACTCGGAATTCACCTTGACCTCATTAAGATTTTGACAGAAAATCAATAATCAGCTGATTGTATTTAAAAGATATCGACAACAAAGGACTAATTAATAAAGGTGTTGATTGAATTGTTTGACAAAATAATATGGTTAAATGGCTTCCGCTTAATGTCACATACATAATTTATTTACCACTTTGCACCGCACGTGTTTGAAGCAAACTTTTGACGTCTCCTCTCCTTTTAAAGCAGGGGCGGATGCAGGAATTTTCGAAAGGGGGGGGTGCTTACCCAGGGCACCCAGGGCAAAAAGGGGGGGGGGTGCAAAACATATGTCCCGATACAAATGCATTGATCGGCAAAAATAAAGGGGGTGCGCACCCCCGGAACCCCCCCCCCCCCTGGATCCGCCACTGTAAAGATAGCTTAGAAAAGAAAGCTGTTTTGTGATGAAAAATGTGCAAAAGCAAGAAAAATCTCCGATTTAAAACTTTAATTATCATTTGGCTTTAATATGGGTTATTGGTTAGGGAGACTACTTTAAAGTCGTTTGAGTGACACGCGTGTTTCAAGCATAGTTTTACGTCTCAACTTTTTCATTAACGATGGTCAAGAAAAGAAAACTGTCGTTATGAAGAAATCTATCCAAATTCATTTAAAATATAGACTCTAAAATAAGTTTGAGAGAATAATCATAGACACAATGGGGCAAAATCATCTTATTTAAGGGAGGGGAGGGGGTGGGTAGAAAAAAAGGTAAATTTTAAACGAAAAATATAGTTATGTACTTGGCGAAAAAAATAATAAAGTGGCGAAAAATATATTGTTTTGGTGAAAGAGGTGGTGAAAAAAATAATTCCCCCAGGGGAAACCCTGATAATATCATTGTAAAAATGGGATTTCAAAAGGCCCTTGATTTTAGAATGTAAAGAAGGTAGCTGCTGGTGTAAGTATGTTTATTGATATGAACGAAGCGTTGTTTTACTATACATGTACTTATTTACATGGTAAGATGACAAAATGAATTGACCAAGAGAAGACAATTTTAAATTGCAGTGAAAGCTTTACATTCTTGAAAACATTTTTTTAATTTCACATAAAACCTAAAACTATCTTAATACAAACAGTTGGATCCCCCTCCCACATCTTTGGTTGAAACACCTTTTAAAAATGTTTGCATCTACCCCTGGTACATTATGTACCCATAGGTAGTTTAGTGGATAGTTTATATGCATGAAATATTTGTCAATGGACATTAGGCAACCAATTATCGACCAATTTATGACTAAATATATCAAATTGCTTTATTAATAATTTCTCTTTAAAAGATTCATGGTTGACTCTTTTTGTGTACAAAGTATACTTGCATGGAAGATAAAGGATTACAAATTTTAGATTGCGTTGTACTTTAATTAAGGTATAAAGCACCATTATTATTACTCTTTATTTAAATGAAAGAAACTTTTTTAATTGTCAAAACAAAATTTAGATCAAAAGATTGATTAGTAGGATGTTAAAAATCTGTTTGAAAACTAATTACAAACTATTTAGTTAAATTTAGAACACATCATTTATTTCAAAATAGCCAGTAGCAATTTTTGTTCTAATATCTTGATTACAATACAATGAAATCTTACCCTTGTGGTCATTCATGCGTAGTTACTTAGTACACGGAAAAAGTATGTACTATGAAAATTAGAAGGCAAATTCAAGCAATTTGATGGACGAGAAGTTGTAAGTATGTGCTAAGAAATGCTATACATGAATGACTTTTCATTGTCAGTTAATTATGAAAGTGAACTCTTAATAGCTGCACTAACAAAGTGTACAATCCCCTAAGGTATTTTCCTTGGGAAAATAGCCTACTGATTAAAGATGAAAGAGCAAAGATTAAAATAAAAACATTTTGAACTTAGCAAAATTTCATGCATTTTCTAATGGTACACATATATAAAATACACAAAATAAATTGTAAGGATACATAAAATGATATTTATCTAATTTATATACCTTACATTTGAGGGAATTATTTTCTTTTTCTTTCAAAGATACAATGCCAGACTGCTGATATATAAAGCAAAAGATTGTTTTCGGAGAAACACAATACATTTAAATTTATCAATAAAAAGTGAGCATTTAATGTTGAAGGGTCTGCATTCAAATATTCATACAGAGAGTTTTATATTTATAAAAAAAATTAAATTTCAAAAAGGGGATTTATATAACATTGTGTTGCTTTTTAAAATAAAGAAAATCTAAAGATATATAAGTATTCACTTTTACCTGAAGCAAAAGAAAAACAATGTATCCTTCACAAACTATGTCAGTGCTATTTCATTTCATCCATTGAAATGATCATTACCTATGTTTTATATCTAGTTCATTATAAAAAGTCAACTCTTATTTAGGTTTGAATATTACATTGGGCAAGAATAGTTTTGTAAGATCACTCGAAAGCCATGGGCTTAAATCTTCATAAAACATGACCAAGTATTGTCTAACCTATAATTAATCTCTGGTATTAAGGTAATAATTACGACAAAAGATTTTGATTTTAAATTTATCCCGTACGATATCCAATAACATGTATGGTCAGCTCGTACTTGACCGTACGAGTATACTCATACGGTCCGACCGTACGCGTATGGTCGGACCGTACGAGTATATGTATACGGTCCGAACCGTACGCGTACGGTCCAAATACTCATATGGTATGGAACAGATATAAAACTGTAATTAAAAATGTATTTCATTATGGTAGTAAACATATTTCCTTTTATAAAATAGAGTTTTAACAAACACAAAACAACAGACACGGCTTCCTCTCAAGTCTGCCTCAATTTTAGACTTATATCTCGAATTTGACCTACACAGTCATCTCAGTACCAGAATATATGACAAACGAGACGATTTTAATTTTGAAATTATAAATTTTCCCCACCTTAGTAGCAATATACCAACTTCACCTACATATGGGATATATATTTCTCAACTTATTCGATATTCAAGAGCTTGCAGCTCCTACTCAAACTTTGTAAAACGTCATTAATGTCTGAGTAGAAAGTTGATGAACCAGGGGAATGTCAAAGAACGTCTCGTCCTTTTTCTAAGAAAGTTCATAGGAAGGTACCAAGACCTTGTAGATAAATATTCCGTATCAACTTCACAAATAATACACGATGGTCTTGATGTATAGATTCTGCGTACTGATATTGTTATCATCTTAACAACGTGGTTTAAAGTTCTTTCATTTGTCTTTGTTTTATTATTAATATTACTTTTAATGTTGAATGGTTTTATGTGATATCCGTTTGACGTGGCTCGGTACTTATACATCTCGTCAATGTGTTTGTATTGTCTTTTATTTTTTGGTGGCTTGTTTTGTATATGCGACTTTTTGTATTTCTTCGGTTCTTATAACGTGACTCGGTACTTTAAAAGATCCTGCCCGTCAGTATGATATTGCTCTATTTTATGTCATTATGATATATTTCTATTATGAATTACAAAAGACGTTGAACTATAAACGTCAAAATCATTCAATCGCGTAGTGGAATTAACTATTTGTTGATTCTTATAAATTCTATATATAACTTTTGGACTATTTTCAATCTCGGTCTATTTCTGAAATTTATTCTTACATACTTTTGATTTTTAACCCTATATGCTAACATTGCCTATTTTAATTTTAAAATTGTTTGTATGCACATTGAACGACAAATTTATGTGACGTATAACATTTTCTGACGTAAGACACACAAATCAATGAATGTGTTTATATATAACGATTTATTTTCCTCCATCTTGTTTATTTACTTTTTTTCTCGAGTTTCTCGGATTTACCCGATCAGACAATACTCGGAATTCACCTTGACCTCATTAAGATTTTGACAGAAAATCAATAATCAGCTGATTGTATTTAAAAGATATCGACAACAAAGGACTAATTAATAAAGGTGTTGATTGAATTGTTTGACAAAATAATATGGTTAAATGGCTTCCGCTTAATGTCACATACATAATTTATTTACCACTTTGCACCGCACGTGTTTGAAGCAAACTTTTGACGTCTCCTCTCCTTTTAAAGCAGGGGCGGATGCAGGAATTTTCGAAAGGGGGGGGTGCTTACCCAGGGCACCCAGGGCAAAAAGGGGGGGGGGGGGGGTGCAAAACATATGTCCCGATACAAATGCATTGATCGGCAAAAATAAAGGGGGTGCGCACCCCCGGAACCCCCCCCCCCCCCCCCCTGGATCCGCCACTGTAAAGATAGCTTAGAAAAGAAAGCTGTTTTGTGATGAAAAATGTGCAAAAGCAAGAAAAATCTCCGATTTAAAACTTTAATTATCATTTGGCTTTAATATGGGTTATTGGTTAGGGAGACTACTTTAAAGTCGTTTGAGTGACACGCGTGTTTCAAGCATAGTTTTACGTCTCAACTTTTTCATTAACGATGGTCAAGAAAAGAAAACTGTCGTTATGAAGAAATCTATCCAAATTCATTTAAAATATAGACTCTAAAATAAGTTTGAGAGAATAATCATAGACACAATGGGGCAAAATCATCTTATTTAAGGGAGGGGAGGGGGTGGGTAGAAAAAAAGGTAAATTTTAAACGAAAAATATAGTTATGTACTTGGCGAAAAAAATAATAAAGTGGCGAAAAATATATTGTTTTGGTGAAAGAGGTGGTGAAAAAAATAATTCCCCCAGGGGAAACCCTGATAATATCATTGTAAAAATGGGATTTCAAAAGGCCCTTGATTTTAGAATGTAAAGAAGGTAGCTGCTGGTGTAAGTATGTTTATTGATATGAACGAAGCGTTGTTTTACTATACATGTACTTATTTACATGGTAAGATGACAAAATGAATTGACCAAGAGAAGACAATTTTAAATTGCAGTGAAAGCTTTACATTCTTGAAAACATTTTTTTAATTTCACATAAAACCTAAAACTATCTTAATACAAACAGTTGGATCCCCCTCCCACATCTTTGGTTGAAACACCTTTTAAAAATGTTTGCATCTACCCCTGGTACATTATGTACCCATAGGTAGTTTAGTGGATAGTTTATATGCATGAAATATTTGTCAATGGACATTAGGCAACCAATTATCGACCAATTTATGACTAAATATATCAAATTGCTTTATTAATAATTTCTCTTTAAAAGATTCATGGTTGACTCTTTTTGTGTACAAAGTATACTTGCATGGAAGATAAAGGATTACAAATTTTAGATTGCGTTGTACTTTAATTAAGGTATAAAGCACCATTATTATTACTCTTTATTTAAATGAAAGAAACTTTTTTAATTGTCAAAACAAAATTTAGATCAAAAGATTGATTAGTAGGATGTTAAAAATCTGTTTGAAAACTAATTACAAACTATTTAGTTAAATTTAGAACACATCATTTATTTCAAAATAGCCAGTAGCAATTTTTGTTCTAATATCTTGATTACAATACAATGAAATCTTACCCTTGTGGTCATTCATGCGTAGTTACTTAGTACACGGAAAAAGTATGTACTATGAAAATTAGAAGGCAAATTCAAGCAATTTGATGGACGAGAAGTTGTAAGTATGTGCTAAGAAATGCTATACATGAATGACTTTTCATTGTCAGTTAATTATGAAAGTGAACTCTTAATAGCTGCACTAACAAAGTGTACAATCCCCTAAGGTATTTTCCTTGGGAAAATAGCCTACTGATTAAAGATGAAAGAGCAAAGATTAAAATAAAAACATTTTGAACTTAGCAAAATTTCATGCATTTTCTAATGGTACACATATATAAAATACACAAAATAAATTGTAAGGATACATAAAATGATATTTATCTAATTTATATACCTTACATTTGAGGGAATTATTTTCTTTTTCTTTCAAAGATACAATGCCAGACTGCTGATATATAAAGCAAAAGATTGTTTTCGGAGAAACACAATACATTTAAATTTATCAATAAAAAGTGAGCATTTAATGTTGAAGGGTCTGCATTCAAATATTCATACAGAGAGTTTTATATTTATAAAAAAAATTAAATTTCAAAAAGGGGATATATATAACATTGTGTTGCTTTTTAAAATAAAGAAAATCTAAAGATATATAAGTATTCACTTTTACCTGAAGCAAAAGAAAAACAATGTATCCTTCACAAACTATGTCAGTGCTATTTCATTTCATCCATTGAAATGATCATTACCTATGTTTTATATCTAGTTCATTATAAAAAGTCAACTCTTATTTAGGTTTGAATATTACATTGGGCAAGAATAGTTTTGTAAGATCACTCGAAAGCCATGGGCTTAAATCTTCATAAAACATGACCAAGTATTGTCTAACCTATAATTAATCTCTGGTATTAAGGTAATAATTACGACAAAAGATTTTGATTTTAAATTTATCCCGTACGATATCCAATAACATGTATGGTCAGCTCGTACTTGACCGTACGAGTATACTCATACGGTCCGACCGTACGCGTATGGTCGGACCGTACGAGTATATGTATACGGTCCGAACCGTACGCGTACGGTCCAAATACTCATATGGTATGGAACAGATATAAAACTGTAATTAAAAATGTATTTCATTATGGTAGTAAACATATTTCCTTTTATAAAATAGAGTTTTAACAAACACAAAACAACAGACACGGCTTCCTCTCAAGTCTGCCTCAATTTTAGACTTATATCTCGAATTTGACCTACACAGTCATCTCAGTACCAGAATATATGACAAACGAGACGATTTTAATTTTGAAATTATAAATTTTCCCCACCTTAGTAGCAATATACCAACTTCACCTACATATGGGATATATATTTCTCAACTTATTCGATATTCAAGAGCTTGCAGCTCCTACTCAAACTTTGTAAAACGTCATTAATGTCTGAGTAGAAAGTTGATGAACCAGGGGAATGTCAAAGAACGTCTCGTCCTTTTTCTAAGAAAGTTCATAGGAAGGTACCAAGACCTTGTAGATAAATATTCCGTATCAACTTCACAAATAATACACGATGGTCTTGATGTATAGATTCTGCGTACTGATATTGTTATCATCTTAACAACGTGGTTTAAAGTTCTTTCATTTGTCTTTGTTTTATTATTAATATTACTTTTAATGTTGAATGGTTTTATGTGATATCCGTTTGACGTGGCTCGGTACTTATACATCTCGTCAATGTGTTTGTATTGTCTTTTATTTTTTGGTGGCTTGTTTTGTATATGCGACTTTTTGTATTTCTTCGGTTCTTATAACGTGACTCGGTACTTTAAAAGATCCTGCCCGTCAGTATGATATTGCTCTATTTTATGTCATTATGATATATTTCTATTATGAATTACAAAAGACGTTGAACTATAAACGTCAAAATCATTCAATCGCGTAGTGGAATTAACTATTTGTTGATTCTTATAAATTCTATATATAACTTTTGGACTATTTTCAATCTCGGTCTATTTCTGAAATTTATTCTTACATACTTTTGATTTTTAACCCTATATGCTAACATTGCCTATTTTAATTTTAAAATTGTTTGTATGCACATTGAACGACAAATTTATGTGACGTATAACATTTTCTGACGTAAGACACACAAATCAATGAATGTGTTTATATATAACGATTTATTTTCCTCCATCTTGTTTATTTACTTTTTTTCTCGAGTTTCTCGGATTTACCCGATCAGACAATACTCGGAATTCACCTTGACCTCATTAAGATTTTGACAGAAAATCAATAATCAGCTGATTGTATTTAAAAGATATCGACAACAAAGGACTAATTAATAAAGGTGTTGATTGAATTGTTTGACAAAATAATATGGTTAAATGGCTTCCGCTTAATGTCACATACATAATTTATTTACCACTTTGCACCGCACGTGTTTGAAGCAAACTTTTGACGTCTCCTCTCCTTTTAAAGCAGGGGCGGATGCAGGAATTTTCGAAAGGGGGGGGTGCTTACCCAGGGCACCCAGGGCAAAAAGGGGGGGGGGGGTGCAAAACATATGTCCCGATACAAATGCATTGATCGGCAAAAATAAAGGGGGTGCGCACCCCCGGAACCCCCCCCCCCCCCCCCTGGATCCGCCACTGTAAAGATAGCTTAGAAAAGAAAGCTGTTTTGTGATGAAAAATGTGCAAAAGCAAGAAAAATCTCCGATTTAAAACTTTAATTATCATTTGGCTTTAATATGGGTTATTGGTTAGGGAGACTACTTTAAAGTCGTTTGAGTGACACGCGTGTTTCAAGCATAGTTTTACGTCTCAACTTTTTCATTAACGATGGTCAAGAAAAGAAAACTGTCGTTATGAAGAAATCTATCCAAATTCATTTAAAATATAGACTCTAAAATAAGTTTGAGAGAATAATCATAGACACAATGGGGCAAAATCATCTTATTTAAGGGAGGGGAGGGGGTGGGTAGAAAAAAAGGTAAATTTTAAACGAAAAATATAGTTATGTACTTGGCGAAAAAAATAATAAAGTGGCGAAAAATATATTGTTTTGGTGAAAGAGGTGGTGAAAAAAATAATTCCCCCAGGGGAAACCCTGATAATATCATTGTAAAAATGGGATTTCAAAAGGCCCTTGATTTTAGAATGTAAAGAAGGTAGCTGCTGGTGTAAGTATGTTTATTGATATGAACGAAGCGTTGTTTTACTATACATGTACTTATTTACATGGTAAGATGACAAAATGAATTGACCAAGAGAAGACAATTTTAAATTGCAGTGAAAGCTTTACATTCTTGAAAACATTTTTTTAATTTCACATAAAACCTAAAACTATCTTAATACAAACAGTTGGATCCCCCTCCCACATCTTTGGTTGAAACACCTTTTAAAAATGTTTGCATCTACCCCTGGTACATTATGTACCCATAGGTAGTTTAGTGGATAGTTTATATGCATGAAATATTTGTCAATGGACATTAGGCAACCAATTATCGACCAATTTATGACTAAATATATCAAATTGCTTTATTAATAATTTCTCTTTAAAAGATTCATGGTTGACTCTTTTTGTGTACAAAGTATACTTGCATGGAAGATAAAGGATTACAAATTTTAGATTGCGTTGTACTTTAATTAAGGTATAAAGCACCATTATTATTACTCTTTATTTAAATGAAAGAAACTTTTTTAATTGTCAAAACAAAATTTAGATCAAAAGATTGATTAGTAGGATGTTAAAAATCTGTTTGAAAACTAATTACAAACTATTTAGTTAAATTTAGAACACATCATTTATTTCAAAATAGCCAGTAGCAATTTTTGTTCTAATATCTTGATTACAATACAATGAAATCTTACCCTTGTGGTCATTCATGCGTAGTTACTTAGTACACGGAAAAAGTATGTACTATGAAAATTAGAAGGCAAATTCAAGCAATTTGATGGACGAGAAGTTGTAAGTATGTGCTAAGAAATGCTATACATGAATGACTTTTCATTGTCAGTTAATTATGAAAGTGAACTCTTAATAGCTGCACTAACAAAGTGTACAATCCCCTAAGGTATTTTCCTTGGGAAAATAGCCTACTGATTAAAGATGAAAGAGCAAAGATTAAAATAAAAACATTTTGAACTTAGCAAAATTTCATGCATTTTCTAATGGTACACATATATAAAATACACAAAATAAATTGTAAGGATACATAAAATGATATTTATCTAATTTATATACCTTACATTTGAGGGAATTATTTTCTTTTTCTTTCAAAGATACAATGCCAGACTGCTGATATATAAAGCAAAAGATTGTTTTCGGAGAAACACAATACATTTAAATTTATCAATAAAAAGTGAGCATTTAATGTTGAAGGGTCTGCATTCAAATATTCATACAGAGAGTTTTATATTTATAAAAAAAATTAAATTTCAAAAAGGGGATATATACAACATTGTGTTGCTTTTTAAAATAAAGAAAATCTAAAGATATATAAGTATTCACTTTTACCTGAAGCAAAAGAAAAACAATGTATCCTTCACAAACTATGTCAGTGCTATTTCATTTCATCCATTGAAATGATCATTACCTATGTTTTATATCTAGTTCATTATAAAAAGTCAACTCTTATTTAGGTTTGAATATTACATTGGGCAAGAATAGTTTTGTAAGATCACTCGAAAGCCATGGGCTTAAATCTTCATAAAACATGACCAAGTATTGTCTAACCTATAATTAATCTCTGGTATTAAGGTAATAATTACGACAAAAGATTTTGATTTTAAATTTATCCCGTACGATATCCAATAACATGTATGGTCAGCTCGTACTTGACCGTACGAGTATACTCATACGGTCCGACCGTACGCGTATGGTCGGACCGTACGAGTATATGTATACGGTCCGAACCGTACGCGTACGGTCCAAATACTCATATGGTATGGAACAGATATAAAACTGTAATTAAAAATGTATTTCATTATGGTAGTAAACATATTTCCTTTTATAAAATAGAGTTTTAACAAACACAAAACAACAGACACGGCTTCCTCTCAAGTCTGCCTCAATTTTAGACTTATATCTCGAATTTGACCTACACAGTCATCTCAGTACCAGAATATATGACAAACGAGACGATTTTAATTTTGAAATTATAAATTTTCCCCACCTTAGTAGCAATATACCAACTTCACCTACATATGGGATATATATTTCTCAACTTATTCGATATTCAAGAGCTTGCAGCTCCTACTCAAACTTTGTAAAACGTCATTAATGTCTGAGTAGAAAGTTGATGAACCAGGGGAATGTCAAAGAACGTCTCGTCCTTTTTCTAAGAAAGTTCATAGGAAGGTACCAAGACCTTGTAGATAAATATTCCGTATCAACTTCACAAATAATACACGATGGTCTTGATGTATAGATTCTGCGTACTGATATTGTTATCATCTTAACAACGTGGTTTAAAGTTCTTTCATTTGTCTTTGTTTTATTATTAATATTACTTTTAATGTTGAATGGTTTTATGTGATATCCGTTTGACGTGGCTCGGTACTTATACATCTCGTCAATGTGTTTGTATTGTCTTTTATTTTTTGGTGGCTTGTTTTGTATATGCGACTTTTTGTATTTCTTCGGTTCTTATAACGTGACTCGGTACTTTAAAAGATCCGGCCCGTCAGTATGATATTGCTCTATTTTATGTCATTATGATATATTTCTATTATGAATTACAAAAGACGTTGAACTATAAACGTCAAAATCATTCAATCGCGTAGTGGAATTAACTATTTGTTGATTCTTATAAATTCTATATATAACTTTTGGACTATTTTCAATCTCGGTCTATTTCTGAAATTTATTCTTACATACTTTTGATTTTTAACCCTATATGCTAACATTGCCTATTTTAATTTTAAAATTGTTTGTATGCACATTGAACGACAAATTTATGTGACGTATAACATTTTCTGACGTAAGACACACAAATCAATGAATGTGTTTGTATATAGATGTTTTTGTGTTCTGTTAAATTGTCCCTTTAAAAATTATTATACGATGATGACTGATGTACCCCATTTTTTGGCTATTTTATTTATTGTGTCTGTTTAGTTAACGCATCAATGTAAATAATAAAGGAATTTGATGAGTCATCAAAGTGAGAGGGTTAGCGCTATAAAACCAGGTTTAATCCACCATTTTCTACATTTGAAAATGCCTGTATCAAGTCAGGAATATGACAGTTCTTGTCCATTCGTTTTTGATGCGTTTTGTTAGTTGATTTTGCCATGTGATTATGGACTTTCCTCTAAGTTCAGTATTTTTGTGATTTTACTTTTTGTTTTAATAAAATTAACGGTACCGATTTTCTTGCACCAGATGCGCATTTCGACAATACATGTCTCTTCAGTGATGCTCGTTGCCAAAATATTTGAAATCCAAAGCTTACATAAAAGATGAAGAGCTATAATCAAAAAGGTCCAAAAGGTATAGGCAAATCCGTGAAAGGAATCAGAGCTTTGCATGAGGGAGATACATTCCTTAATTTATAATAATTTCTATCATTTTGTAACAGCAAATTTTAATTAATAACACAAAAAAATCCGTATTTTCATGCAAGTACCGAAGTACTGGCTACTGGGCTGGTGATACCCTCGGGGACTAATAGTCCACCATCGACCTAGTGGTAGTAATAAAATCAACGGTACCGATTTTCTTGCACCAGATAAAAGAGCACTAACCAGATAAGTACTAACATAACGCTTAACCACAGTGCTGACTTTGTGATGCAATGCAGTTTGAGACAGTAGATGCAATAAAAAAAAAATGATTTCTAAAATGTCATGTCTGCCGCTCCTCTCCTAGGAATATCTCTAAAAAAAACCAATTGAAAATAACATGTGATAAGAAAACGAAGCTCGAAAACAAGGCAAGACATAAGAAATATAAAGGTATAAATGTGTTTTTAACGTCTTTATAAAATGCTTCCGAAATCTTTGCGAATCGGGTGGGATATTTTGAAATGTTTAGTATTTTTTGGCAGATTTAAATGTTTACGCAAGATTGTGCATTAGACATCATTTTGTGTGTGTGTGTGTATGTGTGTGTGTGTGTGTGTGTGTGTGTGTGTGTGTGTGTGTAAGATTTGATAACATTTACATTTTACCATGTCAAAATGAACACAAACATGTTTTAGCTCTTTATTTTCAAGGTTTTTATTCTTTTTTAAAAGGAAACTAAAGATGAATTCCTGATGAATTTTGGCATCTATAATGAGAAACCATTGAAAAACCAACCTGTGCTGTGATGTCGTAAATCATTTTGTCATTTTGACAATAAATACCAACAACCAAACCAACCAGTGTCGTTAAACCAAACAGTGACATACCAGTTCTTCACAAATCTTAAATAATAAACAAAGAAACATTTGCAATTGATATGATATTATCATTGAAATAATCTATGACGGTGATTTTAGAGTTAAAATACAAATTTCTGTATATGAATTTCATGAAAATTGTTCAACTATTGTCATTTAGCTTTGTTTCTTGTGTTTTATTTTTCAATCATCGGACTTGGGTTGCTTTTTAATTGAGTTTATCCTGCGTATTGCTGTATTTTCGTTTATCCTACATTAATTAGAGGTGTAGGGAGGTGGTGTGTGAAATTTCATAAAACAAAACTAATTTCGATACTTGTTTTCGCCATTCTCAATTAAAAAACGTCTTTTTTAAAATATGAATCATTCATGTGTTTGTTAGTGTGTCGTCCATTTCCTCTTAACTAGTACAAAATTTGTTAAGGCGCAGGCTATTTTTTTTAGTACAAGGATCATATGGCAAAATCAAGGATACTTTATTTCAATGATTTGCTCCACTTGACTTTGTCCCTTTTGATCGAATTACCTCCCTTAGCTTAAGATTGAAAATATAATTTATTTTAGATTTGCGGATAACCCAGTCCTTTTCCGTCATACGTCTTTAAAAACTTCCTTTGGCGGATATTTACGAAAAATGCTGTTTTATTCTGAGGGAAAATCCTTAAAATTTGACTCTTTACTAATATGGGAAGGTTGAAATCATCATGTTTTAAAAGAATTTGGCCAAAAACTTAAGAAAGCAGGTAAGTTAAAATTTAACCTACAAGGTGTTTCACTGTATGCGAACAAATCATAAACAATATCTTCTTGCATATGTATTTCTGTTTGCTTTTTTACGATTTTACGTCATTTTATGTGATCTTATGTATGTAGCAATTATAATATGGTTACGCTTCTGAATTTTTAACTAAAAAGGCCGAAAGATTTCAGAGTAGACAATGCCCATTTGTACACTGACAGAAGCCTTAAAACTTGTACAATTCACCTATATGCGAACAAATTATTCATTCGACAATGGTATTGGCATATTGGCATTTTATTTAAGGGTCATACATAATCTTATCGTAATGTCTGTCGTCATGATAAGGCAAACTAGCAAATTACCCCAAATTTTGCCATGGCATGTGGAAGAGCGTTCGTATAATCAAAGAAACCAGAACATTTAAAAAAGTAGTCATAACTAGGCAAAATGCCAACCCTTAATAGGACGATACTATGCTAATTAAATTAATAACGACTATGAACCTTACTGATGACAGTCCGTAATATACATTTTGTAACTATCCTCATCATTAATTTCGTATGTGATTGTTCCTGTAAACTAGTTTAATTGAAAGCTATTGAAGGGTTCAATGTTTACACACCAGCTCCTTTGTTTAAACTGGGGTGATCTGAGCCGGATCACCCCAGCCAGATCACCCCAGTTCTAATTAAAGCCTATTGTAAATATAACAAAAGGTTCGTTAGCGATGGCAGAATACTGTTCAGTAGGATGACACTTTCAGTAAAATATACTCACTGATTGCTTACAAGAATAAATGTCATCTAAGTTTACCCTTATATACATGAACAAGTGATTATATATTTTTTTAGAGAAAAAAAGGGGGGTCAAATAAATTTTCATTCATGGGAATAACTTTATAGGGGTCGAATCATCAAAATTGTTTTTATATACATTTGTAGAAAGAATAAATATTTCAATAAAATCAATCATCAATTCTAATACGCTATATATTTATTGAATGAAATACGCCGATATGTCTATTTAAAATTGAATGTAACATTCGAGTTATTAAAGACGAAAGACATTCCTTCTGACTTCGGTCTTTTTCCGGCTATCACGGTTTCTGATCCCTCCTGTACGCATTTCAGATTATTGGTGTCTTCAGCTTGTACGTTATCACTGTCATTTTTCTGCAATTGCAGAATTTCGGACCCTTACGCTTTTGTCCCTCGCTTGGTCTATTGTAGGACCAAATAGCATTACTTCGGTGTCCCGTTTGTTCCCGGACCAATTGTTCTGGAACCCTGGCGTTGAATAATCTAGTCGCTGTTGTAGCACGAAGACTGTGGTTAGTAAAAAACCCATCTACCCCTGCGTCATTCATAATGTCCTTAACAATATTTTCGAGTTTTTGTCTTCCAACAGGTTGCTTACTTAACCATACTGGCTTTGCACATGTTACAAGTGGCTTAAAAAAAAATACTGATGGGGGTCTTTCGTCAGGTAATTTGCTCAAGTATAACTGAAACACATTCACAATGCACCTATCTGGCTGTTGGGCGTTACTGTAGGCTTTTGCTGAATGGGGCTCAATGTTCCTGTGTTCGAGACCACCACGATATGTTTTAGAAATGGATTCAGTATACTGGATATATCCATAACATATCTTAAGATTGTCCATGGTGAGGCTCCTGTGTTCCTGACCACCTCTTAAACCAAAATTAACACCAATAAGCCAAAACATTGTGCGGAGGAGTTTCTGTGGAGTGTCTGTTCCCAAATGACCATTTTTCCAAAGTTGCTCTTCAATTGGTGGAGGTATTGGATCAGCTTTCTTTTTAAATAAACCAACGCCAGCTACTACTTTTTTGCGCATGGTATTACTAATAACATTTCTTACAGACTTAAATTGTTCTCCAGAGAGCAATTGAAAGTTTTTACCATTAATTTCGAAATATTTCATTAAGCCACATGCAATAGAAAATATGGTATCTGATTGATATTCCTCACCATCTTGTCGTTTCACGGATGTAAAGAATAAAGGCAGTAACAAAATAAGTTCCTCATCGACCAAATTCAAAATATCCCTCTCCAGTGCACGTTTGATTGATGGTGAAAACTCTTGATTTTGTGCTGCTGTCTTCCAGGAACAATATAAATTGTATGCCCACGTTGCTTTCCTCTTAGTGTTATTCGGTACATAGACTTCCATTTCTTTCCTTACCTCTGATTCCGTCAAAAAAGCAAATCTATTGGCTGATTCCTGACCGTTGATTGAGTCTGAAATATAAGGAAATGAAAATTAAGGACAGGCTCCCCATAAACTGATCTAATCACAAACTAAGACATGTAAAATAAGACACAGTTCCAGAGACAATAGACCATGACTGAGGGGACGGAGCCTAATAATCTCCATGGAAATGAGATGTGTCAATTCTAAAACAACCGCATACCACATTTGATTGACCTACCACTTGTGATTCATTATGAACTAGACTTAACCACATACTTATACATTGCTGTCGACACCAAAAACCGTTTACATTTGTCTCGTTTTTCGACTCCGTTAAGGCGAGACAAAAGGGGATAACACATTTCCATTCTTAAAAATGTAAATTGGTCGTAATTTGATTAAATAATAGTATCACCCAAAATGGTCGAATGGATGGTTTTTTGTCGTCCAGTGGCAACTTAGATGCATAATAAAGACGATAACATGGTAATGAGAAATTTATACACAGTTGCTAGCTCATGAAGTAATAGTCCGCACAAAAACATATAAGGTTTACAGATTAAAGAATAACACATCAATGCTACAGAAAAAAACCGCAGAGAAAACCATGCATTAAATATCAAATAGAGAATAATGGAGTCGGGAAATGTTAACAATAGGGTTCATCAAAATTACTGAATTAATTGTAAAATTATGTTAAAAATTAAAGAATTTACAATTGAGGATCACTCTCAAGACCCTCATGCCATCGAATGTTGAAGCTTTTGATTTGATCCAATGAAGGATTAAACATTTCTGCACTCGAGGCGAGCACATTAACCATAACAACGTCGAAGCGAGTTCCCTGAATTCGCAAAATAAAATGTGTAAGAGTTCCACGGAACCCAGTGTCTGGCATACTTTTGCTGTTAATCGCACACTCAACATGAATGAAAAAAAAACAATAAAAATATTCCTCTCGATACTGTCTATTGAATGTTTCATTGCAGAAAATCTAAGTCCATTTATAAGTATATAACGGAAAAATGGAATTTTATTTTTACAAAATTTACTTCTGGATACTATCATATGAACATAAACAAGCTTCTGTCAAAGTTTGGTAGGTAGTAAAGAAAAGTTACTAAATTTCAAAATCTTTAACCCCAGTGTTCTTTTCTAATATTTGCGGATGCCGCAGACGACGGCGATGGAAATTCAATGAAGGATGGCTCTAGAGTCGCTTTTTCGACTAAAGTCGAATACTCGTCAAAAACCTTTTCTAAAAGCTTTTAAGTCAAGTTACAACACTTTTCGTTTTGTATTTTAACTAATCATTTCCCACTGTTATTTTAATGGATATAAGTAGATGTTGCATGCGTGCCAATGAGACAACTCTTATGATATATTTAGAATCGGAATATAATATTTAACAAACATAATAACACACTTTTTCTTGCTCGTATTAAACTGAGTCATCATTTTTCAAATATATATTCAACAACTGAAAAAGCATCATCTCTATCAATTTCTTTCTAATGTAAAAGTTTTTTTATAAGGAATTCAGATACCCAATAACGCCGGAAAACAGGAACTTTGTTCCTAAAAAAGCCGATTATTTCAAATATCATGTTGAAAATATACTGCATGTTCATAAAATGTTATCAAACATATATTATCTGCTTATGGAAAGATGTGATGCGTTATTTGTGTTGTCCAACAAAGTTTGATTGAATACAGGAGCATCGTTTTCAAATAAATTGCTAGCATCTAAAGCAAAGTTTATATCACCATGGTCAAATGTGTCACTCTCATCTACAAACAGAAAAGAAAGCATGTTATCAAGAAGATGTTTTATGATTGCCAGTGAGATAACTAGTAATAAATTTTAAAATTAAAGATCACAGTACGGACTTCGCCCACATATTAAAAATGAAATGGTTGCTCCCTTATACTATACATGAATACCGGAAATGAGTGATATGATCTATAACTGATATATATAACAAATTAACATAAAACAGTAGCGAATCAATGCCGGTGAATTAAAAAAAAAAAGATAAGGGACATTGCCCCCCCCCCCCAACCCCTCTAAGTCGTATCTCCCAACAAATACCAGGATAAACAGATGGACGGACAGGATTTATTTTTAATTCCCGATCAATAAACATTATTTTCAACAGAAAGTCGAAACCTAAACATTTTAATTACCTTGATCTGTTCGAAACGAATTTTGTGTAATGAAGATGCTGTCATCCTCAGCTTCTTCTGCCAGATCCAAAGCTTGGCTCAAGATATCATCTGTTTCGTAACCTCTTTCATCGACAGTTTCCATATTGCAAGTGAAGAAAACCATAGAGATGGATCTATTTTATTTGCTCTCTTGATTTTCAACTCACAAAAAGATGACATTTTAAAAAGAACTCAAAGAGTTCACTCCGTAAAAAAAAATAAAAACTTTTCAATTGTCTTTTTTCTCTGAGGTGACGGAAGGGGGCACTAATTTGATAGATTATAAATAGTTTTGTTGTCAGTAAATATGTCATATTTTTCCGACTAAATTTTTCTTTATTTATTTATCTAGGCCTTAAAAATTGTAAGCTGGGGTGTAAAATTGTAAGCTGGGGTGTAAAATAGTTATCCCATCCGGCCTTTGGGGTGATCTGACTCTGACATACCGCGTCCTTATGGGATAACTATTACAGACGAAACACTTGTTGAGCGTGCTAAATGATATGGTTCTAATTGTCGCTTGTATTATATCGTTTCCCATAATGTACAGGTAATCTCAAAACTGAAATGAAAGGGTTCATTTTATTAAGGTGCAGGAAAAATAGGCGAATTTTCATGTATCCATGTAGGAAGTGTGACGGAAACCGTAATTCCTTGGCTTTTAAAATTCACTTACAGAGTTTGCATATGATAAATTACAAAAATTAGTGCAATTAATTTTATAGAAATAAAACTGTTTCAACAAGAACAAAGTAAAATAACTCAAACAAGCAATGACATTTTTTTTCCATTCATGTTCTTTGTTTTATATCATTTTATATCAAGTGTCATAAATAGGTCAACAACCGTAATACGCGATGAAACAAACGATATTTGAATATTGCAACCCCTTTCAAAATCCATAAATTGTTGTAGAGATAAACTGTTACTGAATACATATGACCCTTAAAATCAACCAATCATCGTCTGAGATCAACGGCTACCACACGTTGTTTTTTTAATACAAGGATTCAGGAAGTGTTAACTTTCCATAGAAACAGAGAAGAAAGGTTATTGCTCAAGAATGCGTTTAGGGAGACGGCTTAAAATTTGTGGGCTATCATGCGACAAGTCGTGTTTTAGTACGTCAAGTAGATTAAACTCATTTTTGAAACCCCTTTTGAGAAACATTTGACAAAATCATGTATGTACGGTCAGCCAAATAAATTATAAATTATATCCCAAATAAATTATAAGAAGATCTAAAAATAATAGTATAAACACTCAATGTAAATATTTGCTTCTTGTGAGTAATTATCGTGTATCTAAAATCCTAATCAGATCGAAAGTTAATGATTTAGTCGATAGTTGTGTAACTATGTTCATTATTTGTTAATCATTTCTAAAATTCATACATCTTCCACCATATGATGTCAATGTCGAATAAGTCTTGAGACATACACTCCTTATGTAGGTACTGCTTAAATGAATTTAACTACTAAACTCACTAAGCACTGATTTAGCCTTCAAGAAAACTTTTGTGTCAGTTTTAAATACCAATAAAGACATAAACGTATTGGTCGTGTATTTTTTTCTTATTAAATAAGAAGGATATAATGTATTTGGGCGCACAATAATACTCTAAATATTTATTGAGCGGACATCTTGACAGTCGCTTTTCTAAACCTCATTTTATGAATCAATGTTCAATAATACTCCAAAGTTCAGACCAACTTAGTTTTTGGTCCTCGTAGTATATAGTGTGCATCTTTTGTGTTGAGGATCTGAAGTTATACAATTAATCAGCACACGTAAAAACCAAAAAGTTCAGAATTAAAGTTGCTGCTACTGAACTACTGAAACGGCGAATTTCAAAAGTAAAAGCAAGCATTGGCTTACATTTGTCCATCACATTAATAAGATATTTTGAGGGTCTACTAGAAAAACTTAAAAGTGGCTTTATAAGATCAATATTCTAATATATTTGAGTCATTGATATCCCGGCATGATGTAAATACACTTGTTAAATTTCATATTTATTTTACTCATTCAGATTTCTTTAAACACGTACGCTTTTGTCATATTTTACCGATAGACACCTTATGTTTGGCCTGCTCATAACACACAATCCGTTATAATATTTCAATTAATAAATGAAAGTTATTGTCATATGAAGTATAGAAATACAAGTTTCCACAAAAATTCCGTATAGTTATTTGTACGTTTATGTGTGTTGGGTGGAAAAAAAGAAGTTTGCTAACTTTGGATCTGGAATGTTTACACAAATATAACAATTCATTATTTTGAGAACGGTAAGTTCGATAGTTGTTTCAAGAATGACCAAAGATTTTCAACACCTAAATAAATCCTTTTACATTTTTTTATAGTTATTTGAATCGTACCAAACATACACTTGACTTTCTATTTAGTATATATTTTTTTCTCGTCAAACTGGCATTGGCACGTTTTGACAGTTTAATTCGTTTCAACGGAATCGTGCCCCCGATTTTAGAGTATGGTAAAATTCACGTTCTACGTTACAGAATCCTTAAATGTTGCCTATAACCAGAATGTGCAAAACATTTAAAAAATCACTGTACATTAAATAATCAATAAACCAATTATTAATTTATCGGATGAGCAAGTTTTTTTTAAATTATCAAATAAAAGTAGTACATGTATACCGCTTTTCAAAATATCAATAAATTAAAATATGTATTATTTTTGTATCATATGACAATAACTGTCACGTTATCAGATAAACAAATCCTGGAAAATCATTCCGTTTACAATTCCAGGAAACACAAACACGTATTGAAACATTGCCACGCAATTAAGATCTAGAACTATAAACATGTAGATATTGTTAATCGTGCAAAAAAACCACCACAACAGAATTCAACCATTTTTGTTGTCCTTATTTGTTATTCAGTGTAAGTTGAGCTTCTTGTTTCAATCATTATCATCTTAATTCATCATGAACTAACCTAACAAAATAACAACTTTTGTTTCAAATTGAACTTAACTCTTGTAGATGCTACTACAAAAGAGATTGATTGGTTGCTTTTTATGTTAGACGTCAGTTGAAAATGGTTTTCAATTGGTGATGCCTTGTAGACAGGGACTACTTAAAAGAACTAGCCATCTTATAATGAGAAACTTAGGTTTCTCACAATTTTGTTTTTGCCCTGTGTTTGTTATATGTCAGTTTTGCAATACTTAAGTCATTACGTCGGGCCTCTTATAACAGTTTTTGTAATAAGAGTTCTTTAACTTCTTTGTCTATTATTTTCTGTTCCGTGACATGGATGAAGAGTTGTCTCGTTGGCACTTATATCACATCTTCCTATATCTATATACGGTAATCTATTCCTGAGGTAGAAAAGCCTTAGTATTTCAAAAATCCAAAGTTTTGTAAACAGTTAATTTATAATTATGACCATATCAGTGATAACTCAAGTCAACAAAGAAGTGCTGACTACTGGGTTAGTGGTACCCTCGGGGAATTAAAAAAAATCCACCAGCAGTGGCATCGACCCAGTGGTTATAAATGCACTCATCATAGATACCAGGATTGAAATAGTATATTGAAAAATGTTAAAAATACCAAATAAATACGAAGTTGAAGAGTATTAACGACCAAAAAATCTAAATGTTTTGCCAAATACAGCAAAGATAATCTATTCCTGTTTATTTATCAATGACAAATCAAGTCAACAAAGAAGTGTTGACTACTTGGCTTGTGACACCCTCGGGGAATTAAAACTCCACCAGCAGTGGCATCGATCTAGTGGTTGTAAATAAACTCATCATAGATACTAGGATTGAAATTTTATAGTTGCGCAAGACGCTCGTTTCGTCTACAAAAGACTCATCTGTGGGCGCTCGAACAGAAAATGGTTAAAAAGTGGTCGTTGTACTAGGCATACAACTATTTAATTTATCAGCAAATTCTTCAATTTTATACTTTATTTTGGTTGTTTTGTTTACGTCTTTGCATTTAAAAACCACCCGCGTAGTGTTTATTGATCAGCTGCACATGAACAGTTTTATAAAGTGTAGTCAGTCCTTTGCGAATAACAAGTTGTTGGTAATACAGAACGAAAGATGAAGCCACGTTTCCTTATAATGTCGACACATTGAATCACGCAGTCATTTTTTTCATTAACCTTGGTTTGAGGGATAATAAACTTCTAATATATAGTATGACATTATTTCCATGCAAGTTTGTTTATGTAATTTATAGGTGTTTTTCGTTTCTCGTTTTTTTTTAAATTTTATATATATTAGACCGTTGGTTGTCCCGTTTGAATGGTTTTACACTATTAATTTTGGGGCCCTTTATAGCTTGTTGTTCGGTGTGAGCCAAGGCTCCGTGTTGAAGGCCGTACATTGACCTATAATGGTTTACTTTTTTTTTAAATTGTTATTTGGATGGAGAGTTGTCTCATTGGCAATCACACCACATCTTCCTATATCTATAAACAATTGAAACAAGAGAAAAGTCTAATGGTGTATTGGTGCTTTTTCCTAGTTTTCTAGATTGGCAATACGGCATTCTGTATGTAAGATAAGATGAAAACATTGACAGACTCTTATTTAGAATGATGAATCCTGGTATGTGAACATTTTGCCTAAGGACTGCGTACGTGCCTTTAAGCAATATCACATTACAAAAAACTTCCCGTGTGGATCTAGAAAAATTTACTGGTAATACATGTATGCATAAAGTTTACCACTTTTTCGTCTAGACCAGAATGCAACTTCTGCTACCGGACGTAAAATACCAATCCGTTAATTTCTTTCTTTCTTTTAATATTTGGAATGATCACTAAGAATACGAATATTAGCCATATTTTATTCATATGTTTGGCAAATGTTAATAGGTGTTTAATTTTATTTCATAGTATTAGGAGTAAAAAATTTGGTTTTTGGAAAAAGTATTAACAGTTCTTGCTGAGTTACAAAACATAAGTTCCATGAAGTGTAATCCATTATTTCCCAAAATGAAATCAAGCTAGTGTGACATGTAGTCATCAATTGGCCTCTAATATGCGCAATAAAATGAATTTTTGTAATGTATTGTGTTTGGTTTTAATACATTCGAACATTCCAGGAAACTTGCTGCGTGCACAAAACAAGGTCATATACATGCTATTTTATACATGGTCACGTAATTCCAACTCTACGTAGAAGTAGGAAATTGATATCTTCATATATTTTTATATAATATATACATTATTATATTACGTTATAGCATATGTTTTTCATTTGTAAGCATCAGTGAAGAATGACTATGTTAATAGTGAGGTTTATAGTACTGTTGAGTGTGTTTGTTGGTATTTCGTATGGATGGGGTGACCAGAATAAGTACGACACATCAGCACAGGTATGTTTAAATGACACTGTAATACAGGATATGGACTTTCAAACGAATATTCGCTGCATAAATTACAAATAGCTAAATGTTCACAAAGTTGAAAAAAGACTTTAGGCTTACTAATCCACATTAATCCCATGGTTACAAATTCCAAACTGTTTACATGTTTTACGAATTTCCAAATTAACATTTCTATTCTTAAATCCCAGCATGTTTAATCTATATTAGAAATATAAAAGAAAAAAGTGTTTTATAGTAATAAAGAAAATGTTGTTTTTTTTAAATGAAAATATTTTTTTCTTTAATAATATCCACTTCTTAATAAACTTTAGTCCTACATGGCCATAATATTCTGTTCCAATCAAGATAACCATTTCAGATCATAGTTTGTTAACTTTCATCTATTGAAACTCATTTTTTTTTATTTCAGGCCAAGTGTACTGAGGTGACACGAGGACCAACTAGGGACTGCAGATGGCCCGCTGGACTAAACATGCAAGTGGATCAAATAGCAGCTGGAGGGAAGATCGCTGCATACAAAATTCGATGGTTTAGTGGTGCCTGGAGTGGTTGGGTTGTCCCTGGGTACAACGACATGGACTGGAAAATCAACCCTATCAACATAAGATGTTCCATGCCATACAAAGCCAACAGTTTAAGACGAGTATGGTCATACTTCTACGATCATACACACAAATTTATAGTGTGCAAGGCTTAGACATGCTTGACAGAAACAATATTAAAAGCATTATCTATTGAGTAATCTTCTTTATTTATTTGAAGCTTATATTGTTTGTCTCATTTTCATCAAATGTCGTGTTCTTAATTATTTCTGCATTTGAAAATAAGCTTAACAGAATGGGGGAAAATGCATTTGTATATTCAACCAGTACAGATTCGGTCCGTTTTAAATCAAGATTTGAAGTACGTTTTTATACTCAAAGGAAATTAGCTTCAATTTAGACTATCAATAAAGCATGTGTTTGTTTGGTTGCAAACATTTATTACAGTTGAATATTGAAACACTATTTATCGATTTTTATCAATAGCAAGTAGCTGTTAGTTTGAATAAAATTGTAAAAAGAAGTTTTAAAGAGATAATTTATGTATTGCTGGCTTCATTTGAATCCGTATTCATGCAACTTTTTTTACCCGTTGATAAGTACCTCAGGAATAGATTACCTTAGCAGAATTTGGAAAAACTTGTGGGAACTTTTGGTCCTCGATGCTCTTCAACTTCTTTCCTTATTTGAACTTTTTTACCTTTCGGGATTCGAGCGTCACAGATGAGTCTTTTGTAGACGAAACGCGCGCGTCTAGCGCATATACAAAATTTCAATCCTGGTATCTATGATGAGTTAATTTTATGATTGTTCCTTTCCACAAAATATCATTCATATGCTGTTAAAAGAGAGTCGAAAGAAACAAAAGTAATTTCAAAACTCATAAGTGGAAAAGGAACTGATAATTTAAAAGAAAAAAAAAGAAAAAGACAAAAAGACAAAAACAGTATAAAAAATCATAACATAAGAAACTAATGACAGCAACAGGAATCCTGTCTCATATTTTTTTTCCTTTTTATATTTCTTTCTTATTTTCGTCCTATTTTTGCGTGTTTTTTTTTATAAGTATTGAAAACCGATCCGATGGAAAAGTCGGCCACACATCAGACTCCATCGGACAAGCAATGGCAATAGAAAAAACGAGCACCCTTTCTATGTCTATAACAAAAAAACATAGACGCCCCTTCTATTCAAAATATAATGAAAATGATCGCAAGATACCAGAGGGTCATTTAATCTCATAGATTGAAAAAAACAGACCACGCCATGGCAACAAAAGAAAAAAAGAAAAACAGCCACAAAATAATTCATGAGACATAACATAGAAAACTAAGCATAAATAAACCTCGCCAAAAACTAGGGGATATCTCAGGTGCTTCGGAAGTAAGTTATCATGAAATCAACAATATTGTTGTCAAGTTTATTTTATTTCCGAAAAAAATAGAGGAAATGTCAAAGTTGTCGTAATAAGTACAAAATGTAATGGCATTATCCTTTCACAGCTGTTAATGATTCGAATTCGAACACGGATGCTCCAGTCGTGGTACTAGATGTCTAAACGAGAACAGATACAAATGTTTCCCTATTGTCGTTATCCAAGTATAGGGATCTAGCTAAACAAATGGGTTAATACGGTATCACTATTCAGATGAGACAGTGTGTGACTTCAAATTATTTAATTCTCACATTTATAGATCAGCAATCTAACAAAGCACATTTGCAAAGAAAAGGGACATGTAAAACCTGTGGGCCTTTTTGATTTTGCGTTGCTGAATTTAACTTATATTCAATCCATAGTGGAATCTGAATTTACTTTGATGGTTGAAAAACTGATTTAGTGATTACTTTGTTAATTTGCTATCAATGTTTTGTTCATAAGAGCATCCGACAATCATTCATGTTTTTCTTATTATTTTTCATTACGATCATAAACTAAAACTGTGCGTCTTTAAATATGATGTTCAATTTTTATGAATATATATCCTGGCCTAAATGTATGATGAATTTCAACAAATCCGAATACTACAAGGTTATAATAAATCTTAAGTTACAATAGAAACAGATCTCAACTATGCAAATATGGAATTTTGATTATTCCAACTATAATTCAGTTGTTAAAATGTAAGTGGTAAGATTTTAAATGTACTACTGTTAAAGGCTTTGGTTTCCATAGAGTAGTAAATACTTTTAGAGGGTCGGCAGTTCCAACCATATTGATTTAACTATATAATCTATTATCTTTTTCTTGTTATTAGATTTAAAAATGCAATACCTTCCAAGGTTAACCATTTTAAACTGAAAAAGTTCATAAAATTTAGAATTGACAATGGCCAAAATTAGACTTCGGAATGACAAAAGAATAAGAATCCTAATATTTAAATACAACGCGTCATGTGTCCTAGTATGTACCGAATAAAAGCGACAGCCTCTATTACAAAAATCTTCCTCCGATATTCTCTTTAATCAATTAGATTTTACGTGACAGTTTCAGCTTAGATTAGCACTTTCTGTGCTGACACGATAGTAAAAATGTCTTAAATAATTTAAAACAATAATAAAATGTCGATTTTACGGGCAAAACTTTGGATCTGTATATAGATCGTCTGAACGATTAAGTATTGAATTAAACACAAATTTTTAAGGACATATCGATAGTAAACATTTATGTCAAAATAAAAAAAAATCATATTCGGTTCTGATTTAAAGTTTCATAAACACATAAAAACTATAGTTAGTGAGCTTCTGACAATGCTGTTAAACGTTTCAGTTTATTCGTTTTGTAAACATGAGATTTTTGGAATTGGCTGACTTATGTGCGTCTGTCTATGTATTATGTATTTCCATTTTTTTTCGTCGCATCTTTCTCATGGCTTGTTCCTTCATTTGTCTATTGAATTTTATGTGTTTGGGATATATGTTTAGCTATTTATTACGATTTAAAAAAAAATGCATTTAATCTTCTCTCTATTTCTCTTTCACAATCTGATAAAAATAGGATGATTTTTGGTTTAAGTTAATATATTAATACTAGTAATCAAACCCTCCTATTTGTTCTTAGATCTGAACTTAAAAAGATATGCGATTATCCAAGGACAGTCATTTGTCGACGTATACGAACAGTTTTCATTCAAATATCAGTGAGAAAGCTGTTTTCATTTAAAGTCAAGCATTTGATAGCTACACTTAAAAAAATTTAAATTTTATGTAAGGGATATAAGCCTCTTACAGTCCATTCTGTAATATATTGCAGCCTCAGACCTGTTCAATATTTTACAGAATGAACTGTTAGAGGCTTATATCTTACTTAAAACATTGTTGATCACGTCGAAAAAGGTAAATAAAAATAGCAAGCAAGGATTATTTTCATCAAGTATGAAAATTGTTTTTTGAATAAACTTTCTTTACATTAAAAAATATCCTACATTTTGTCCCTTTTAAGAAGTAGCTCAACGTAAACAATGGACAAAAAGAATGTGCAGCTGAAGGTATATCCTTTTGTTGTAATTTCCGAGAGAAGACTGTTATTGTTAACCCAAACGGTACCACCTGAATACCCCCCCCCCCTTTCCCCCTTTTCTGTGTTTTTTTTTTTTTTGCAAGGTCGTGTCGCTCTTTTTCGTTTATTTGTGTATTGAGTTCCTTGTGTTTTTTTAAATGTGTTCGAAACGTTATTTTGTGTCGATTTTGGTTTTTTTTTAAATCTTTTATAAAACGATCACTGCGAACAAAGTGCGAAGAGAAGTGTTGCATTATATTCACATTTAAAAAACAACAGGGTAAGTAAGTAAGTAAAACTTTATTTGGATTCGGCATATGCAATAACAAATAAAACAAGGCATGCAGCATGCAAAATAAATAATAAAAAGAAGTACCAAGAATTAACTCTAAGCAATAGCATATACATGTATCTTGCGGAATACCAAAACATATATATGAAGCACTAAATTTAAAAAAAAATATTAAAAAGTTGTAAATCAACACCGAAACCTGAAAATTATAAAAACTTTTGTAGTCTTCTTAGTCATGAAAGAAGTTCTAGATTCGCACTTTGTTCACAGGATAAAGTTAAGGTTGTTTATGGCCTTGTATTGAGGCATGGTCTATCAAATTTTAGAAGCATTACTTTATTGTTTTTTTTTTCATTTTAATTGTAGGTGAACATGATGTTAGGAAGAATAAGAGCAACACCCGAGGTCAATTTTAACAACATAAAGACGGACGAGGATAAATCTTTTGAAAAAAGAAATTCAGAAAAGAAACAAAAACAAGACTTACAACGAGCATAATTAACGTATTGAATTTTTGCTTACAGAGACAACCCAAACACACGAGTAAATGGCTGTGAAATAAGTATTTGTAGCCTAAAAAATCAATTTGAAAGTGATTTCTTTCCTCAAGAAACTGTTTTGATGAGTGACAAGATTATTGTATTGGAAAGTGACTTTAATAAAATGTTTTTTTAATAATCATTTGTTTTAGAGTTCTAGAGTTCTATGAGGAAAACATTTGGGTAGTTAATATTTTTTTCTATTTTAGTGATTGAACTTTCATTTACCTGTAAGAATCCGTTATGCTACTTTTAGCTGTCCAATATTTTTAAGAAAGATGAGGGCTATTCTGAAAAGTATTTGGCAGTTAAAGGTAACATAATGGTTTCTTACAGGTAAATGATAGTCCAATCACTGAAATAAAGAACGGGTAAAACAATAGAATGACGTCACAACAATGTTTTAATGGAAATTGTAAGAAATTTTCAGAAGTATTCTACAGAAGGCATAATTTAGTCACATTGATAGTAAAATCGTCAAAATTTAAAAAGACAATTTACGTAACTCATCCAGATAGAACTATCTTGTCAATCAAAATAGTGGTTCTCTTAAGGCCACGAGGAAAGAAAAACACCCCAAAAAAATGTTCCGAAAAGATATTGGTGTTGCAAAATATTCTAAAACAGAACATCTTAACTCCATTTCAACGAAATGCTTAACCTTTTATCTAACTGTATCCAATTTAATACTGGAAAATCCAATGAAAGGATTTTTTGTGGCCTAATCACATCGCAGGAATGATTGGAATCAATTAAATTGTTTGAACTTAATAATTTCCGATAGCATGGTCTTATGTTGGTTTATCGATTAAAAATGGAAAAGATTTCAATGGTAGATTTTGGAGAGCACTTTTGAATACACAATGAAATAAAACAATCGATTTTATTTAGATAAATGTCGGGCAGAACATACTTTTGATTTAACTTTAAATGGGTCTGATTATGTTATCTAGTAACATGTCATATAAAAAGGCATATGATTTTAAATCTAAGCTTGATTTTCCCGATGACACCGATAGTGAGTACAATTCCTGATAAAAATTAATTACATGTCCTATTTTATTCGTGTTTGTTTCGAAACTATCTAGAAACTACTGTTCAGATCCACATCTTTTACATTGTATTTTCTCGTAAAAGGTTAACCATAAAAAGCGCTTCCATTCTATCTGAGCTGTGTTTCTATATATGTTGATCATTATGAAAATTTCTTTTTTTTTCTTTTTTATAACACACAAAACGAAAAGTTCGTGACAATATTTAAATTATTGTTACGTTTTAATATTTTGAAACATTGTACACGCACTTCTTCCACAAAATCACTTACTATATTTTAATATAGTCCGCTACACTAAAGATACAAACGGTAAAAATGACGTATACTGTAAAACAACTTATTTTCGCAGATACTTTAATTCGAATTTTGCACTTTCTAACCAACTGCCCACAATTTGATTTGGCGATTTACCGACTTTAGTGAGATAATGAAAAATCCAATTTTTACATATTCGCAACGATCGGTACTCGTTAAAGTAACATAAAAATGAAAGTAGTTACTTTATTTTCGACGAGTTATATGTAAAGTTTAATCCGCTTAGGTTCTTAAACTTTATTTGCATATTGCTATGATAGTGTGTCAATATTGATGCAGTTGCAGCAAGAACTATTTACGCAGACTATACAATAACCGCGAGTCAAAGCACATTGGAAATAACATTGATGTTAAAAGATGTTTTTAAAAGGCTTTTTTATCAGGCATATACAATATTTATGGATAGAAAAATAAACGTTAGCGAGGAAAAACATTATATGGCATTAAAAAAAAAATAAAAGAGAATTCCGAAAACGCGGACAAAAAATCAAAACACGACTCGCAAACATTCTTGATTTTGTTTTTAATTTCTCTATTCTGTTAACAACCAACATATAATTTGTAAATATATAAATACCAATGTAATTGACCCTCATATAATTGAAAAGTCGGTTAAACATGGTTAGCTTGATCTATGCATAAATATTACAATGTACTATAACAGTGATATTTAATCTTGGGTCTAGTAATATGCGGTCAGACGTACTACTACCCAAGGGTTCTTATTGTCAACAGTTATTATCTTTTACCCTCTTATATATTATGAAAATAAATTAGATTTTTTCAAATTAACGATTTTTGATATTTTTCTTTGAATGATGGGTCTTCTTATTACTTATATATCCCAGTCAGGACCTTCATGCGTATATCGTCGTTCCATAAAACCATTAGTTTGCTTTAACATACTATAGAAATAATATTCCATTTTAAAAAGTCATTAATAATTGAATTCTTCTTTCTCTCTCTTTTAATGCATGTCACTGCAATTTTAGGATACTTCGTGTATTTCCGATCACATGTTTGTTAACGTTTATTTTTATGGTCGAAACCTTGAGATTGCAATAAGTACGAGTTATCTAATAGTATATCGGTTGATTAAAATAGGAAAGTAGTTACTTTGTTTTCAATGACTTATGTCACTTTGAATCCGCTTACGTTCTTTGACGACGTCATGTTGCTGTGGTATTATGGCAGTTGCAACAATACCTATTGTGTTCACTTTACTAAATACTATTTCTAGGCATCTCTCTCTCATAAAAAATTCCCGCCGGCCAGGAAAAACAACAAAAACGAGTTATCTCGGTCAAATTCCATTTAAACTGAAGTCAAAAGACTACATTTTAAATAAAGTGGAAAATGTGGGAAACCTGTGTCCAAACCCAAATAATCAGAGACCGTTTCGAGAGTAATACTTGGACAGTATACTATATGAAATAAGTAATAACTGAAGTTACTCTTAAGTAAAATATATATTAAACCAAAAAAATAAAAAATAGAATAACAATTCGACAGAAAATGAACTATATTGCACTGTTGTCCAGTCTGATGCTTGGCTAGAAGTGACCAACAAGGGAAAACATTTTTTAAAATGATGTTCGCTACTCAGGTGCAAAATAAGGAGCATTTCATAACATTGGTCAATATTGTAAGGGGATTAGTAAAGGAACTAAAACAGTAAAAACATATAGCTCAATGTGCTAGTTTTTCAGATACAAGTCATGGAAAATATGGAGGAAAAATATTTTCTCTTTGAGATTGACAAATTTTACTTTAAAAAACATTTTCGAAAAAAACATGGCTTTTTATCAGGCATGTAAAAAGATTTATGAAAAGAAAAATAGACGGTAGCGTGGAAAACCAAATAGAAAACAAAACCAGAGGATAACGAAAAATCGGACAAATATTCAAAAACATGACTAGCGAACATGTCTGATTAATTTTTGTGACTTTTTAATTCTCTTTTCTGTTTACCGCCAACCAAACCCTCATATAATTGAAAAGTCGATAAAACATGGTTACCTTGATATATGCATAAACATAACAATGTACTATAGCAGTGATATGTAATCTTGAGTCCTGTTTACATACGGTCAGACGTACAACATAACAATGTACTATAGCAGTGATATTTAATCTTGAGTCCTGTTTATATACGGTCAGACGTACTATTATCCAAGATTTCTAAATGATAACAGTTATCATTCGTTTACCCCCTATATATTATGAAAATAAATTAGATTGTTTTAAAACTAACGATTTTTGATATTTTCTTTGAATCATGGGACTTCTTATTACTTATATATTCCAGTCAGCAACTGCAGGCGTCTATCGGCTTTCTATAAACTCTATTAGTTTGATTTTACTAACTACACAAATATAATTCCATTTTAAAAAGTCATTTATAAAAAAATTGTTTTTTCTCTCACTTAATGCTTGTCGCTGCAATTTTAGAATGTGTCGTGTATTTCATGAAGTGACAACATTATTTGTATGTACATTCTGACGCCAAACACGCGACTCTAGAATGAATTTGGTTGTTAAATTTGATAAATGCTTATTGTGCTTCTTTGTTAAATGATTGTTTGTTTTTGTTCTAATTGAGATTGCGACACAGTGATGACTGCTGTACCCCTATTTTGACAATTTTACCTATAATGTCTGTTTTGTTCACGCATCGTTTTGAATATAATGGAATTTGATGCGATTGTCATATAAGTGAGAGGTTTAGGGCTATAAAACCAAGTTCAAGCCAATATTGTCTACATTTGAAAATGCCTATACTAAGTCAGGAATATGACAGTTGTACTTTCGTTTGAAGTGTTTTTCCATTTGATTTTTTCATTTGATTGGGGTCTTTTCTTTTGGAATTTTCCTCGGAGTTCAGTATTTTTGTGATTTTACTTTTTTTTTTTATATCTACATAATGTTCCAAAGTTTGCATTAATACGGAATAAGTCTAGACTGGTGTTTCAACACTTACACTTTAAAGCAAACTAAGTTGTAATGCATCAACCAGAATCAGGACAAACTTATTACAGGCCAGTCACATTGTACTTTATATTTCATGTATTACAAACAGTAGTATTAAACAGATGGTGTCTTAATACTGATATTTACATGTATAATTTACACTCTCAATTTAAGATAAATGAACTTTTAATTCGTTCAATTAAGTCTGTAGTCTAAATTGGGAAAGAAAATATATGTGAGGGTCAAGCAATATTTTCATTTAGCGTGTCAAAAACTCCCCTTATACGCTGTAATAGAGTTGTCGTAATAAACAATTTGACGAATCATACACAAGACTCGTTTAAGGGATCCTTTATTTTGACATATCTATGTAATTTTTATCTAATCGAAGCCTGATGGAACTTCAATGGAGTCTTTAATATTTGCCTATTAAGGTTACTTACATTACATACACTTACATGTTTTCGTGCGATATAGGATTATCGGAACGCACGAGCGGTAAAAATATTATACCGTCAGGGTAAAAGGAGATAACTTTGCAAAATAAGTCTCGTCAGAAGAAAACAAAAATACTCTTAAAAATAAAAGAAATATAACTCTGCATGATTTGACTTGCAATTATAACAAGGCATATAAATCACCCAAATAAAGTAAGATAACATAAACAAACAAATATTTCATAAAAACAACAATTTGCAACACGAAAAAAAAATAATAATATTATCCCCCCAAACATTATATGATTCCCCGCCTCTTTCCTCGGCACTATCTATTGTCGCCTTGTGATGTGTCCATACAATAGAGTTAGGCACACAAATGAAACAATCTTTTCAGCTTATAATTGCGTTTTTGTCCTTAATATTCATGAACTATTTGCCACTGGACGTAAAGCGACTAATATCTTCAATCATCGAAGCATATTTACTGCTTATTATTCATTATTAAATCTAAAATATATATAGTGTAAGATTCTAGATATATTTTCCCGATATACACCCCGCCGCATTTTTGCGTCTGTCCCAAGTCAGGAGCCTCTGGCCTTTGTTAGTCTTGTATTATTTTAACTTTTAGTTTCTTGTGTTCAATTTGGAGTTGAGTATGGCGTTCATTATCATTGAACTAGTATTTATTTGTTTAGGGGCCAGTTGAAGGACGCCTCCTGGTGCGGGAATTTCTCGTTGCATTGAAGACCCATTGGTGACCTTCTGCTGTTGTCTGCTCTATGATCGGGTTGTTGTCTCTTTGGCACATTCCCCATTTCCATTCTCAACGTTATCTAGTTGTTAAAATGTGTATGTAAACGAAAAAGCAAAATCTATAATTTGTTGACTTATAATTTGAGCTCAAAGACGGAATAAGAAGGTTGGCGCAACCGGATGCCTATACTGTACACACATCCCCAGCCTCCTTATTTTCTATCTTCGCCTTGGTCTATTATCTACAATTAGGAAGCAAAGACAGAGACGGTTTAATTTTCCGAAATACACATTGGATAGTTTTCCTTTTTTCTGTTTTAACCCGGTGGTTTTGTAATGCTATTGATACATTATTGACAACGTAACGTTCTTAATAAACATTATTTAAGAAGGACATTAATATTAATGATCCACTATTAGTTGGTCGGCTGTTGTTGGACATTTATATATCTTAATAAAAGTAGTTAAAACAAAGCTGTGTGCTACATGTATGTGTGTGTGATTTTGTGTATTTGTCAATTGTCACCAATTCCCATGAAATTGACATTGGATTTCACATGTTTGCTAATGTTCTTGTGTAACTACTATATGCACAACTTATAGGACCACGTTTATTAGATTAAAACAAATTAACGACGTGTAAAAGAATGATCCCAAATCAGTTGCGCATCTTTCATTTATTTAACTGAAGATATAATTAGTTGCAAAACAGACCATGACAATCATTTGTGAAATACTAAGGCAACGACTCTAATGACTTTAATGGAGCACCTTTAGTATTTGTCCCATTTTACATTTGTTTCTTTTTCACATTGAACCTGAAAATTAATAGAAAGAAAAGAATCCATATCAATACCCTCCCCCACCACCATCGGCCGATTTGTTTCACATAATAAGAACATGATTTCTTTTTTTATAACATTGCAGCATTGTCTGGGAAATCTTGATTGTCCACGTTGACAATTTGATTGTAGATGACTCATTAAAAATAAAGATAATTGTGAATATTGTCGTTGAATTTAGAGTATCCTACTTTAATATTTTCATTTCAAAGTTAATCGTGAAACTCATGCTTGAAAAAATTCACGCGTCATTGTGTGTCATCGTTGTTTATACAAGTTAGGTAACAGACGTAAGTGTATATTTTTCTTTACTTCAAGATATTAAAAAGCGTGTTTCATTTGCGATATTCTTAAAAAATATAAAAGATATGTCTGATTCAGACAAGGATGCTGTTTGACTGGATAAAACAAAGACTGAAAGCGTAATTGTGGAAATATTATTTATCTTGGTTGTAAAGCATGGGTGTATGCAATTTCAACAACGGTGTAAAATTCAGTACACCCATCATTACACCAAGATAACGAATTTATTTTTGATGAACATTTTCTTTTACTCATTTTAAAACCAGGATGAAACTAGAAAAATGGTTATGAAAATTTTCCATTGTAACATTTTTTCAACGTCGATGTTGCTGTACACTGTCAAATACTTTTTTTCTTTATTTTAGCGAAAAACAGAAATATTTAGTGTTTTTTTAATTTTCGGGGCAAAAAAATGTTAAAATTTGTTTTTTAATTTTTGTTCTCAAATTTTTTTATTTTTAATTTATTTTATTTACATTTCTCTATTTTAATTTAATTTTAATTTTATGTTTTTCTTTATTTTGGAAAAAATTTACTTATCCAAGGTTGAACAAAGGTAGAGTGCTACAATGTATTTACACCGGGGTAATTAATCAATCAGATTGCAAAATAATGTAATTTATGCTCGTTCGTTCGTACCAAAATGTAAAAAAGCACTAATATCTATGATGAGTTTATTTATATAACATACTAGAGCAAGCAGAATCGGATATTTTGCCAGTAATTCACACTAATAAATCGAGCGTGTTTTTACATCTTGACCTGGCATTTTTTTGGTCTTATTGTTCTTTAATTGTTAAGGAACTGTATAGTGACTCGCTTAAACATCTTTCAATCAAATACCAATGATACAAAAAAAAAAAAAAACCGAACTCCGAGGAATATTGAACACAGAAAGTCCGTATTCAAAAATCAAAATCAAAAGCTGAAACACATCAAATGAATGGATAACAACTGTCATATTCCTAAAAGCGAATGTTTCGATTGGAGAAGAGTTTAATGAAGTTATTTTGATTTTATTGGGACTTAAACACAATGCAGTATTGTAACTGTTAAACACTTTATCCCCGTTTATTCTTAATTTTAAAATATTACGAATTCAGGCATATATTTTTGTATAAGTACATATTTTGACATTTCAACACAAAATTTGTACACTACTTACTTTAGGGTCCCAGCGAAATAAACCAGAAAAGTGAATGGCGTAGCAATTAGGAAACAGAAACTGCTGTAAGATCTATTCTACACCAATAAAGATTCGTCTTCTGTTATACAATTTAATTTTAATATAGGATATACATACAATAAGAACTGGAGTACTACTGTATTTAGCTGTTTTATTCCGTCAACGTTCATTAACAACACATGCATACGTCTGAGATAAGATTTCCGTCTTTGTAATATTTAGAACAGTCATTCTTGTCCCTGATAAATACAGCGATTGAATTTTGACTTTACGATAACTGTGTAAATGGAAATAAGCATTTGACACTGAAACCTTGAATAGCCAGCTTGAAAATAAATCAATTCAATATGCAATAAACTTTCTCTTTATTTTATTTGTGTTGTTTCATTATCACAATCAAAGAGTAACAACTCTAATTTACTCTTACATAGTATAATTTACATAATTTTATATTTTACAGGGCTTATACATGTGTGGCAAAGCTAAATTCTTCCTTAACCAAGGGAAGGAGTATCACTGCAACTGCAACTTCTCAGAGTCTGAGAAAAAACAGATTTCTGTCAAAACGATGCAGTTATTTGACAATTAAGGCGATACTTTTAAAATATCATAGCAGTGTTATTGGTATTAATATTAGACTAATGTACTCATATTTTGACAATTTTACCTATTATGTCTGTTTTGTTCACGCGTCGTTGTAAATATAACAGAATTTGATGAAACTAGCATACATGTGAGAGGTTTAGCGTTATAAAACCAGGTTCAATTCTGCCAATCAGAAATATGACAGTTGTTGTCCATTCGTCTGGTGTGTTTTATCATTTGATTTTGCAATTTGATAAGGGACTTTCTGTTTCGAATTTTCCTCGGAGTTCAGTATTTTTGTGATTTTACTTCTTAGTAGTATTCTTTAATTTGTATGTAAATAAGCAGTTTTAAGACCATTGCTTTAATTCAAATTGTTTTTGGTAACATCTTTCAAATTTCTTAATTGATTTTGAAAAACTAATCAAATGGCAGCAGTCCTTTTTGTGCCAATTACTGTATTTCAGATGTATCATTCGCGCCAAATTTTGTTTTCCAAATGTATCAATTGCGCCAATATTCGGAATTTATTTGCGCCAATTTACCTGTACACAAATCTTCCATAAATATTAGTGATTGATACATATTTATAAATGATACCCCTGAAAAACAGTAATCGGCACAAAAGGACTGCCGCCATAAATTCGGCGATTACATCATCACTTCAAACAGAATTAGTCGGTTAAACCATGTGATTGAAAACAATGGACTAAACAGGTTGTTAACACTGTCAACTATCAATAGGGTCAAGTAACATTTTCGAAATGATAAGTTCATGTAAGCGTTAATTTTGTTACAGATATGAACATTTAGTGATATTGATCCTCAAACATTACACCGGTCATGAACTAAGTTTGTGAATTATGTTTTCGGGTTTCTTGACATGCATTGTCACGTGTTATCGTATTCATTTTATATTCGAAAACTATAGCAGTTATATTAGAAAAGTATCGCATTCATAAATTTATGAATTAAAAAGACATCGCTATTATATGAGACAAACATGGCATTGATATAATAAAATATAGCAGTATCCTCGACTTATAGGTAATTTTGGCTTAGCAAACAATTGAATTCATCTCAATTGTATTCCACTGGATTTGCTACATGATATTTATTGAATGTGTACATCTATCTACAAATGATCAATCGTGCATTTATGTTTCATTTATTCAACAATTCAATTTTCTCGTTTAAATACACCTTGTTTGTTATTATATAAAACGATTCATGGAAAATATACAGCAGACGTATGTCGTGTTAGATGTCACCCTGTTTTAAGAAAAAAGTCATTACTTTATACCGAGAAATCAACATTTCTTCGTACAAATGCTAACATTTGTCTGAAATTTCCCACAATGGAACTCTTTGATATAAGACAATGTTGCTCGTTGATTTCAGAATTATTTGTATCGATTCGCTCTTCCATAGGCTGGAAAATTTGAATGATTAAGATTTGATATGAATTAATTAGTTGCTTCAAATATATTTACCTTGTACGGTACTACCTATACTTCATTCGTATTTTACCGATACGTTTGTGCTATATATGATATATTATATTAACTGCAAATACTATTAGTTACATAGTGTGCTAGTGACCTAATACGGTATATATGGGGTCAGTAAATTCCATATGGGGTGAGAGCGAAGCTCGAATCCCCATATGGAATTTACTGACCCCATATATACCGTATTACGTCACTAGCACACTATGTAACGAATTTATCTTACCGACTATCTTAACGTGTGAAATTAAGACTAGTGATTCTCAAAATGAGCAAGTCTTCAATACTGTTAGCACTAAGAAAATACTTCCATTGATCCTATCGTTATGCCAACAATAACGACTTGTAAGGTTTAAATGTGTTTTATGAATTTATTTCAATCTTAATGGTCAATTTCTTCGTCTGTTGGAACTTTTAAGATTTTTTCTCAGTACCGTTTTGTTTTTTATAAAGGGACATAACACCATTACTAACCGTGTATGAAATAAGCCCCGCCCCATTCTTACCTAATAAGGCATATAAAGGGACGTAACTCCCCTACTAACCGTGTATGAGATAAGCCCCGCCTCCCTACTAACCTAATATCAAATATACACGGTTTGCACGCGGACGCTTTTAACCAATCATATTCCTGGAAATGTATAGGAGGTAAGATAAATTGTAATCCGCGGTTTTGTTAATATACCATCAAATACAACACAAAATAGGGTTTTTGTTTAAATTGTTTAGTCAGCTGTGTCACATTTACATATTATATCTATTTGGATGGCTCACCCAATTTTGTCAGGACAATAAACATAACGGAACCTTAAACAAGTATCACACAAGTGAGAATATAGCTACTATAAAACCAGGTTTAACAAACAATGAAAATGCCTGTACCAAGTCAGGCATATGACACATATGTTTCACCCGCTCCGATGATTGATATCTTTTGATTTTGTTAGTTTTTTATTGACATACACTTTTTGAGTTGACCTTAGTACGATTGTTGTATACGTAAATGATAGAGGGCAACCTACAGTTTTGAACACTAAGCATGACCAGCAGGACAAGGTTTATATGAAATGGCATGTTTTAAATCGTTCAATTTCTTCACGATATATCTAACAGAAGTAACACAATATCTAACATTGAAATTCATTTATACAAAAAACGTGGGCCATGATATTAATACCATTGAAAATAAATTTAAAAAAACGCAAGTTCGTAATATAAAAAGTTACCAACCTGTTTCTTCTCGAATACGTATTTTCCTTTTTGTTTCACGGGATTTGTGGACTGACTATGAAGTCCGCATATGAAAGTTTGTTTTATGGATTACAAACTTACGTTTACATTGCTGCTGTCATGTATTGAAACAGTTATAGACAAATCAAATGTTAGCTATACAGCACAGCTTGGTGACCCGTCATTTGGGTTAAGAAGGGTTTCACTAAGCTGTGCTGTAAAACTAACATATACTGAATTGATTGTTTAATAACTATTACTTTTAGGGTTAGAATGATGTAAGGATAAGAGATCAACGGATTAGAAAAAATGCAACATTTGCTATTTATTATCAAGAATAAAACAAAATGCGCATTTATATTATTTTTATTGCATCTGGATAAAGGAAAAGTGCATTTGAATTTGATTTATGAACCAACTATTGTACATATATAGTAGATTGTGAGATAGGTGGTTACATTAAGGAACACGACATTCAAAAGTCAATGTCAAAGATTATAATGAGGGGTTAATCTTCATATTCATCAAACAGTAACCTGATATTTCATTAACAACTCTGGCTGTTATGTTCATGTTTTGTATTGTATTTTGTATTTACATTGTTAATAAAAAGTTTTTACTTTCTTTGTAGCCCTTCACCACTCTATCTTGTCCAGTCTACATTGATGTATAATTTTTTTTATACTGTCTGCATAAGACATATAACTTAGTGGTAAAACAGGTACTTGCAAGGAATGAACATGTCCTTTTTTCTCGTGAAAAGGGGAATAACTGTAAGTTACAATGTATGCGTGACTTGTAACAGAGAAATTCTGGACTTTTATAACCAAATCATGCTTTGCCGTTAAAATCGTATTTTATGTTCACATTTACATTAACCCCCGACAGTACCAACTCCAATTTTGTAAATACATGGTACAATGATTAATTTTGTTATTGTTGCCATGCATTCGTTTCCTATTTTGAAAGTAATGTTTTGTGTGAAATGAACGTTTGGAGTTATCTACCATACACTTTAATATTGTGTCACTGATAAGGTCTTTGCATCGGAACTAAACACATTTATTCTAAAACAAGTTGTTGGTATTACACGGGTTATGTTCTTCTCATATATGTTATGATGGTATGATACTAAACCCCTAACGGGAAGGATTGTGCCTGATGTTCATATGATGAAATCATAATTTTTCAGTCAGTTTAATTGAAGTCTGGAGCTGGCATGTCAGTTAACTGCTAGTAGTCTGTTGTTATTTATGTATTATTGTCATTTTGTTTATTTTCTTTGGTTACTTCTTCTGACATCAGACTCGGATTTCTCTTGAACTGAATTTTAATGTGCGTTTTGTTATGCGTTTACTTAACTACATTGGTTAGAGGTATAGGGGGAGGGTTGAGATCTCACAAACATGTTTAACCCCGCCGCATTTTTGCGCCTGTCCCAAGTCAGGAGCCTCTGGCCTTTGTTAGTCTTGTATTATTTTAATTTTAGTTTCTTGTGTACAATTTGGAAATTAGTATGGCGTTCATTATCACTGGACCAGTATATATTTGTTAAGGGGCCAGCTGAAGGACGCCTCCGGGTGCGGGAATTTCTCGCTACATTGAAGACCTGTTGGTGACCCTCTGCTGTTGTTTTTCATTTGGTCGGGTTGTTGTCTCTTTGACACATTCCCCATTTCCATTCTCAATTTTACTGTTAAATTTTCATAATATTTTTAGATTCTCCATTCAGATTGATAGAAACAAAACAACTTATCGATAATAAAAAATGTAGAATAAGCACACATTTATTCCGAATTCATTGGTACTTAGTGTAGTAACGCAATTTCTGGTACCAGTAAACTGCATCATATGCGCTTTCGATAAATATTTGTTCATGATTCTTAACTGAGAAAATATTACAATGAAAATAAAATCTTCTGAATTAAATTTCATTATCATTCCCAAGTTTCCTTGTTATACAACAAGCACGTAAAATGGAGGTATATTGCGTGACAGGACGGGATCAATGTATTTAAAAGCGAAATCAAATAACCCAGAAAGGTTGTTCTTCTGTTTAACTGCCATAATATTCTGTGTGAGTTTTGGCTGAATGTGCAATCCCAGGACTGCAAAATTACTACCTATCAATATTCAGAGGGTGTTGAAATACCAATCCAACAAGTTGTGGTCAATAGTATTATTCTTCTGTGGATGTGTTATTGAAATCTGTTTAATTCTTTGCGAAGGTTCGGTATACATTGACATGAAAAGAATCCAATTTCCTTTCTCATACACTGATATTTCCAATTAAATGACATTAATCAGTTGTATTTAAAGAGCAAACTTACATGTATTCATGCAATATATGCTCCCATTGTCATGCTTTAATGCAATAGGCGGGACGAGCTCATGTACGTTATTTATGTCGATTAATGTCATTTAATTTTAAAGTTTGAAAATTTAATGAAGAGATAAAATATTTCGGTATTGAAATTGCAAATACAGGGTTCTCCAAGTTTGCGACCTAGGCTACTTAGGTATTTTGATAACAGAAAATGCCCAAATAATAATTAACAAATATATATTATTGTTAAAATAAAGTTGTAAGATTGAAGTATAAACACCCATTTTTACGATAGTAGAGAAGCAATATGTTTTCTGGTCCGTTCGTTCGTTTGTTCGTCTGTTCGTTCGTTCATCTGTCCCGCTACAAGTTGAAGTTTTTGGCCAAGGTCTTTTGCAAATTTAAGATGTCTTTCTGTGATGCCAAAATTCTCATGTGTGAGAGCAAATATTGATGATTCCAGGGTCAGAAAAAGGTGTCATGGTACTACCACCGGAAAGTACATGTTCCTTCAAGTTTATCAATTTTTGTCAATGGGAGTAACAATCCTTATGCATCTTGTTTGTTTAAGAAATGAGAATTATACATTATATAATGATACATAATTTTGAATCATATCGAAATACAATGTCTTCAATGATTGACACCTTATAGATTGTGAAAAACTTCTTGGTTTATATATTGACAAAAACCTAAATTGGAATCAGCAGATAGATAAAATGTCATGTACTATATCAAACAGAATCAATTTATTACAAAAGATAAGAAAATATTTACCTATGCATATACGTATCATCTATTTTAATGCTTATATTCTGCCATTATTTGATTATTGTTGCAATATATGGGGAAGCTGTTGTGAAAGTGGAATAAATAAACTTAATAAGTTATTAAAGAAATCTGCTAGGGTTATAGTAGAAGCTGACATAATGACATCATCCAGTTTATTGTTTAATAGTTTACACTGGTTAAATGTGGAAAAACGCATTCAATACCAAAAGGCAATACTTGTATTTAAATCATTAAATGGTATGGTTCCTAACTATTTACAAGAAAATTTTCATTTTACTGATAATCAAAATTATAACTTACGTTCAGCTAATGAGAAACTATTAAATCTTCCAAAACCAAAAACAAATTTTTTAAAGAAAACATTTACATATTCAGGTTCTCAAATATGGAATAGTTTACCAAATGAAATAAAAATGAGTAATACACTTGTATCTTTTAAAACAAAATGTTACAAATTTTTCATCAATTGTGCAAATTAATATGCTTTTTCATTATTATTTAAATGCAATTGTATATTGTGTATAATATAACTTTATAATACTCTATGTACTTATAAATATGTTATTATTATTTTGAGGACTCTCAGGAAGATTAGTTTTAACTAATGGGAACATCCTCTTGAAATAAAGATTATTTATTTATTTATTTTATTTATTATCACTTCAAGGTTAACTCGTATAGGTAGATATTCACGTCAAAAAGGAAACCAATAGACACGTAAAACGGTTTTGTTTTAAAGTTGTGCAAATATTAAAAGCTGAACATCTTTTTCGTTTAAAAAAGAGCGTCAATTTTAATGAACCTTTTCTTTTATGTTTTGAACTAGATGAATCAATAGTTTTGGAAAACCCGGTAGACAAATAGCATTGATTAAATCCTGGGCGGGGCAAATAGTTATATTCTTCACTTTTACTTAAAAGGGAAACACGGAACAACTGTCTCGCTGGCAAATCCCTTTTTCGTAATACTAAATTAGGCAAACTGTCAACTAAAATTCCATGATACAAAATCCCAATCAATGATTTCATAAAAAATAATGTGGAATTCTTTATTAAAGTTCAAATAATGAAATACAATACCACTGGTATTGACACTATATGCCAGGTTGATATTGTCATTTATCATAAAACCATAGTTGTTTTAATGTACACAGAGTTTAAAAAATACTATATATTATATTATCACAGAGCTAGTGCTTTTCATCAAAGGAGTTTTATAAAAACTATACAAAAGAACAATACAAAGCTTCGATTTATTTCTTACAAACATTTTACATTAGTTGAGGTCAGATTTGTATTTGCAAAGATGTCTAAAAACTGAAAATAGATATAAAACATTTTACATGACTGGTTTTGTAAATAAATAACACAAACTCATTTATTACATCTATAGTTTATATTGAAATGGATCTTCTGTCAAGCATTTCTAAGCTTTGCACACAATATATTTGTGTGTGTGATCGAAGAAGTAAGACCACACTCGTCTGAGACTGTTGGCTTTGTATGGCATTGAACAGCTTCTGCTGCCAACGTTGATTTTCCAGTCAATGTCATTGTACCCTGGAACGAACCAACCACTCCAGGTACCACTAAACCATCGGATTTTGTATGCTGCTATCTTCCCTCCAGCTGCGACTTGATCCACTTGCATATTCATCCCTGCTGGCCATCTACAATCTCTCGTGGGACCTCGCGTGATCTCAGTACATATCAACAACAAACCTACCTGTGCAGAGATGTCGTAAATTATTCTATCTCACTTTAAATGTAATACCAACAAACCTACCTGTGCAGAGATGTCGTAAATCATTTTATCACTCCCATAGGTTATACCAACAAACAAACCAATCAGTGCTGTCAAACCATATAGTGACATAGTTATGTTTCAAAAATACTCGTTAATGAACAACATCTACGTATGCAACCTAGACATACAATGTTAAAACTGCAGTAATGTACATTTATATGAGATGATGAGGATACCGGTTTGTCGGAAATATACATCTACAAACACCGTATGAATCATAGGTTTAATGAACTTGTTAAAAACAAAATCAGGATACCAGTTTCCTTGTCGGAATTTCGTTCCCATATACATGTATTGTGACGATTTTTCAAATATTGTTTGTTTACACCCAAAAAATAATCAATGATTTATTTAAAAATATATTTTGAATTTATTTGCAACTTTATTTAATCAGATTGTAGAGTATTAAATTTGACATTAAAGTACAGAGTACAATGAATACTTCCAACTATCACTATGTACAGTACTAAAGTTGAATAGCGTTTGAAACATTGTGAAATATGTTTTTCATATTTGAGTTCCGTTTGAAATGAAAATAAATCAATAATTCTACTACAAAAGATTAATTATTACTGAATAATCTACTTCTTTTATCCATAAAGTTTTCTTTTGCAGTTCATAACATTCATATAATATTTCCATTCTTTTTCCAATCCGTAAGAACTTTGTCGATCACATCACGATGAGTTCTTACATATTCAGCACTTTCTTTATTTGATGTATTTATGAACATACCTTACTCTCATGGGTTTTCAGTCATTAAAAGTGTTATTTCAAAAATCACAGCGCGGCACATCCGGTTGTAAACATTAATATTTATACATGTCTTTGATTTGAGCTTAATACGCATGACCAATTTGTTAACAAAAATGCAAGATCATATGTTTCATATATCAAAAATTGTCAATATTTAATAATCAAATACGTTGATCAGTTTTTTTTGTAAGTATTGTATACGTTTAATGTTGTATGCTTATTGTTCTTTATTGTTCTCTCATGCCAAGTATTTGTTCATTTGGAAGAGGATAAATTTTGCAACAAAAGTGCAAAAACAAAAAGACTAATTGGGGGAAAATGGTGGTATTACACCTTAAGAACTCATTGTGACGTTACAACACACATTTGAAAAGAACGCATACTACGAATTCATATGATCTACAAAGACATATGATCTGACTTGTATATCATTGTTATATTATAGTTCGTTTCTGTGTGTGTTACATTATAACGTTGTGTCGTTTGTTTTCTCTTATTTTTGAGTGTAAATTCACATTGCGATAAGACGTGTCACGGTACTTGTCTATCCCAAATTCATGTATTTGGTTTTGATGTTATATATATATGTTATATTTGTTATTCTCGTGGGATTTTGTCTATATGTGTTACATTTTAGTGTTATGTCGTTGTTCTCCTCTTATATTTAATGCGTTTCCCTCGGTTTTGGTTTGTTATCCCGATTTTGTTTTTTGTCCATGGATTTATGAGTTTTGAACAGCGGTATACTACTGTTGCCTTTATTTTGTATTGCAGTGCATTTTTATTATCTTTATTAGTAATTATCAATATGTCCCCAAGGATATATAACTGTCTTAGTTAACTGTGTTTCTGAATTTCAAAAATTCATAAAAAAATATCATTTTAAATAAGTAATTTGTAAGATGCACAAACTATATGGTTTTGGTATACCTACAATGTCTAAGGCTTAAATATTTTCTAAAAGCATCCAAGCAACTTATTATTTATACATTCAAGAATTAAATGTCTTTGATTTGAGCTTAATACGCATGACCAATTTGTTAACAAAAATGCAAGATCATATGTTTCATATATCAAAAATTGTCAATAGCGATGTTATATTTTTAATAATCAAATACGTTTATCAGTTTTATTGTAATTATTGTATACGTTTAATGTTTGTATGCTCATTGTTTTTTATTTACAGTTAACTTAGAATGTTTAGATAACAATTAAACTAGGTTTAATCTACTATATCCACGAAAAATGATGTACCGAGTTAGGAATATTGCAAGTTGTTCTATGTGTTATATTTTGTTTTTATGTTTATAAAAAGTGACTATAATATTTTTTTCAAATACTGCATTGTAAGTATAAAAGAAATGTTTTTCAAACTAAATAATCCCAAATACTTATTATGGTCTTGTATATAAGGCTTAAGTATCAGTTTTTACGTCTTAGAAAAAAAAATATTTGAATATTCCTGTATAAATCTACAAATTGAAAACAAACATTTTGTAAAAAAAAAGAGAGGATGTAGTGTCATGTTTAATTTGTTTATCGCTATTTCCTAGTTCGGATGCTGCCCTAGACTTGACCTACGTGTAATTTTCGTGAACTATTATATAACAACATTGATTAGGGCAGGATATCAACCTCCGCATCATATAATGTCTTTATCACATTAAATCGCCAACTATGAGTGTTTAAAAAATAACTTGTAATGCACTATTTAATAATATTATTATATTTTACGTGGCCATGCTAACAATACAAAATGTGTAGATGATTGCACACCATGCTCTGAAAATACATGGTTACCTTTATTGGTATAAAATGCCTGATATTTCTAAAAACAGTTTCATACGTTTCAACTTATATATGAACTGTTAAAGGAAACACCGGACAACATTAAAAACAAAAACAAAAAGAAATGAAATACAAAATCGATTTGGTGCATTAAAAAGATCACAATTTATTTCTTCCATCAGAAATAAGTTACTGTACCGAACTAAAATCTTTAATGCACAGTGCTATATCGGTGACTTTTGAAATTAGAAATACACAAACATCTTTATAAAAAAATGATGTGGTATAATTGCCAATGAGACAACTATCCACAAAAGACCAAAATGACAAAGAGATTAACAACTATAGGTCACCGTACGGCCTATTAAGACAATAAATTTAAATGAAACACCAGCTCTTATTTTCTGAATATGTTTGCAATAAAATGAAATACGCTTTATGTTATACTCAAAGTTAAAATAAGTAAAAACAAGCGTTCTCACTAATCTATTCATAACCTACATAAACACCAATTGCCTATTCATGAATTAAATTTAACATCATTAAAATAGCAGTTGTTTCAATGGGTAAATGTAGAGGATTAACTTTTATCGGGACACAGACAGGGTAAATCGTATTAGAAAAAAAACTATGTTGGGCGTCAGTCCTTTAAATTGTGGATTTTTCTAGAGAACGATAAATCGCTTAGTATAGGGAATCATTACACGGTCGAACGTAGCTAGGTATTTAGCTAGGGAACCTAATTAAGCGCTGTCACTTTTGTAGTTTAATTTGTTAACAAAGTTTTCAATGAACTTTAGGTGGTAACTGACACTACAGTGAGACTCTTTAAAAACCAACTTAACGTTTTAATCACGTTGTATTGTTAAGGAAATAATAAGCTCCTCAGTGATCAAAATTAGTGTTTGACCAACTGCTCAAAGAAATTGTTCCTAGGAAGTGTGTTTTTCAAGTTTTTTTTTAAATGTTCATATTTTTGTCAAAGGGTCAAAGTAAATATTCTATTAAAATTTTAAAAAGATTAAACTAGTCAAATTTATTTCAGTCCAGGTGTTTGAACCTCGAGACGGTTTACAACAGGAGACATGTTCAGGCATTTATTGTATACGTTTTTTTGTTTGCTTATTGTTCTTTATTTTCAATTGTCATTCACATAGAAGGTTTAGAATAAAGTTTAATCAACCATTTTTCTCGAAAAAAAAATGTACCGAGTTTCAATATGACAATTTTTTTTGGCAATATTTTTGTTTTTGTTTTAATGAGAGTGGCTCTAATCTTTTTTTTCATAATGCATTGAACTCAATAATCTTAAACAGTAAATACTAGTAATCCATCTATGGTCTTCTATATAAGGCTCGTGTACCATTTTTTAACGTCTCACAAGAAAGGAAATTTATTTTATTTTTCGTGTTTAAAACTTTAAAATGAAACAACTATTTTGTAAAAAGAAAGAGGATGTTGTGTAATGTAAACTTAAGTAACCTTATTTCCTGCTTCGGAAGCTGTCCTAGACTTAAACTAAGTGTACTTTTCGTGAACTATTATAAAAACATTGATTAGGTTATGATATCAATCCCCGCTTCATATGATGTCTTTCACATTTACAATCGCCAACAATGTTTGTTTAAAAAATAAATTGGAATGCAGCATTTAACAATATTAATATATTTTAAGTAGCTATGCTGACAATACAAAATGTTGAGCTATTTTCGGATACTGTTTATCTGTTTAAGGGACAACCCAGTTCATGAAATAAATAGATGATTGCAAACAAAACTCTGGAAATACATGATCACCTTTTTTTAATAAATCTTCTATAAACAGTATCTATCGTTTGAACCTTTGTGTATTCTGTTAAAAGAAATACAGAAAAACACTAAAAAAGAAAAAAATAATTGAAATAAATAACTGATTTGGAATAGTATAAAGATAACAATTAATTTGTATTCAAAGAAATTCAAAGTAACTACTCGGGCCAAAAATCCTTCGTGCACACTGCACTATGTGTGAGTTTTTATCATAGACATACACACACACATCTTTAGACAGTAAATGTAAATGAACCACCAGTACGATAAAATAATAGGAACTGTACATGTATCTTGATTATAAGTATAAATGTAAAACATGCAATCTTGTATCACAATGTATAATGAACATAATTTTTTTTTTTAAGTTTACATAAAAACGATTAAAAATGTCAGTTACAACTATGTTTTATTCGACAGCCAAACCTTTCTTATTATCAAATATTTTTCTTCATTATATGATGTAATAAACTGAAATATAAATATGCAAATGAAAAAAAAACGACACAGAAATATCAACACAATTATTTTGAAAAATACAACTTTTGACTTTTTTTCCCTTTTAACAGATTTTTTTTTTATATAAATTGATCCAATTTTCCGTCACTCTGTAATAATTTGGATTTTTTTTATCAATTAACACATATACAACTTTTTTAAATTCATATACACCACTGCTTAACATAAATGATATACACTACAGCTCAGGTGGATTTTGTATTGTCCACATTGGGAGTGGGCACCAGGTGGGCAAAATTTCTAGCTTGTCAACTCTGCCCACCCATAGGAGTGGCCATGCAATTTCTTTTGTGTAATCAAAAGACTTGCAAGTACAATCAATTACAAACATCAGAAAATTATTTGTAATCAATATTTTTACAAAAACAGAGATTATAGATAGAGTGCCCACCGTGGAAAGTGGAAAAAGCAAAATCCACACAGGCTGTTGTGTATATAAATATTTTCTTATAAACACATGAAACATGATAAATATCTAAATAGTTTCAGAAAAATTTGAAATATTCTTTCAAACACCCAGGCAGTAAGCTTTTATAAGATACAGATCCATAAACAATAAAATTGATTGTTTTAAAATTGTCCTCTATATCAAAATTGACATTTTCAATATTGAGGTTTCTCAATTACTGAAGTACATTGTAACTGCCGAAATATCACCAAAAGTCAAACATATACATAAAAAAACTTAACAGGTATTGAAATGTTCTGCTGGTCACTTTGAGTGTCCCAAACTGGTTACAGTTTCATGTGTGTTTTCTTTTAGCTCAGCTACCTGAAAAAAAATTTAAAGGTATAGTCAAGCTATACATTTAAACATCAGTTTTTTGCTTGAAAATGTTTTCAATTAATTATATTAAATAAGATGAAATTGAATATTATATATATGTATATCATGTAAATAGTATAACATTATTCAAGTACACATATTTGAAGTGTAATATAATTTTTTAGAGGATTTCACATTCAGGACTTCATATACATTTGTAGTGGGAGATTAAAACCCTTCTGACATATCTGGAGTACATGGTCTCATTAATTTTTTTGTGCGGGTTATCTTTGTTTTATTTGTTTTAAATTAAGCTGAAACTAGTCATCTAATAATGTGTAACAGTTCAATTGTTGTATTTAAGATTTCACATACTAAATATCTTATATGGTACGTTATCTAAATAAAGATAAACATGTAAAAAATGTTCTTTAAGAGATACCGGTACTCACTTTGGAATTTTCATATAAACTAGAACACACCCGCGAAATCGCGGGCATATATATATACAGCTTGTAAACTGTTGTAGGATGAATTTTTGTAAAAGATTTTATTTGTATCCTTTCTGTTAAATTCAATTATTTTCATATTTCTTGCCTCAGACCACAATTATTCTTCTCCTTTGCTATAATGCCCTTTTTTTTGTAAAAGTCTAATTCAATAAAAAATTTGCACAGCTTCAAACATGAAATAAATGTAACTGCTTATAATAGATCACTATTATTCTAATAGAATATGCTTCCAGGACAATTCATCAGTGCTTTTTCTTTTGAGAGCCCTATTAACATGCCAATGGTAAGATTTGAACAAAGGCTAATTTAAGGGGTGGTCGGAGGGGTCCTGATCCCGAAATCCCGGGCTTAAAAACATGCAATTCCGAGGTGCCAAATTTCAAGAAATTCTTATCCCGGCGTCCCGAAATTTAAAAAAAAATTTCCCGGATCCCGTAAGGGTCAATCCCGAAATCCCGAGGTTAAAAACACCCGATCCCTCTTCTCTACCCTACTTTCATTTTGACCAAATAACTACTTTCACTTTTAACAATTAATTTGTATGCTCCTTTAATGGGCATTATGTTTTCTAGTCTGTGCGTCCGTTCATTCGTTCGTTCGTCCGTCCGTCTGTCCCGCTTCAGGTTAAAGTTTTTGGTCGAGGTAGTTATTGATGAAGTTGAAGACCAATCAACTCGAAACTTATTAAATATGCTCCCTTTGGTATGATCTTTCTAATTTTAATGCCATATTAGGGATTTCACTCCATTTCACGGTCCTTTGAACATAGAAAATGATAGTGCCGATTTGGCATCCCTGTACGAAGGACACATTCTTGTTTCTACATCTTTTACTTATTTCAATATATATGTAGCGGGTATAACCCCTTAAATAGTAAACATTTCAAAGAAAACAGTAAGTTTCTATATATTTTAATAGTATAATCGTAGTTTACATGTAGATAAACGCGAAAAAATAATTGTCGTCTCTAAGGCGGTATAACAGTTGTGGTTCTTGCGATCTAAAAACCATGATATATAGAACGCTCTAATGGGCTTATTTATTTTTCATTTTTGTTATCTATCATACGATTTGTTGTACTTGTGTATGTTTCGAAACCGGAAGTCTTATCTAGACTAAAAGTCAGTCTGATGACGGCAACAATATTCGGATAACATTTTTGTCGTTTTTCTCCCAAAATAACTCAATCTGAATAATCATAAGAATGAATGACAAATACGACTATGCATGTAACCTATAGGACACAGAGGCATGATGATTAATTTATTGTGGAAGGGGGAGAAGCGACACACAAAATGAGGTCTTCTCGTTTAATAGTATAGATGCAGAAGGTTAACTTCAAAATCAAATTGATCAATTTCTCTAATAATAGGCTCCTCTACATGTAAGTCTGTCATCTGATGTATCTTTATCTGTTTAAAAGAAATAACAGATTATAAGGTGATCAGTTATTCTTTGAATTGAATTTGGAAATTATAATTTAAAAAGCAACAATTGCTCCTGCTTTTTAATAAATTAAGCTTACTGTTTACATGTATATCTGACATAAACATATATGACTATCCTGATAACTGTAAGATTGTCTCTACTTTTATAAATTGTGACTTGGATTGAGAGTTGTCTCATTGACACTCATACCACATCTTCTTATACATGAATCTATTCTATATGTATATACAAATGTATTCATTTGTAGTTGCTTACATTCATTTGTGTACATGTACATGTCCATATTAATGATAAGCATAATAAGGTGACAAACATGTATATATGGTCTGTTGTGTATATGAAGGATACTTGTGCATGTGATTTTCTCATTGGCAATCATCCTGATCATACCACATCTTCTTATTTTTTGTAATTTTTTAGTCTGATAGTTTTAATTTTTTTAATTTTATATTATTATTCTATTCAAATAATCATGATAATGTTTGAACAAATTCAACATGTTCAACATGATGAATTAAAATGTATAAAATTGCATTCAGCACAGATCATACACTTGCAGATAATAATTTCCCACTGTAACTCAAAAATGGGGTAGAGGGGAAATTTATTGAAATAATTGAACAGGCCTCATGATTGTCAGTTGGGAAAACATTGTAATTGGTAAATGACTTCTAATTTTCAAAATAAAGCAGCATCAAACAACACTGTGTCTGGAAAATTCTCACAGGAATTTGATTTCACTGGCGGATCCAGAAATTTTCATAAGTGGGGGCCCACTTACTGCCTAAGAGGGGGCCCGCTCCATTCACGCGTCAGAGATTTCCTATATAAGCAACCAAATTTTTTCCCAAAAAGGCCCCCACCTAAATCCGCCTCTGAATTTGATTCCATTTAAATTAAAAAGACATTTTGAAAAGTATGTTAAGTAAAATTCATTTAATCTTCTGAATGCTTTGATTGATGCCTTTTTGTATCAATTTATCCCAGAAATAATTTCAAACTTCCATAATTTAAACTATTACCTGTTCCAATTGGTATAACTATTGCAAAGAATTCTTTTATACACTATAACTATTATCTGCTTCAAAGTGATCCGCCTTTCCACTTTTCAAGATGCCCAAAATTATATATGACATTTAGATTTAGATCTTTCTTTGGTGTCCATGATATACCATGTACTGTTTTAAGATGGTAGCAAACTGTATGATTTCCAGCTGACTCATCAAAAACTACTCACGGATGGCTTTAAATTCCTCATATTCCACATTTCCAGCAAATAATACAATAATTTCAGTCTTATAAATGATCTTCATTCCTGTACAGAATTTGTAACTGCCTCTAACAATGTGTCTAGGAATTAATCATCAGCCGTACAATCTCCTGAGGGAAACTTTTCCCAACATCACAAAGTTATATACTTTTGTTAAATCGTATCAAAATGTTCAATTTTGTATAAAAATATACAACAGAAATTCATTTTTCCATCAAAACATTACAACCTTTATCGGTTTTTATATTGAAGAGCATCACTTTTGGTATGTCTAAACACCAATATGTCAAAAATAAACTGATATTTCCAGACAGTTTTCTGCATTATAACATTTACATATCAACAGATACCAGAGATGTTCTTATCATTCCTGCTATATTCGTGGTCATCTTTTAGAATGTATATCAATTGTTATATCGAAGCCTGTTGTTGTTGAGAAATTAATACCCGTATTTCCCTATATAAGCAGTCAAATTTACTGTAAAATCAAATTAATTTTTTTAAACATAATAAACCATAATGAAAATGTCATTTCCCAACATAACAAGGTACATACAATACAAAAACACATTTATCCGAAAAAAGGTTGTTGAACAAAATCTCCAAGTTCTGCCTGGTTTTCTCTGGCATTGTCAGAGAACACCAGGCAGGACTGTTCAACTAAACAAAATTTGGTCAAAAATATATTTTACACTTTTAGTATTACATACTGACTGGGAATATATATATTTGTTTTGCAATATTTTGTGAATTTGACATTTTTTTTAATGAAATTCAATATAAGCATAATGATAAGCGCTCAAACTGCGAATTTTCATTGAAATTTTAGTTAGAGGACGGACACCAAGCGAATACATTAGTTCATGCACGTATATACTTAATAGTGACAAAATCTACAAATAAGCATGCTCTTGGTTTTTGCAAAATCAAATATGATATGCAGATTGGTTTAGTTCTTTATTGAAGGCTATACCTATTGCTTTAAACTTTTACATTGGTTGGTCTCTTAATGGAGATCTAGAGTTGTCTTATTACAATCATACTACGTCCGCTGATTTTTATTGTGTTCCATAGCAGTTTCTTCAAAACCTTGGGAAATAGAAGCACTGTTTATCTTCATCACTTGGTTTGTGTAAAAGTCAGAATATGACAACAGAGAATTTTTCCCATACGTCACAATGATTATGGCGTAAAGAGAACTGTGATAGGTACATGTGTAGCCTTGAAATTTGCAATCATATCAGATCTCCTTTGTAATAAGACGGATAACTTGTGATATATACTTAGCTACAGTGTGAACGTAACAATTAGTTTATCATGTTTATTCAATAAATTTTGAACAAATACATATACTGCACAAAACAAAAAATAACAAGGGCATACCAAATTGATACTTATAAGAAGTTTAATTCTTTTTGGTGCGACGATCATTACATTACATGCTTCTGACTTGGGACAGGCACATTCATTCAGACTGTGGCGGGGTTAAACACGTTAGCGGATTCCAAACCTCCCCTTACGTGGGACAGTATTGTAACATTACAATATAAGAACGCACGACCTATAAAAATCAGTTGAAAAAGGCTAAACTTGTATATATAAATGATTAAAACCTTTAAATCTTCTCATTTTAGGTCAAATTAATGTTGATGGTTTTTTTTGGTACCTGAAATTCGCACATAACATTTACATCTCGTAATGATCATTGATACAGCGTATTCCCTGATAATATGACAAATATATGAAATGCTCGATTACTTTTGTTTTATAATATCGATATCAATACCTCAATGAGTAATACTTCTAACTGCATGCATTATAATTTGCGTAATTTTCTATTTATCAGATCAGTTTCTTGAGAAATTAATTTTCATTATCAGGAAAATGAGTAATTATATCATTACTTATGAACATATATTTAACAGAGTTCAAATAAAGTAGATATATATATAGAATAAAGGACATTTTGTTTTTGATACTGACTTTATCACTGTGAAATATCAAGTGAGCCCGAAAGTCCTTTATTCTGTTTATCGGTAATTACGAAAAAAAAAATAACCACAATAATAGAGCAAATAACAAACAAACTATTTTATTGCGTCGAATCAAGGCGAATCACATTTGACGTCACAGGCCGCATTACGTCATTTGAAATTTTGTCACAATGCAGTAAACATGGCGTTCTCTTGCACAAAATATTGAAAAGAAAATATTGCATGCGTTTCATTAATTTTGCTTTTGACACTTTAACAATTTCAAATATAACTGGTAAGTCATTTCATTTTTATTTTTCACAAAGCACAGAATGATACGATATGAATCAGTAGATTTGTTATTGTTTTAGAAGTTTAGGTTAAATTCTCTGGCTTATCCGTCTATCTTAGTCTGACATACGCTCAGCGTTCATCCTGACGAATCTCACATTGATTTCAAATCATTTTTGGAAAGCACCGTGTAAACAGGCATTTATTAATGCAGACAAGAGGCAACGAATCTGAACAAGCTCATTTTTTGTCGACTTCAAAATTATTTCAGCTGCTACAAAGACTATTTATGGTTAATGTTTACTTTGTACCTGTAACTGTTCCACTCCAAACGTTTTCTAGATTTGGCCCCAGGCCATTCATTCTTTAACATTTATCTTGGAATTTGTTCTTTGGTCTATGTGAATATATTGACAATGATACCACATCTTCTTTATATTTGTCAGATTGTCTCACAAATATGTCGAAAATGTTGGGTTTTTCTTTTTCGATCGGCTCGGAATGCGATAGCGGAACTTTTTTGGTCACTATTTATGTGTTGCGTTTAAATATGAAATGTAACACTTTACAGTGACTGAACAGGTTTTAAAAATAAATACTTCTCAAAAAACAGAAAAAGAAGACACATAGGAATAGACTATGAATGAATAATTAAACTCTGATCGACATAGTATAGACGATAGGGAAAACAAAACTTTACGACAAAAGAGATGATTTCAGCTTTCCAATTGTGAACTTTCCATTTCTAGGTAGCAACATTCCAGCAGCACCTGCATACGGGGTATATATCTCCCAATTGATACGATAGTCCCGTGCTTGCATTTCCTATCATGATTTTCTTGATAGAGGGTTACTGCTCACAAGGAAGCTATTAAACCAAGAGTTCCAAATGGTGAAGTTGAAATCATCCCTTCGTAAATTTTACGGACGCCATCACCAGTTGGTTGACCGTTATGGAATAACCGTTTCACAAATGATATCCGATATGTTTCTTACGTCGTAACTACAATCCTCTTCCCTTTCATGAATGTGACCTACCGAATTAGACTATATACCGGATTTGTTATCACATACGCAACACGACGGGTGCCACATATGGAGCAGGATCTGTTTATCCTTCCGGAGCACCTGGGTTCGTGTTGTTTATTCTTTAGTTTTCTATGTTGTGTCATTTGTGCTATTGTTTGTCTGTTTGTCTTTTTCATTTTTAGCCATGGCGTTGTCAGTTTATTTTCGATTTATGAGTTTGACTGTCCCTTTGGTATCTTTCGTCTCTCTTTTAGTACGACCTCATTGTTAATAGTAAATAATTCTGCAGATAACGCAAATATTTCGAGTTTATTGGAGTTTTCGTACATTTTCTTTTCAAATTTTACGCAATCGTTCAAAAAGGCTTAACAAAGAATGACGAGTGTTTCATTGATTCACTAAAAAAATCGTGCGAAAAGAATCACGCGCGAATGTGTGTATGAAAGGGAAAGTAGATCCTGACGCAATGCATTCGCACATGTCAATTGCAAACTTTTCCAAAAATTTTATGATCACGACCAGTCTACTGATACTGCCATTAACATCAAAGGAAAAATGCACAAATTACCGATAAAAGGAATGAAAGGTCACCATAAATCTTTTAACAGTAACCTATACCGACGCCGTTCAGACCAATTTTAAATGATTTACGATATTCAAAATATGAAACAATCCAAAATAGGAATGGCCTGTTGAAAACATGACAAATTATAAAAATGAGTATGGTATGCAGCAACTAACAACCAACCACTGAGTCACAAGTTCCTGGTCACATGGGACATATACAATATGGGGAAATTAAACATGAATGTGCTTGCGCGGTACAAGCCGTCCCTCACTGACCAGAACCCCACTACAACATGAGAATGAACTGTGAATAGCGATTTTAAATATTTTAACTCATCAGATAGGTGATAAGCTTAAACACTACTAACAACTAACAAAAGTCTTAAGGCATTTTGAGTACCAAACAACAATGATTTTCAGTAACTTAGCACATACTTACAACTTCTCGTCCAATCAAATTGCTTGAATTTGCCTTCTAATTTTCATAGTACATACTTTTTCCGTGTACTAAGTAACTACGCATGAATGACCACAAGGGTATTTCATTGTATTGTAATCAAGATATTAGAACAAAAATTGCTACTGGCTATTTTGAAATAAATGATGTGTTCCAAATTTAACTAAATAGTTTGTAATTAGTTTTCAAACAGATTTTTAACATCCTACTAATCAATCTTTTGATCTAAATTTTGTTTTGACAATTAAAAAAGTTTCTTTCATTTAAATAAAGAGTAATAATAACGGTGCTTTATACCTTGATTAAAGTACAACTCAATCTAAAATTTGTAATCCTTTATCTTCCATGTCATTACTTTGTACACAAAAAGAGTCAACCATGAATCTTTTGAAGGGAAATTATTAATGAAGCAATATAATATATTTAGTCATAAATTGGTCGATAATTGGTTGCCTAATGTCCAGTGACAAATATTTCATGCATATAAACTATCCACTAGACTACCTATGGGTACATACCAGGGGCAAATCCAGCCATTTTTAAAAGGTGTTTCAACCAAAGATGTGGGAGGGGGATCCAACTGTTTGTGATAGTTTTAGGTTTTATGTGAAATAAAAAAAATGTTTTCAAGAATGTAAAGCTTTCACTGCAATTTAAGAATTGTCTGCTCTTGGTCAATTCATTTTGTCATCTTACCATGTAAATAAGTACATGTATAGTAAACCAACGCTTCGTTCATATCAATAAACATACTTACACCAGCAGCTACCTTCCTTACATTCTAAAGTCAAGGGCCTTTTGAAATCCCATTTTTACAAAGATATTATAGTGAGTAGATTTACAAAACTACGTAAATGAGCTACATCCAGTCAGCCAAAACATATCAATAGACTATTTACAGGATTACTCAAGTTGTAAATATGTGCTAAATTGGATATTGTATAGAAAGGTATATACTATGAAAATAAGAGCTTGGGGCAAAGCCCCTCGCTCTAATTTTCATAGTATATACCTTTCTATACAATAACCGAGACTTAAAGACGGTTTAAAATTAGTTACAAATATTTAAAAGAAATGTTTACCAAGATTAAAGTATGAATCAAAACACACACAAAAAAAAATGTGTAAAGACGTCATAAAAACTCCGAGACATGCTTTATTTTATGCGAAACATAGATGCAGTATCATCATAAGCTAGTATTTCTTCTTTTAGTATTCCTCATCGATTTTTGATGATCATCTCAACGAGATTGATTTTTTCGCTGGAGCCCGTTTAACGAAAGTGAGAAAAACAATCGAGTCCAGATGACCAATGATAATCTGTTTATCGCTATTTTACCAATAACTATGTTGTTAATCTATTGACAACGGGCACGTGCGCCCTTAGTTTCTAGAAATGATTATTCATGTCACTCTACACAGCTACTTTTGCATAGGTACTATTTCTGTACTTTTTTTAAAATGTGTATTACTGGAAATTTACTTTTAATATTTTGTACTATTTCTTTACTTCAAAATTATTGTAATAATTAAGTACCTGTATTTTACAGTACTAGACTTGTACCTAAAGTTTTGGAACTGAAATAATAATAACAATATTCCATGTTTTGAAATTATAACTTTAAGTGATTTGAAATAGACAAACTTTCAAAATGCAGAAAATATTACGGTGTAACCAAAAACCTCTAGTACTTAAACAAGTACAAATCAAGTACTGTAAAATATAGGTACCTATATATAACAATAATTTTAAAGTAACAACATAGTACAGAATATTAAAAGTAGATTTCCAGTACTAAATATTTTTGGTACAGAAATAGTACCTAGGCAAAAGTAGCTGTGTACAGTGCTCAGAAAAGAAATAGTATTCAGTAAGACGAAAGGATTTTTTTTTCATTGCGATGATATTTTTATCGTTATTTTTTTACTCTTTTCACGGACACAATCATTACTTGTAATTCGTATGCCAGTTATTAGATATTTTGGAGACAAAATACACCTCTTATTTTAGAGCATCACAACACAACAAAAAAAGGCAAACTCAAAATAACCTTCTGAGCTCACTTTTGACAGTGTGGGTGGAACCTGAGTTTTGATGATTAGGAATACCAATTTAAAATTAAATAAAAAAACCCATGAACATGCAAAATCATTTTAAACATGTTGAATGTTTATTTCAGCTCTAATCGGCATATTTACTGAAAGGACATAGACGATTGACAACGAGACATTTGTTAATATCTTCATATCTAGTTCTTTTTAACTACAAACGGGACACCGCTCAATTTCGTTCCCTAGATAGCTACGATCGACCGTATACAGATTACCTATACTTAACAGTTTTTCGTTCCCTAAACAAAGCTAAGAATTAATGGAATTACCCCCAGCATAACATTTTTTTTTCTTCATTTTTCTAATGCGATTTACTTTGTCTGACTCCCGATAAAAGTTAATCCTTTACATTTACTTATTGAAACAATAAATATTTTAATGATGTTAAATTTCATTCATGAATAGGCAATTGGTGATTATATAGGTAATGAAAGGATTAGTGACAACGCAGATTTTTACTGATTGTTAAATAGTATAACATAATGCGCATTTTTTTTTTATTGCAAACGAATTAAGTAAAAAGAGATTGAAATTGATTTATAAATAGGTGTGAACATGTAAGTAGAGTATGTCACAGAAGGTTACATTAAACGACATGACAAACGTCAATAGTCAAAGGTCAAGTTTGGATTGCTCCTTTGGTTGTATTCGGCCTCTTAGAACGAACCAGTACTATTGCTCTATACTGGTAGTATATTAAAGTCATAATATACTCAATTAATTCAGCAGTCACGCTTTTTATGTGCTCTGTTTTAATTGCGTGTCAGTGTCACGATCGGGTTAACTTCGGCAACAAATTCGAAAATTATTTAGCTGGCAACCATTGAATGATAATATTTGTCAATAATACGTTATAGATGTGTGATTAATATAAAAAAAAAAACGCACATGCAAGAGTTAGATTAGTATATATGTACGCATTGGTTCAATAATGCCAATAACATTAAAATTTCAACAAACACGTTATATATGACTTTAATAAGTTCATTGATAATTGTTATAATATCATTAGACAAACGAAGTTCAACCAAACAAGAAGCATGAACTCAATAATAAATGGCCTATATAAGCCATTGTTCATTTCGTTCCTCTGACCTATATTACGACCTTTTTTATTATTAATTTTCCCATGCAATTTAACAATGTTATTGGATTTGCAGTGTTGACCTTTAGATTTCAGAATATATTCAAGTATTTAATGCGTAGTTTATGTATGATAACCTTAATATATTGGTTTATCACCGACAATGCTATATGCATTATTCATAAAATGGCGCTGAAACGAGTATAATAATGCTCTTACAACTATACAAGTTTACAGGTTGATTCATTTTTTGTTTTAAAATTATTAAATAAAGTAGACTATGTCATTAGAACAGAAGCCGCCTACATACATACTGTGATCACACACAATTATATTACTTTTACTCAACGCTTAAATGCATGAAAAATTAATGCATGTTACGGAAAATTAGTAATGTAATATGCAACATCTTGTTGTTTCTAATCTGTATATAAAAGAAGCTGAAAAATACTTATGTGTACACTTAATGTGTTTTTACAAGACAACGCATTTTTAGGATGATGGATACACTACTTTGACCATCAAAAAATGCATTACATTCTAATATTTTTGTGTTTTGCTTATTTCATAGTTCACGTAAGTATCATACTAAAACTATAATCGTTATGTTCAAAAGGGAGTTTCGAAATTTTTTCAAACAACCTATTTCAACTTTACGACTACACATACATATATAGATTGATAAATAAATAAGGTTAATAATTTCATCAAAAAAGTTGATTGTTCCTTCCAGCTGAAACAAATTTCATCAACTGAAATTCGACTGTTATTTCAGATAACTTCCAAAGACTTGGAGAGGAGCTGTCCTCCGCTAGTACCAAATGAAAGATGTGAATTTGAACAAAAGTTTGACACTTGTCAAACAAATACCGACTGTAATTACGGTAATTATGATTTAAATATAATACTATTTCCTGTTTATGCTTGACATTTTCTTGTGTCTATAGTTTCCAACAAACGCACAATTGTATTCCATATATACTGACTAACACGTTTTTATCCGGAAAAAATGAAAAATAATACTTGATCACTGCATGCTTTGTATGTGTTTTCATTTTCTGCTTGTTGTATTTACATGTATTTACTTGATTTGTTGTTGCAGGAAAAGTATGTTGTCCTCGCAAATGTGGATTGAGATGCATAAAAATAGACGTAAGAATTGATTTTTTTTTAAAATGAAATGAAATATAAAAAATCTCGCACGTACAAAAAAAGAAACGACAAAATGAAATTGCACTCTTGATTTAAATTGTTTCAAAGATGAAATAGGCTTTTATAATAAAAATAACATTTCCAATAATATTGCTTTGAGTTTTAAACAAAGGCCTTTACATATCATGTTAACTAACTAACTGTTAACTTATACACAACAGCATATTGATGGGTCTTCTAATTGCTCCATGAAACCTCTTTCTACATTAATTATAAACACATATTTCATCACAAATAAAAGCCGGGCTTCAACGATATTGTGTAACTACCTATTCGAGAGGAATCGTTAATCAGATGTGAATACTAAAAAAATCCAAAGATGTTTTAGAGTACATACAATCTAAGACTTTTTTTCATCTGGTATAAGTATTCAAACAATTTACCTTTCTACACTTTACACAAATATTCCCCATTTCAAACTAAACGACAAATTGAAAGATTTGATATTGCTTTGTTTGATAAAACAGAATGGCCAACGTAGATACAAGTATCTTGTCTTTTGAGGAATAAATCTTACTTTAATTAGTATAGAATCATGCACACAAAATTTTCTAAAACTGACATTATCAAGATGCTTGATTTCTTGATTGACAACATATTTGTTACGTTAAAGGGACGTGTTTTTCAACAGAGTGTTACCCTTCAAATGGGAACCAATTGTGCCCTCTTCTTACCGACTTGTTCCTTTATTATTGTGATGTTTACTCCATGCAGAAAACATCTTTAGTAGAAAGAAAAGAAAAGCAATATCCTTCAACTTTACTTCCCGTTATAAAGATAATGTTCTCTTACTAAATAATTTAAAATATGTTGACAATATGTTGAACGCATCTATCCCATCGACCTAGAGATAAAGGATACAACAGATAAAGCTATGTCTGCCTCATATCTTGACTTAAATCTAGAAATTTACAATGAGGGTCGGTTGAAAACAAAATTTTACGACTAAAATGATGAATTCAGCTTCCCAATTGTGAACATTCTATTTCTATGTAGCAACATATTCCAGCAAAGCCTGCATACGGATAAAATTGAGAATGGAAATGGGGAATGTGCCAAAGAGACAACAACCCGACCATAGAAAAAAACAACAGCAGAAGGTCACCAACAGGTCTTCAATGTAGCGAGAAATTTCCGCACCCGGAGGCGTCCTTCAGCTGGCCGCTAAACAAATATACACTAGTTCAGTGATAATGAACGCCATACTAATTTCCAAATTGTACACAAGAAACTAAGATTAAAATAATAAAAGACTAACAAAGGCCAGAGGCTCCTGACTTGGGACAGGCACAAAAATGCGGCGGGGTTAAACATGTTTGTGAAATCGCAACCCTAGTATATATCTATATATTGATACACTATTTCTGGCCTTGTATATCCTATCATCATTTCCATGATAGATGGGTTGTTGCTCATGAGAAATATTAAACCAAGAGTTCCAAATGGTGAAGTTAAAATCATCCCTTCGTAAATTGTACGGACGCTTTCTCGAGTTGGTTGACCGTTATGGAATAACCGTTTCACAGATGAAATCGGATATGTTCTTCATGTCGTAACTACAATCCGCTTCCCTTTTCACGAATTTGACCTACCGAATCAGACTATTTACCTTGTTTGTTATAACATACGCAACACGATGAGTGCCACATGTGGAGCAGGATCTGCTTACCCTTCTGGAGCACCTGAGATCTCAACCAGATTTTTGTGGGGTTCGTTATGCTTAGTCATTAGTTTTCAATGTTGTGTCATTTGAAATCTTATTTATCTGTTTGTCTATTTCATTTTTAGCCATGCTATTGTCAATTTATTTTCGATCTATGAGTCTGACTGTCCCTCTAGTATATTTTGCCCTTCTTCTTTGACAGACCCAATTGACAAGCCGAGTTAACCTATATAAACTGTTGAAATATCACTCATCTAGTGGCAAAAGGGGGAGACAGGGTAAGACAGGGTCGACAGCTGTTCATTCAACATCCGTCATGCAAATCCACACTCAATAAACTTCACAATCGGCAATAAGATACAATCGCAATTAGACACAATTGGTGCAATTTCAAATATGACAACTCTTTTTGGAATCTTAACAAAATAAAACTGCGAAAACAAGCCTCAAGTGAAATGACTAACCAACATTTCGTATCAGCCGACACATTCATGATGGTAATGGTATTATCATGCAACTTCGATTTCGATCGTTCTTTCTCATAACTGCGGTTGGGTTTGGTTTGTTTTGTTTTGTGTAAGAAGCACATTCCTGTTTATGAAGTCCTTCTAACTTATTGGATAAACTAAAACATGTAAACGCCATACTATGGGATGGTATTGCTTAGAAATGTCAAGTTGAAAACTGGAAATCATTTCATTTGTCGTATATTATAGATTATAACCGTTCATCATATCTATATAGGTATGAAGCAGAACTTCTAGTGTATTGTATCCATAACCAATATTTAACTGGTGTAATTAATCGATCGGGAATGACATTTATGTTTTGAAAATAGAAAGTAAAAGTAAATGTAAGGCTCGTTGTTTTGTTCGTACGCATGTCTGAGATTTTGCAATCATATTGAGCTAATTTATAATCTGATTGAGTATCTTACAAAAGACTCAGTACTAAACATAACCTTGGTGCTTCCTGGAACCACACTTTCACTTTCTAAGTATCTGTCTGATGAATGCATGTCTGTTCTGTTTTGATCTAAGGACAGGCAAAAATATCTGTAAATGTTTCTTTTTTCTATTTCAGCAGAAACAATTCAATCCCTCATGTCCTCCGTACAGAAAAGATGGGATTTGTAAACGTTTTGACAGACAATGCTCTACCGATAAAAACTGCAAAGGAGGTAAGAATAAACGATGCACTATACATATTCAGTCACATTTTTACGGCAACTTATTAATTTCCAAAGGAATACAGAAGTCATATTTTTTTTTTTTATCATACGGTATGTAACTATTGATAGATCAATAAATATATGAACCATTTATACAACACTGCATCAATTAAAACAAACAAATGATTTGCCAATTATGCGCATAGCGTCCATCTCGAACTACAAGATATACGGTTGTTATAAGGTTTTCAATGCCATTGACATTTCGAAAAGCATTGCCTATATAATGTTTTCCTTACTAAGGAGATGTTGTATAATTTCCAATAAGAAAAATTTCAACTAGTTATCATTGGACCAGAATGCAAACCTATATATGTAACCATGCAGCCATCAGAATTCAGCAAAAACATTCCATAGATACTGTATAATATGCTAAAACAGGTACGTTTTAGATTGTCGTTTCAGGGCCTTTCATAACTGACTATGCGGTATGGGCTTTGTTTATTGTTGAAAGCCGTACGGTGACCTAAAGTTGTTAATTTCTGTATCATTTTGGTCTCTTGTGGAGATCTGGCTATCATACCACACCTTCTTTTTTTATACGTAGAATAAAGAATCAAATCTAAACAGCTTAATGTTCGAACGTGTGGATAAGCTTATTTGTGATGTATAACTAATACAGGTTGGGAAATTATTCAATCTGATTACAAAAACGATACTGTGAATTAATTTATTTTCGTGGGTACCAATTTTTGTCGATAAAGGAAAAATTGTATGTTCCTGGATATTTGATTTCTTGGTTTCGTCGAGGAGTGCATACAAGCCTATAGAAAATTTGTCATTCGTTGAACATTTGTTTTCGTGGTATACCTGTACCCACGAAATACACGATAATTGGTATCGAACGAATAATAATGAATTTTCAATAAACGTAGTGAAATAAAAACCTTAGTTTCCTCCTTTTAACAAGATTTGCAATTTAATTTACACTGAAAAAAATAATCCTATTTCCCTGGGGCGGTATAAAATATATATATAATTAAAACAACACTTATCTATGTTACTCGTTCACAACTGAGTTGATGGTCGCCTCCATTACGAATGCTCAAACTCAAAGTTGTAAAGTCTTATATATAGAAAAAATTCAATAGTTAAAGAACTTCATGTATATGACCAATATAGGGACCTGAAGGATGTCTTAATCATGAACCTCATTTCTTTGATGTGTTTGTTGTGACAATTTGAATCTTCAACGCACTATGTCCATTCGGTTTTTTATGTGTTTTGTCAGTTGATTTTGCCATGTGATTGTGGACTTTCCTATTAGATTTTCCTCTGAGTTCAGTATTTTTGGTGATTTTACTTTTTTCAATGAAAATAAACTCTGCATAGATTCCAGGTGGAAATTGTGTACGAAAGGAGCACTTTTCTTCTAAAAAGCTTTATAGAAAATTTAAATGCATAGTTTGTTAACTTTAATCTCATATCATATTTAAAATTTCTGAATCTCATGTACTAATTCCTATTTTTGTGTGACATGCCGTGCATAGATAAATGCAAAAGACAGGACTGTTTTATAACTTTTCTGTACATCGAATGTCATTATCTAATTGCAGGACTAATATGCTGCCGTGTTGAATGTGGAACAGTCTGCAAAACAGGGAAACACATATATTTACCTCCAGATAGTAATGCATATTGACTGTGATATTAAATCAATTATTCTTCACATTAATTTATTCGATTCCCCGTTTCGAAATATGATTTATTTTTAAAACATGCAATAATTTTTAAAAAGTCTACGAACAATGTAGTCATTACTTAAGATATTCTTTAGCAACAGAAATTCTTTAAATGAAGAGGCGATATTTTCAATTTATACAAATTTTTAAAACTATTTTAACTCGTTTCAATTCTGAAACGACGAATAACTGATACAAATATTTATCTACCACTACTTGCAATCTACACTCACTCTTATTTGATGGAACCGTGACATTTCAATGTTTTACGTATACCATATTATGTTTCTAAATTAATGTCTAGTCTAATTTACATTTTCCTTCATTATCACAGAAAAAGAACAAAACAATACATGATCGGATGTTAATAATTGATATAAATGTTTTTATAACTTATTGTGTACACTGCGTGATTTTTTTTCTTTCTGAAGCCAATATAGTGTGTGGTGATACATGCATCAGACATATGTATTACATGTAATTTAATACATGCATTGGCTCGAGCTATAAATGTTTATATAGCCGTCTTTTCATCTTATCGCATCCTCTTATAACATTTCTTAAGTCTGTTATTTTTGATTCTCTGTACAATTCTATGCAATACACTTTCAGTTTGTTCCTTACCAAAAGTCACTGGAACTTGTAAAGCGTATATGCCACGATATTATTACAATAAGAAAGTAAAGAAATGTCTGAGGTTTATATATGGCGGATGTGAGGGCAATTCAAACAATTTTGAGACGTTGGAACAATGTAAACAGAAATGTCAACCTGAAGGTAGGGAAATATCTTATATATCAAACCTCACATTGAATTGTCTGATTTGATTGGTCAATGGGAGGGACGTTGGAAAATGAAAACGGAGATGTCAATTTGAAGGTAGGCAAACATCTTATATATCAAACTTACCATTGAACTGTCTGATTTGATTAATCAATAGGAGGAACAATATGCACGGAGATGTTAACCTGAAGCTAGCAACATATCTTATATATTAAACTTTCTATTGAACTGTGTGATTTGATTGGTCAATGGGAGGAACGCTGGAACAATATTAACGAAGATGTCAACCTGAAGGAAGGCAATATTTCACGTATCAAACTTCCCTTTGAAATGTCTGATTTGATTAGTCAATGTAAAGGAAAATAAAAACCTGAATAAAGGTAGAAAGATAACATATATATCAAACTTTATATTGAACTAACTGATTTGATTGGTCAATGTATACAGAGGTGCCAACCTGAAGGTAGATCAACGGCAACCAATTGGTCTTTAATGCAGCGAGAAACTCTTTCTTTAGCTGGCCTCTAAACAAATGTGTGTACTAGTTCAGTGATAATGGACGCCATATTAAACTCCGAATTATACACAAGAAACCAAAATAAAAAATAATACAAGACTAACAAAGGCAAGAGGCTCCTGACTTGGAACAGGCGCAAACATGCGGCGGGGTTTAACATGTTATTCGAGATCTGAACCCTCCCCTATACCTCTAGCCAATGTAGAAAAATAAACGGACCTAAAACTAAAACGTCCAGATCTGAAGTAAATATTATATGGTACTTTAAACACCACCATCATCTTTATCATGTATATGTGCAGTGAAGTTTGGTAGGCTGTGTTTATTAATATCATCTAGTTTTGGGAGGGTTCAACAGGTATGAAGTAATAATAACATAAGTATTACTTTAAATAAGCAACCAAAACATGTAGACATTTCATTTATATTAGAGATATACACTGTGTCTGATTGATTAGGTCTTTCCACCTTTGCGTGGACAGGCCTATTGACTTTGTTTTGATTATAATTATTATTATTAGGTATTTCCACCTTTCCGTGGTATATGATATCGAACAGTTAATACGCTTTTGAAACTGACACCGCGTAACCAAAATGTTTTCCATGTAAGAGTTATCATCCCGTACACTGTTTTTCTTGTTATTACTTATATGTCGCAACCGTATAGGAAACCAACAAATTTATTTTACCAAATTGCTCGTTATATCCTCAGGATGAATTGAATCATTTTAATCGAAGCTATACGGCTCCATATGAGAGTTATCCCCTCTTATGTATATGATATAAGTGATATGAACTTCTAACTGATAAACCATAAGTGATAGAGACCTAGGGTCTTTTGATTTAAGTTCCTATGTCCAAAAAATTAAAATCAGGTCAAGGTCAAAGGTCAAGGTCAAAGTTGCGACATGTAGTAACGTATAAATTTTGGTTGAAAGGGTGCGAATACATAACATGGGAGTTTTCGGTCCTCTTATATTTATGATTATGCGTAAAGTGATATTACTCATTAACCATGCATAATAAGGAACTAGTGTCTTTTGATTTGAGATCATTAGTTTATGACCTTGAAATTGAGGTCAAGGTCATAGGTTAATTGGACGTTGTAGATTTTGACCTTTGCTCCAAATTCATATTTAGACATCATAAAGCCAAAGGAACTAACATATCAACTGATGTTTTAATATTTTCACATCAACATGTATTGTTAGTGGTGGAAAGACCTTCAATTGTTCTCTGAACAATTGGTTTTTAATTTATCTTATATCTCTTATGATTTTTGTTTCCAGGAGATCAATACACAATTTCGACATTAGACCTTAAGAAAAATCATAAGTCGTTTCAAACAATAGATACAATCAAATATGTACAATTATGTTTTGACTGATAAAAGTATAAAATAACAATCAAAATAGAAAATAAGAAGTTCCAGACTTTAAATGCAATCGGTAAACTGCATCAACTCTTAAAAGACTTTTTATCTGTTAAACAAACAAATCATTTATTGGTGGATCCTTACAAGTGTTTACAATCGCTACAATTAATCTTACACGTACATATTTCAGAGAAAGTGCAGCTACTTAAAACTCATCATAGATACCAGGACTAAATTTACTATATACGCCAGACGCAAAAGACTCATCAGTGACGCTCGAATCCAAAACAGTTAAAAGGGCCAAATAAAGTACGAAGTTAAAGAGCATTGAGAACCAAAATTCCTAAAATTTTGCCAAATACAGCTAAGGCAATCTATGCCTGAGGTAGAAAAGCCTTAGTATTTCAAAAAATTCAAAAATTTGTAAACAGTAAATTTATAAATATAACCATATCAATGACAATTTATGTCAGCACAAAAAGTGCTGACTACTGGGCTTGTGATACCCTCGGGGAAAATAATCTCCACCAACAGTAGCATCGACCCAGTGGTAGTAAATAAACTCATCATAGATACCAGGACTAAATTTAGTATATACGCCAGACGCGCGTTTCGTCTACAAACGGATAGTATAATAGTATGAATGTTCTTTTAGATTTATGTTATTATAGGTCCAGAGTGTTACGCTATCACCTGTACACTGGCATGTGAATTCGGATTTGAAGAAGATGAAAATGGCTGTCGAGTGTGCAAATGCAAACCAAGTAATCTTGATTATTTATATTGATCCTTTGTATTTGTCTGTTATGTAATAACAAAACAATTTCAAAAACCAAATAATAATAGTTATCAAATGTACCAGGATTATAATTTAATACGCCAGACGCGCGTTTCGTCTACATAAGACTCATCAGTGACGCTCAGATCAAAATAGCTATAAAGCCAAACAAGTACAAAGTTCAAGAGCATTGAGGACCCAAAATTCCTAAAAGTTGTGCCAAATACAGCTATGGTAATCTATTCATGGGATAGGAAAATCCATAGTTTTTTGTAAAATTCAAAGTTAAGTTAACAGGAAAATTATGAAAATGACCACATAACTGATATTCATGTCAATACCGAAGTGCTGACTACTGGGCTGGTGATAACCTCGGGGACGAAACGTCCATCAGCAGTGGCATCGACCCAGTGGTGTAAATAGTTATCAAATGTTCCAGGATTATAATTTAATACACCAGACGCGCGTTTCGTCTACACAAGACTCATCAGTGACGCTCAGACGTTGATTTACGAAGTTACAAGGTTTGGATATCAGTAGAACCTGTTTGCTTTAATTTCTCAGCCTGAACGATTTAGGACGTTAATTCTAGCTTTTATGAGTTTTTATAATTTGGATAACTGTTTTATATTGTAAAATGTAAAACAAAATTGAGTTACATCAGTGAACACGAATTTGACAGCTTGTGTCCATTAAATAAAAAAATTAATTTTCAATATTGTCATTAGATATAAGGTACCATAATTCAATTATTTCATTTAGATGTTTATGATGAAACACATGCTTGATTTATACCCGCGCAAATATGTGCAATCTTGGTTAACGCAAATTAACGTATCGCACGGAAATGTATTTGAAAACTGTGTTTTACTTGATTTCCATATATGAAGCGTATTTTATTTGTGACATGCTTAGATTGATAAAGATAATTTGATTCTGAAAACAAAACTGCTTTACCGTATTAAACCAAGGCCCTTAGTGTTATGATGGTACTACAATACATGCGCCTTTTACGTTCGTTTGTTCCTTTCGTCTAAATATAAGAGAGTGTTATTAAGTTAGTAACTAACTGACATTGCGATGCTAAAAAACAAAAATAGAAATTGAAATGAAGCAATTATATCAAGTCTAAAGTTTATAATTTCAGATCCCTGCCCACTACCTAAATGTCCACTTGTACAAACGCCAATTGGTGTTTGTTCTAGGGACACTTTTTTCGATTTTGACGGGGTTAAATGCAAAGGCTGTCCAGAGATTGTACCATGTGATAAAGGTAAACCGTGTCCAACACTCATAAGTTAAGAATTTGAAGCATTCAACTCAAATGTTCTTCTTTGTTTACTAATACTAATTTGTATATTGCCAATAAGTCTTCAAACTGTACATACGTCAATTGTGGGTACTACTAAAATAAGTGTAGGTACAGAGTTTAAAACAGTGTCCAAAAATAAAATCAACTATAACAAATTAGAGTTAATTAGATTGTGCAAAAATCAATTTGTGCTGATAGCACTGAAGACATGTGACGACTGGATTGTGTTTTTTCTAAGACCATGCATGTCTATATTAAATGAAAAACACATTAACAACTTTTTGCCCAATGAAAAAGTCCAACAGATATGTTATTATTTGTTTGTTATATATATTTTATTGCAGAATGTCTACTTCCTAAGGACATTGGTCCATGTGATGCTGATATCAAAAGATACTATTACGACACTGAGACAAAATCTTGTAAAGAATTTAGATATGGTGGTTGCCAAGGCAATAAAAATAATTTCCTAATATTGGATGCGTGCAAAAGTTCATGCAGAACAGGTAATAAAGCAATTATAGAAAATTGTAATTCTTAGTTAAGGATTGTAGCAGCAAGGCTTTTTATTTCGGATTTTTAATTAATAATACTGCATACATATATTGTACCTTGCAAAATGGTTTCTTGGTAATTTCATAGTTCATAACTATAAATTACGTGTCATTATATAATTATGGAATTATTTTTCCAAAAATATTTTTAGATTTTTTTGTTGGACCGGTTTATGTTTTTTAAAAACTGTCAGCCTCATTTTATCCTTTCAAATTAAAAGAAAAATTCAAAAATTCGACATCCAGGTTTTGTAATTGATAACAGTACAGAAAGAATATATTTTCGTTGAAAATGAGAATAACAGATGCAGGATATTTAACCATATGGACCACTCTTTCGTTTAACGATTACCTTCTCATTCGATAGTTTTTTACGTAGTAAAAGGTAGTAAAAGAACAAGGGCTCTGTAAAGAAATTAATAAAAATATGAATATGTTTGCCTTTTCTTCATTTGTTTTTGTCTATAAAAGTAAGCATAAGTGAGCGAATTGTCAAAACTATTCCAAATGTAACAGAAACACAATGATGATATCTACATATTGTTGTATGTCCTTATTTCAATGTTGAGTATACCCCTACAAAAATGCTGTTTTTATACAGATCATCAAACACATTTCCTTTGTGTGAAACAGTGACCACATACCCTTATTATAAATTAATTCTAGAGAATTTCCAAATGTAGCTGATCAATGGAACCTTCAGATTTTCTACGCAATTCTGTTACACTCATACGTTTGTAGGTTTTGTTTATCATAAAAATGTAAATCATACACCATAACATGCTAAAGTAATAACAAATCGCCCGAAGATTTACTGACCCAACTACGAATAAGTCATTTCTGGAATGCAGAATCCAAGATATAATGTATCATACTAACTATATTTTAACTCCATGAAAGGAGACAGATTTGTAAAAGCAAATTGCTTGTTTCTGAATCCTTAATATTATTTCATTTGTATAATATCGTTTAATGTTGATTTATCTGAATAAATATTGTTTAAACTAACTCCATGAATCTTTAAAGAGCCTTGTCCACAAGTGAAATGCTCCAACAGATGTCCATATGGGTTTCAGACAACCCCTGAAGGCTGTCCAACGTGTATTTGTACGACAAGTAGGTTTGCTTATATTTCGTTTGTTATAAAATATAGAGGTGTATATGGTAACAAAAGTGCAATGTTTTAAACATTTTCAGTACTCAATATTGATATATTTCGTCACAAGGACAGTGTTCTGCATCAAATTATATTTAACTTCAGATTAAGTAAAATATCAAAATAAAAAATTACGTCACTTTATTAAGGCATTGCGCATGCAAGTTGATTGATGACAGATAGCAAGTCTACTCAATAAGACACAGCGGAATTTTTAGACGTTATAATTACTCTGTTCTGAATCATACACTGTAAGTATTATTGCGATTTTTAAAGAATGGACACTATGTGAGATTAATTATTGCGACATCAAGAAAATCAGCATACAGATATAACTTATTCTTTGAGCATTCCTGATGAAGGTTAATCCAGAAAAGCGCATCGGACGCATTAAATTTTTAAACTTGTTGTTTTCAATTTTTTATAGATTTGATATAAGATGAGCACATAAGACGATACAAAATAATCACTATTATGTTATTTCAATATACATCTATTTCATAATACAGAATGTCCTCGTGGAGAACCTTTGCCTAGGCTAAACTGTGGACTGAGACCTAATCCTGATCAATGTCCAAAGGGTTATTTTTGTAGTGTAGATGAAATAGATCGTTTTGCAGTTTGTTGTAGAGGTAAATGACTTTTCAAGTAAATATTTATGGTAAACGATCAACTTTGTGTTCAAGGCAAGACATGTGAATGTAATCCACTTGAAGAGTTAAACAATTCAATGTGTGTCTGCTTTATTAATTCAAGTCGAATTTCATAGTATAATTATGTATAATTGGCAGCATTTAAACAATTAGTTAAGTCTGAAGTTGTTATTTTAACTTGCATCTTTCTTAATATTGTAATTCACAAATAAAATATTTTCATTCAGAAATGTCTTTTTGTTTTAGATCCGTGCTTTCCCCCTCCACGTTGTCCAAGACCTCCAAGAGGCCCACCAGGAACCTGTCCTCCACAATGTGTGTATGAGTATGCAATAGTCAATGGAAAACGTTGCAGAGTGGCGTGTAAACTTGGGCCACCAGGACCTAAGGGTGAACCAGGAAAACCCTGTCCTCCATCGCTAGTATGCACATTATCTTAGGTCCTTAATGCGAATTTATTTTCAAAAATTATTCTAATAATTATTGTTCTTGTATTCATCACACCAGGTCGAAAGGAACGATGTGTATATTTGCCATCATTAGAAGTTCGTCGTCGTCCGTTTGTGAACTTTACAGTAAATTCTTTTAGAAAAAAATGTTATTTTTTTTCCATGCCTATTTATGAATAGTCTTTGCTGTCTTATTTCAGCTAGAAAAGGTGAATGAATGAATTATTTTATAGGTCGATGGGTATTTGTTTAGACCTGTCGACAAACAATCCTTACACGACTTCATTGTGTGTTTTAACCATAGAAAATAGTTTTCCATACAATGAATTTAAACGTCAATCAAGATGTGGTATGCTTGCAAATTATGCAACCCTCCATCAGAGAGAAAATGACATAAATTTTAACTACTGTAGTTCATCGTATGTCATTCAACAATATGATGTAAGCTGAAAATATCGAATATAAACACACACTTGTATATTCATAGTACATCAGCAAAATCAAAAATACATATATAAATCGATTTTATTCTAATCATTGACAAACTTATGAAGGCATGACATTTTATCCTGAATTGTAAAAAAACAAAAAGGAGTAAAAAAACATGACAAAAACTTCCAAACCTGACCTTTTAATCTGTTAAAGCAATTGATAAGTTTGTACAACTAAGTAACGGCTCAATCGACTATGATTAAACTAAGTATTAGTAAATAAAAAATGCACACATTTTAAGGAAAATCAACAGTGTTGAAGACTGTAATCTGCATTTCATTTTAGTGTGGTGACGGAATAGCGGAACCACTACCACCACCACCACCAACAACAACAACAACACCGCCTCCTTCTAAAGGTAAGTTAAACAACATAACAAATAGTAAACAAGGAGATGTGGTAGCATTGCAAGTGAGACATAAGACCAAAGAATGTATATGGTGACTACTATATGGCACTGTACGGCGTTCAGAAATGAGCTTAGCCCATACAATATAGATTTCAAAAAATATGTTATTTATGTAAAAATATCAAGAGAGACTGCTAGAACCACATATTTAAGCTGTCGAAATCGTTATCAATAAAACTAAATGGCGTTATTGTTTTCATCGGTTATTTGTCTATGCATGTATGGTTTTTTTTGGTTTTTTTTAGGAAAATGAGGCCATAAGATGAAGCAATTTCATGCGTACAAAACGCTGTGACAATTGTTTGCTGGTATGAATAAAGTGCATTCCAATTGATAAATAGACCCGGATGGACATAAATACGTGACGTAATTTTATGCACTGCCTTACATGTCTAGTATATTTGGGTATGAAGTCCTGTCAATGATATTGAAAATATATGGTAGTAAGATCAAACAGAAAGTGCGCACATTATCGATTATAAACTACTAAAACACACCAGCGAAGTCACGTGCATTCAGAGCGTGGTTGACAGTATATACAAACTGTTGTATGATACATTTTCTGAAAAATATTTTAATGACTGAAGAATTTCAGGGCAGGTATCAAAAGTCATTTGTACGTTGAGGCAGGACCAGTTTTTTTTGTTTTTTTTTAGCTCTCTCCGTTGTTTTTTTAATCCATTATGTTTTTCTTTTCCATTCATTTCAATACGTTTGGATTTGTTCTGTATACTATGAACAGACTATAATCTCTATATAATATATTGATAGTAATCTTGGAATTAATGGTAAATAACAAATTCAGTGTACACTTTATCAATAGTATATATATTTTCCTAGTATACAGAAAAAGCAAAAATAATTGCCCTGTCCCCCAACTTTTTTTTTACAGTCCTAAATGGAAGTCTTGTCTATGACTTTTAAGTCTGACCAATTACAGTAACATTATTCGTACGCCTTTATTTTGGTTTTCATCCTACATAATTCAAACGGAGTAATCATAAGCGAGGATGCAAAATGCGACTACGCATTGTACCTGTAGCACCTAAAGGCATTATGAATTATTTATTTGGAAGGAATAGAAGCGAAACACAAAAAAAGGTCTTCTCATTTAATAGAATAAATGATAAGTCCGACGTATTCAAACCAGAACATTTTCAACATGATTGCAAAATAAAAAAATTATTTCTGTATGTAATAGGTAATCTGATTGAATGACAGTGTTTTTGTTTATCAGCTCATATACATAATTTGTTCATGTGACTGTAACGATGTCAAAGTTTTTCGTGATTTTTTCCTATTATTAAGAATGGAATTTTTATTAAATCATAAAGAATTACTGTATATTCTTTCTGTCTATTCAAAATAAAAATGTGAAGTACACTTTAAAATAACCCATTACGTAGACAGAGACGGAAAACAAAAATTCAAGAGCATACAATGAATAAGAGATGTTATTGGTATACTTTATTGGGACAGCAATCCATTTAAACAGAAAGGACTTGTGAACCGCATTTTGGTTTTGATTGATTAAGTTTGTAATGACATTGTTTTATAAGATGAATTCACAACAGAATGCATTTTGTCATTTTATATTGATATATTTATATTTTAATTGCCAACCAATAAAAATATATCTCGACACACCTGCTTAATGATTATGACCCATTACTGAAATTCACCAATGAAATCTCAAACGATCAAATGGCGTTGTCAGGTGTTGATTTAATTCAAAGTCAATAATTTACAACACATGGCTTTTTTAACCCTGCAATACATTTTAAAGAAATGCATTTGTAGTCTTTCTGCATCGAAATATCTCACATCGTGTTTTCCGGCTACTTATCAAAGATGTAGCACTACGGCAGATAAAGAAACACAAGGGAACATAACAAATTAATAAACAGTCTAACTAATTCATTTAATTCTATCACGTTGGAAATGTGATGGGGATGATCACAATGTCAAAATATGATGATGATTTGAAATATAAAAGAAATCTGTTCTAACTAGATATTTTGGCAAGTCAAATGATAAAAGTTTCAAATGTTGACGTTGCTGATATAACTTCATATGTTTTGAAAATTTTGAAGAATTTGTCTATAAGTATTATTTTTTACTTTCACCAATCTTTATATTGTATTTACGAAATGAAATATTTCATTGTAGTATTCAGAAATTTCTTTTTGTCTAAGGTCCGTGTCCTCCCCATCTACCTTGTCCCGGCAAAGTTGTTTTTCTTGATAAATTGTATAGATTATAGCTATTCCAATTGTTTGTGTCTATGAATAATCCGTGTTGTCTTTTTGAGCTAGAAAATATGAGTGGATAGTAACAAATTACTTAATCGGCAAACGGCAGTTTTTTAAACTCTGTCAACTACCAACTCCTACCCGACTAAAATGTTTGATATATACCAGGTAAGTGGATCCTGGTAATTGAATTGCATTGTACGGCGTTTAAAAAATATTCATACCCTATACTTTATAGTAATCTCAGTTTACTAGGTCCGACAAAACACAATAAAAAAAAATACCCGAGAAAAGTTTCGGCATTATTTTTTATAACACAATACACGAGAAACAAACAGTGCATGCATCTATCACCTGTCAATCTATCTGCTTTTATCATTTTCTTCATGTTTTAAAAACTTAACAGAGAGAGTTTATTCAGTTAACATAACAGATAAAAGAAAATGGCTGAGCAGTCAATTGAAACGCAAAACTAAAAGGACACAGAAACGTCGATTTTGTAGTAATAAATCTCTTATTGTGCACCTCTGTGTCGTTGCGGGTAGATATAATGTGCAGAATAGACACCACTTTATGCAACAGATATACAAAGAACCATGCAATCAGTAAGTGATGTACGATAGAAAATGATGTGAAGACGTATTCATGGTCATATAAGTAGTTTCCCGTTCAAAAGTCTAAAATAAAATTAGAAAACCTGTTGATGCCTTTTTAAGATATGCAAATACTTTGCTTTGGTATATTAAGCTAATGGTTTTTTTTTGTAGATCGATGCGATCCCCCACCACGTTGTCCAAGACCTGACAGGGGACCTCCTGGAGAATGTCCTCCAAAGTGTATTTATGAGTATGCAACTGTTAACGGAAAGCGCTGTAAAGTGGGCTGTCATCTTGGGGAAAGGGGACCACTAGTACAACAAGGAGAACGGTGTCCACCAAGAATGGTATTAAATTTTGTTCGGTTTTCTGTTAGAATTGTCTTCAATTTTACTAGAAATGTCTTATTTTTTTAACTATTTTTGTGCAAGTTGAGAAAAAATAAATTAAGAGATGTTACTACTTTTGAATATAAGACTTCGCTAGAGTTGAACAGTTCTGTGGTATCTAGCACAAAATAAATCTCTTACTGGTCAGTGCTATTATAGTACTCAAAGAAAACCATACGTCATTCGGCAACTCTTGTTTGTAACTTGTAAATATTAATACAATTTTTGTTAGTGTTAACAAAATCAAATCAAATTCGGAAAATAAAATCACACAGATGGATAAGTTATTACAATGATTATGACCTGATTGTACATTTTCATATTTTGTATATTAAAACTAGATAGATTTGTTTAAAATATAATTTGGATATATGTGAATTAAACATCATGCAATAAAATTATTGTTTGAAATAAGATAAATAAGAAATCAATAATGTCAGTAAATTTTAACATTTAACGTGACAATACGCACATTCAAAGCAAACAAAATTGACTGTCTTCTCAAAATTGAGAAACCGAGATTTTGCTAATTTTCTACGATGTTTAATGGTATATCGTAACAAAACTGCTTATTTTGCAATAAAAGAAAAACATATTAAGCAAATGCTGTATCTAATATCATATCATCTTATAAATGTGTGTCTCACATAGTAAAGATAATGCGTTGTTATTCAAATTATTGTCTAACGATATGGCATATCAATCTAAATATAATTTAGATAATTTGTATTCATTTAAGTGTCAAGACGTAGAAAATGAACCAATAGGACCACGAGATCCAGCAGAGGGAACACCATCACGTAATTGTTTTTATATTATTATTATTATCTAATGACGTTTGTGGTCTTCAAGTATTATACTCACCTCGAGTGAAGGAATGTTCATTTTCATATTTTGAAAGTCTAAAGGTGTTCTTAAGTGAATTTGGCCTCCCAACTTTTCTAAACAGGTACCTATAGATGACGTTTTTTTAGTTTTTCGTCAAATCATCTATATGTGCTTCAAATAAAGCAATGAATTTGCATAAATTCTTATTAGCGGACTAACTATTGTAAAATTGTAAATGCATAGTCATTCAACGATTTAAGCATTCGGAATTGAATAAGACGACATAAGGATTTGATAAAATAATTCTATTAAATAGTCCCTTACAGTCATTATACCAAAGAGAACACAATTACAACACAACCTTTTTACTGCTGTTATTCTCCTCTCTCGCTATCTCTTTATGCAAAACTCTTTTTTTAATCCGATACGATACACATGTATATCTACTTACAGCTTCTATTAAAAAGCGAAACAACTGTCCACCAAATCCAGACGACAAGATTTGCTATTATCATGACAGACAATGTACAGATGATTCATCGTGTCAGACGGGAGAGAAGTGTTGTAAACAAGGATGTAGTCATGTTTGTGTTAAATCTGTGTAAAGATGACCGTGAAACATGCAAATGATGCTGTTATATACATCACACTGGATTAAACATTGTGTTATGCAAAAAAGATCAATAAAATTATATTACTAGTTTTCATGATTTGTTTCTCTATTCCTTTGGTATCTTTCGTCCCCCTTTTGTCAACTTGATATCTTGTGAAAATTTCTATCATTTGGTAATCATACCTCATCTCCTGATTTTTGTATTGAGAGTGCCCGTAATTGTTATGTGAGGGGTTTGATGAGGGTCACTGAATAGAGATAAGTGGGAAAAAAGCGAACAAAGTTTTGTTTACTAAATCATGACATAAGAGGTTTTACAGTTCGCCCCATTAAATACGAAGGTTCTATTGCACGAAATCCACACATGTTTACGGCAATTAAAAGGTGTTCCGTAGGATGTTCTGTGGACACGAATCAAATGTTGCATAGTCTGTGTGACGCCATAACCGACTTGAAATTAGGTATAATGACAATTCTTATCGTAAAAGTCTTTGATCTTAACATCTTAACATATCCCTGTGGAATCTTACAATTAAGTACTGTTTTGTTTAGAAATTTTTAACTTATTCCGTTTATTGTCTTTATGCACCGAAATTTATTGAGTAATCGATACAGAGACTAAACAGATCCCCATTAACACCAAGTAAATTGTCTTAATGTTATTGAGTTACCACGGTGAACGTTTCTGACATTTAACTGAAAGACTAAAAATTTACAATAATAAGTTTTGTTAATTCTTTCAAGAGTGGTTCAGAATAAAATTGCAATTAAACTAGTTCAATAGTGTTCAGTGGTGACAAAAATAAGTATCTTTTATTATGACACAAGTCATCTTTCTTTTTGCATTGTCTCTTTACACTTGACGTATCATGCAATGGCGAAACTAAAAGAAAACCATAACATGTACGGACCGAAATCAAGACACAAAACGTTGGTTATAACATAATCAACCAGTTGAAATGGTTACTTATCACATATGAATGATAAATTGTATTTTCACGAAATCAAAGTCAACCTCAATTTTTTTTTGATATTCAGTTTAAACTGTTTGATCATAAGATGACATAAGGAATAACATGTATACATTGCATCTAGCCATATTGACCATAGCACAATACCACATTGCAGGGTTGTATAAGCAAAAAAGAAAATGTAATAAATATGATAAAAAATGTCAGTATCTATAATCTATTCTTAAATATAAAAAAGAAGATGTGGTATGATTGCCAATGAGACAACTATCCACAAAAGACCAAAATGACACAGACATTAAAAACTATAGATCACCGTACGGCCTTCAACAATGAGCAAAGACCATACCGCATAGTCAGCTTAATAGGCCCCGATAAGACAATGTAAAACAATTCAAACGAGAAAACTAACGTCCTTATTTATGTAAAAAAATGAACGAAAAACAAATATGTAACACATAAACAAACGACAACCACTGAATTACAGGCTCCTGACTTGGGACAGGCACATACATAAATAATGTGGCGGGGTTAAACATGTTAGCGGGATTCCAACCCTCCCCCTAACCTGGGACAGTGGTATAACAGTACAACGTAAGAACGAACTATAAAAATCAGTTGAAAAAGGCTTAACTCATCAGATGGAAACAAATGCAAGTGGACGTGGCCGGGTACTTATACATCCCGACACAAAAAGACACAATGAACAGATCTGAGAGTACTCGCAGTTATCTGAATGCTAGTTCAAAGCCACTAACAACTAATAAAAAAAATCATGCATCTAAGACTAAACTATCAATCCGTTCACATCCAACATCCAATTGATTTAGTGTAAAGACGTCATAAACAGCCAGAGAAAAACATGACCTTGTGCAATGCCAAGTTACAGGTATCGACAGATTGTAGATCCATGAATATGTATATGTATATAACATACTAGTAATATTTAGTTAGCTTTTAATTTACTTATAACAAAATCAATATTTATACCAATAAAAACAATATTCAATGATCTTATTACAGTGTTGAATAGGTAACAATTTATGTCACAAAAGTTTGTTCCTGGATCCCCAGTGTGTTTTGTTTGTCTGTAACTAGACACTGAAAGCTTATTGGAGAATCAGATTTTGAAAATAGTAGGTGAAATAATATGTTGCATTCGAATATGTCTATTATTTGTTTGATAATAAGCGCCTTTTTGTCATTCTGTTGGTTCCTTTTGGTATTCAGTTTTATGTCGCCTCTATTGCTGATTTTACAACGTGTTTGTTGTTTTTACGTCAAATCGTATTGGTCACTTTTCCGCCACCACCTATATCCAACTATTCTCGGTCAGTATCAACTTTCCTCGGTCAGTATCAACTTTCCTCGGTCAGTATCAACTATCCAACTATCCTCGGTCAGTATCAACTATCCAACTATCCCCGGTCAGTATCAACTATCCAGCTATCCTCAGTCAGTATCAATTTTCCTTTCGTTACCGACCATTAAAAATGTTGACCTCCCTTCATACGCCGCGTGAAATGTTCAATTAATCTCAGCTACGGAGAATATATATCTTTATTTACCAAAGTCATAACAACTATAGGCATACAACATATAAACTACACAAGTATACATAGATAGCAGAAGGTAATGTGTTTAACATATTACATCATGTTAGATCTTAATTTTTGTGCACGAAATATAAATTTACCCAAATTACATAATTCTTTAAGATTATTAGAACTCATTAATTGTATATATTTATACATAGAAGGTTTTCTCCAATAATATGGTTTTATAAAATAAGATCTAAGACCTTGATAAGTAGGACATTTCAAAATAAAATGCATCTCATCTTCAATGTCATCTTTACAAAAACAACATAGTCTATTACTTCTTGGAATTGCAGAATAGCGACCACATTCTATAGCTAGATCATGACTACTAAGTCTTATTTTGGTAATACATGTCTTATAAATAACTGGTATTGGTTTACATAAATAATTTTGTAAACAAAAATTATGAACCATATATCTATAACTTGTACATTTAACTAAATTATTCATTTGGCTGTCAAAATCTTGCTTTATACAATCAAACAGGCGTTGTTTAATTATCAAGTAAAAACTACTGGAGAGCTTACTATCTAAAAATAAACCTTGATTATACCAAATATCACCTAAACCTATACTGAGCAACTCATTTTTAATAAAATACAACCAATTTGTCTTATTATTTGGACATTTTTGTAAATCGTCATATAAAAAACAGTAACAGTTTTTCAAAATACAGTTTGTAGTACATAACAGCTTAAACCAGTATTTAAAAATTCGACATTTTCTGGTGTGCAATAATGGTAATCTACCTAGCTCATAGTACACCATGACATTACTAGTAGAGCTTTTTACTTTCATAATATTTTTACAATAGCCCAGATGTATCCTTTCTATAGCTGGTGCCTTGTGAGCACCCCAAATTTCACAACCATAACAAAGTACACTGTTTATATAAGTATCAAAAAGTGAAAGTAGAGTTACAAAATTCAAATATATATCCTTTACATTTCTCCTTAAGGCAAACACAGCTTTTCTACCCTGTTCTGAGAGTTTCTGCTGTAACACATTATATTTACCATTAAAATTCAACAAAATACCAAGATAACTAAACTTATCTACAACTTCTATTTCCTGGTTATTATAATACCATTTTTCATTGCCATGTATTTTTCCACCCTTTCTAAAAACAACAATTTTCGTTTTTGCTATATTCACACTAAGTGACCATTTAGAGGTATAATCATACAAAGTATCAAGTAACGTTTGTAATCCAGATACAGTTTCTGAAAAAAATAACCATATCGTCAGCGTACATTAGTAAAAATAAATTTAGTTCCTTCATCTCATAAGGAATAGAGTCACTATTTAAAAGAGCCATTTCACAATCATTGACATACATAGAAAAAAATATCGGTGATAATACTTCACCTTGCATCAAACCTACTTCATTAGTAAAATAATCAGAATTGAACCCATCAACACTTACACAAGAAGTGACATTAGAATACATAGCTTTGATAACCATTAAAAATTTACCTTGTATATCAATATTTGATAGTTTATACCATAACATATATCTTTGAACAGTGTCAAAAGCTTTCGTGTAGTCTACAAAACAACAATACAAACGATTTTTGGCTGATAAAGATTTGAAAATTAATGATGTAAGAGCAAAAATAGCATCTACTGTACCCAGACCGGGGCGAAAGCCGAACTGGGCATCGGTCACAATATCAAATGTTTCCGACCAGTCTATTAAACGTTGATTAAGAACGGACGTAAATAACTTTCCAAAATTACTGACTAAACTAATCCCTCTGTAGTTGTTCGGATCAAGCACACTACCCTTCTTGAATATAGGTATAAGTATGGCTTTTGCCCAATCCGTAGTGAAAATTCCGGACTGTAAAATTCCATTAAAAATGTACAGTAATACAGGCATAAACACATCTTTGTATTCAATAAAATATTCGTTAAGAATTCCATCAACTCCATGACTTTTATCACGTTTAAGGTTACGAATAGCTTTCAAAATGTCATTTTCTGTAATTTCTCTATCAAGTTCCTCATATACGCATTCACCATCAGTGTTATTAAATTGGCTGTCGTCCAGTACAGCATCTGTGTCTGATGAGCACAATGACTTAAAATGTTCATGGAACAACTTTAATGGTACAGCATGTTTAGGAGACGCTTTTCTTTTAAATTTCTTGTAAAATAATTTAGGGTTTGTAAGTCTCATTATGTCTAGCATGTTTCCTTCAGTGCGCATATACTCTTGTTTCAAGCGACGTTCTAGTGTTTTATAGTCCTTTTTCGCTCGGATTAAATTGTGACACTGGGACTAATAGGTAGTCTATAACGCTCATTCCATTCGCACCACAAAATGTAAAATCATTGGCAAAAACATTTTTATGCCGGCCATTCAATATTCTCAAACCCGAGGCTTTACATAGCGAGATAAGTTTTGGACCATAGCAGTTTGTATTGTTGTCCGGATTATTTCTTACATTGAGTTCTATATCAGCAGAATAATCAAAAATATCATCAAGTCTATTCCTTATAGTAATATGAATACTATCGTTACTCACAAAATCATCTATTGCCCCAGTTCGACTGTTTGTATCACCCAAAAGTATAACATCACCAAGTGAAGAGTAAAGTTCAATGCTATTTTCTAAATCAACAAATAAATCACAATTATAAAGTTTATAAAAATTTGATCTGACAGGGGGTATATAAACGCAGGCAATAAATAAGTTTTTATCACTTGTAACAATATCCTTTTCAATATTCAACCATATAATTGTATCATGAATACATGTTTCGATAGAAATTTTATTAGAAAAACACTCTTTTATTAAAATTACAATACCTCCTTGAATAGATTTAGACTTGCGTCTAGCATACAAAAAACAATCATAACCAGGAATAGACAAACTAAAATCATTTTTAAACCAACATTCTGTAAGAAAAACTATATCATATGTGCAAATAAAATTCAAAAATGCAATGTTATCAAGTTTATTTTGAATACCACCATTCACGTTCCAAGAAATTACTTTCAAATTGTCACAGTTTTTTGAATGAGACACAAAACCTCCAACGCTATCCTAGTCTTCTTTGGTAGTAGCCTGATTCTCGTCAGTTTGGTGAGTTGTCTTGTCAGTACATATATCTACCTCGATCTTCTCATTCGGTATCTGAGTTTCCATTTTCGGTAAGAATTGTTTGTGCTTAATCTGATCGAAAAGCTCGTTATTTATATACAGTTTATCTCTAATCATCACTGCTTTAGCTTGTTGAGCACGAGCCTCTCTTTGAATTGGGAGCAATTGTTTTCTTTTAGCGAGCACATCTGGTGTATACTGTACACTGAGACCGAACGGAGAGCTCTTCAATTTGTAAGCAGATGACTTCACTACCTCACGCTGTTTAAAATTGTCAAAAGTTGCAATTATTGGCCTTGGATTGAATTTGCTATATAACTGGTAACCTTGCTAAAATCTATTACTTATAAATATTCAATTCAGTAACCATATTAATTGGTACTCAATACCAAACATGTATTATTCTGCTTCTAATAATAGCTCTTTCTATTTATGTAGTCAATCTAAGATATCTTTACCATGTAAACTTTCCATCGTAATGGGTTTAAAACACAAAGCTTTAAACAATGAATGACTTCTGATTACGTCATAATTATTGGGCGTGGATGGTACAAAAGACCACAAAAATGTGTTATTGTGCGGTCACGTGGTCATATACTTTACATAACACAACGGTAAGGCCGTCTGTGTTTTAATATTTGGTTTGTGTCAAATGACATATCTGTTAAATACGAAGTAATCAAAAGACGATAAAACAAAATAGATATAGGAAGATGTGGTGTGAATGCCAATTAGACACCTCTCCATCCAAATAACAATTTATAAAAGTAATCCATTATAGGTCAATATACGGCCTTCAACACGGAGCCTTGGCTCACATCGAACAACAAGCCTGTTTGTCTGTATTTCTTTTATATTTTTGAATTCTGAATGTGTATGTCAATTTGTTTGTTATTCTTTATCATGTTTATAGTAAATAACTTTATTGTTCTCTAGTTTTCCAAGTTTATGAGCTGTTTTCCTTTTGGGAACGACAAGAAAGTTTAGGTTAGTATAGGAGATGGGAACGACAAGCAAGGTTAAGTTAGTACATGAGATGGGAACGACAAGAAAGTTAAGGTTAGTATAGAGGATGCGAACAACAAAGAATGTTTAGGATAGTATAGGAGATGGGAACGACAAGAAAATGTTTAGGTTAGTATAGGAGATGGGAACGACACGAAAGTTTATGTAAGTTTCTGAGAAGGGAAAGACAAGAATGTTTAGGCTATTAAAGCAGATGGTAACGACAAAGAATTTTGAGGTTAGTATAGGAGACGGGAACGATAAGAAAGTTAAGGTTAGTATAAGAGATGGGAACGACAAGAAAGTTAAGGTTAGTTTAAGAGATGGGAACGACAAAGAATGTTTAGGCTAGTATAGGAGATGGGAACGACAAGGAATGGTAAGGTTAGTATAGGAGATGGGAACGACAAGAATGTTTAGGCTAGTATAGCAGATGGGAACGACAAAGAATGTTAAGGTTAGTTTAAGAGATGGGAACGACAAAGAATTTTGAGGTTAGTATAGGAGACGGGAACGACAAGAAAGTTAAGGTTAGTTTAGGAGATGGGAACGACAAGGAATGGTGAGGTTGGTATAGGAGATGGGAATGACAAAGAATGTTAAGGTAAGTATAGGAGACGTGAACGACTAGAGTATTTAGGTTAGTAAAGGAGTTGGGAACGACAGGAAAGTTTAGGTTAATATAGGAGATGGGAATGACAAAGAATGTTAAGGTTAGTATAGGAGATGAGAACGACTAGAAAGTTTAGGTTAGTATAGGAGATGGGAACAACAAGAAAGATAAGGTTAGTATAGAGGATGGGAACGACAAGAAAGTTTAGGTTAATATAGCAGATGGCAACGACAAAGAATGTTTGGTTTAGTATAGAAGATTGGAACGACAAGAAAGTTTAGGTTAGTATAGGAGATGGGAACGACAAAGAATGTTAAGGTAAGTATAGGAGACGGGAACGACAAGAATGTTAAGTTAGTATAGGAGTTGGAAACGACAGTAAAGTTTGATTAGTATAGGAGATGAGAATGACAAAAAATTTTAAGGTTAGTATAGGAGATGAGAACGACAAAAAAGTTTAGGTTTGTATAAGAGATTGGAACGTCAAGAAAGTTTAGATTAGTATAGGAGATGGGAACGACAAGAAAGTTTAGGTTAGTATAAAATATGGCAACGACAAAGAAAGTTAAGGTTAGTTTAAGAGATGGGAACGACAAAGAATGTTTAGGCTAGTATAGGAGATGGGAACGACAAGGAATGGTAAGGTTAGTATAGGAGATGGGAACGACAAGAATGTTTAGGCTAGTATAGCAGATGGGAACGACAAAGAATGTTAAGGTTAGTTTAAGAGATGGGAACGACAAAGACTTTTGAGGTTAGTATAGGAGACGGGAACGACAAGAAAGTTAAGGTTAGTTTAGGAGATGGGAACGACAAGGAATGGTGAGGTTGGTATAGGAGATGGGAATGACAAGAAAGTTTAGGTTAGTATAGAATATGGCAACGACAAAGAATGTTTAGGTTAGTGTAGGAGATGGGAACGACAAGAAAGTTTAGGTTAGTAAAGGAGATGGGAACGACAAGTTTTTTATTTGTAAGTTTAGGGGAAGGGAACGACAATAATGTTTAGGCTAGTATAGCAGATGGGAACGACAAAGAATGTTAAGGGTAATATAGGAGACGGGAACGATAAGAAAGTTAAGGTTAGTATAGGAGATGGGAACGACAAAGAATGTTAAGGTTAGTATAGGAGACGGGAACGATAAGAAAGTTAAGGTTAGTATAGAAGACGGGAACGATAAGAAAGTTAAGGTTAGTATAGAAGACGGGAACGACAAAGAATGTTTAGGTTAGTATAGGAGATGGAAGCGACAAGGAATGGTAAGGTTAGTATAGGAGATGGGAATGACAAAGAATGTTAAGGTAAGTATAGGAGACGGGAACGACAAGAATGTTTAGGTTAGTATAGGAGATGGGAACGGAAGGGAAGTATAGAAGGGAATGGAAGGGAAGTATAGAAGGGAATGACAAAAAATGTTAACCTTAACTTTCTAATCGTTCCCGTCTCCTATACTAACCTTAACATTCTTTGTCGTTGCCATCTCCTACACTAACCTAAACATTCTTTGTCGTTGCCATCTTCTATACTTACCTAAAGTGTTACAATTCTTATTTAGACGCAACACATTAATAGTGACCAAAAAGGTGCTTTCACACCAGAGAAGCTAGAAAAAAATTAAATGTACACATTTTCAATATTTTTGTAGGACTTACTATCGGATGAAATTAAGGAGATATGTAGTTAGAGACTTCTGCTGAATAGAAATATGTGGGTCTACCTGCTACCTGTTTTTAAATTAGTCCATATTGAAGTTTAAAGGATCCCAAATTAATATGTTTGATTTCAACTGACATAAAAAAAAAATTGTGTTATTTATATGCTCAATATACATCTGCGGTCGTATCAGGCTGTGCATGGCAAAGCATTTTATTGCCTTTAGGTTTGTACTTTTTTGTTTGTTTTGGTCATGAAAATAAATTTGTAGTTCTGTTGTGAAGTTGCTAACATGAGAATACCCAAACTGTGAGTTTTTTTCACCAACTTTTTTTATTGAACCAGACAAAAGTTTATTCTGTGCTTATTTTTTTAGACTATCCTTGTTTACAATATAGTTACACAGTCACCAATTTAATTTTGAGTTGATCCAGAGTCATAGAAAAATGGGTTTCAACTGACCTCCAAACAATCCATGATTCTGTAATGAGGTCAGTACCCAAATTCCATACATCATTACATGTTATTTCAAATCCTTAAAACTGGAATTAAACAGATGTTTTGTTTTATTTCTTCAAATATTTCAATAAATTTGACACTATTCCATGCTTAAACTTTTATGTTTTGAAGAAAAGGATGCTGGTAACAAATTTAATTTACTCATTTTAAAAAGATGATAATTAGATACATTGTATCTTCACATGGTGAAAGAAAACTTGTAAGATTTCCACAGCTTTTTTATGTTGAATAGGTGCAATTTTAGTTACTGAGACAGAGTGCAGTTTTGGTACTGTAATGTTATAGAACCATAAGTGTGTATTGCTAAATAGGTTCAAATGTGAACCTGACAGTGATATAGTGATAAAGTACTTGGTAGAGTGAAATTGTTTTTGATCAGGTTTAAACTGATGCATAAAATAAACAGGTGACTGTTGCAGCTTAAATTTTTAAGGATGTAGCCCACAAATATGATAATCTCCCAAGTAATGTATGCCCTGTACATGTATATACCTATCAAAGTCATGGTATTATCATTATTATTACAATTAACTCCCATCTTCCCATAAATCCAATTTTGGACAATATGGGAACATACAATATATAGTTTGTACTTAAAATGTACTACTCAGACTCATGTCTCCTTTTATGATTGAACTTAGAGAGAAAAACAAAACAGTTTCCATCTCCTGGGACTGTATCTATTAAAGTTATCTATGTGACATAATCAGTGAAAAGATTTGTTGAGAGTTTGCCAAAGGAAGTCATGAAAATAAATTTGTAGCTGTGAAGTTGCTAACATGAGAATACCCAAATTGTAAATTTATTGTCAGTTTTTTAACCAACTTTTTTTAAAAACCAGACAGATTGTGAATTATTGGATGGGGGTGGGGTGGGTTAATCATAAGTTTTGAATTAGTCTGTGGGTTTCATGACTTACTGTGATCACATGGAATTGGGAACGACAAAGAATGTTAAGGATAGTATAGGAGATGGGAACGACAAGAAAGTTTAGGTTAGTATAGGAGATGGGAACGACAAGCAAGTTTAGGTTAGTATAGGGGATGGGAACGACAAGAAAGTTTAGATTAGTATAGGAGATGGGAACGACAAAGAATGTTAAGGATAGTATAGGAGGTGGGAACGACAAGGAATGTTTATGGATAGTATAATTGAACTTCCTCAAGCAAAACTGATACCTATGTGAATTGAATGGTATTTAGGGCATGTGTCAACGAAATAGCAACCCTACAACAAATAACCAAAAGAGAGAGGGCAACTGACAAGCAATTAGTGAAAAAAACAAGGAAAATGGCATCAAATCATGACGTACAATGAAAAGCACAAATAAAAAACCCAAAAGAAATGAAGATTTTGTATTAGTTTCTCACCTCAATGATAATACGATACCTTCAACATGGAAAAAACTCCTTTATATTACTGCAAGTTCGAGATTGACAGAAATTGTATGCATGTAACATATTAGTGAAACAGATTTCTTCGTTTGTTAGATGTACCGAAACTGTGTGACAAACTATACTGAAAATTGATTAACAATTATTTTTATACTATCGGCTACAAATTTCAAAATTTATGTTAAAATATAAAAATATAAACGTTTAAAGAACATTTCTAGTTCGTTAATATGCGAGTACCTCACTAATTAACGTTCAAAATATTGCACTTCATTTATTTTGCTGAAATCTCTAAAATGGTCTATTAAGGTAGAAAGGGTGTGTTATTCCATTTTGGATTTAAAAAAAAAAACAGAAAACAATCGGTCTAGACCTTTAAAAAAATGTTTAAACTTTGAGAGTAGTAGGTAATTCATTTGTAAGAATTTGTATTTCAATTAAAAGTCATGTAGTATCATATCTATGGTTGTAGTTTACGAAAAACAGAATAGTTTGGTTTATTTATTCCCTAACTTTGCCGCATAAAGGGAGATAACTCAAATATAAGGGCAGATAATTCCAATAAAGTTTGTTTCAATGAGTTAGGAATTTACCTGTTTTAGGCATGTAGCAAGAAAACATGTCCAGTGGCCTCATTTTTTTCTTTTTCATATCTGAAAGCTTATTATTTGAGCTATCTCTCATATTTTATCTAAAAATTTAGAGTGTAGTTTTTCGTTTATGGCAAAAATTGTGTTTTCCATGCAAAGTCTGTCAATTGTGCACACCCTGTAGCGTAAAAATAAGCCTTGTGACCCATTATTTTTATTTATATTTTAAAAAAGCATGATATATACTATATTTTGGCAACTTATTAAAAAAATTCTATGGATTATTATTTAGTCCCCCGGTCTACCCTTTACGTAATAAAAGTAATAATTTGTCTAAACAGGAACTGAGAAATGTTGTCGTTCCGAATGTGGGATATGGATTTGCAGAGAACCTATTCCGGTAAGTGGTTGTAAAAGATTGATAACAAGTTCATTATTTCGTTTTTGTAATCAGCTCATTTGATTATGTCATTTAAAATCTAAAAAACTCAAAGAAAATCTTACGTTAGATAGAATAGTTCACTTGATAAACTATCTCTAACCCTGTTTACAAAATGATATTCCCTATGCATCGCTTGTGCAAATTTATTTTGTTCGACACATTTTATTCACTCTTTGTAACGATGAAAATAACAAAAAAGATCTTCTGAAAGAAACTTAGATTAGGCCTAAGCCACATTAAGACATTAATATATGCTAGCTATTCTTTTGAGTATGGATGCTTGTCAAATATTTCAATTGCTTTTGCTTAAAAGCCGATCTTTTTTTTTTTTATGTCGCATGGCTACGTTTCTGTTCATTTTACTTTTTCCAGTGAATAGTTCATCTGTTGATGTATAGTGTTTCTCCCTTTGTTGAAAGACATGCATAATGTCTAATCATAAATTACAAATTGTTAAGTCTCTAACAAAACTTGTAAGTTTTCTGATGCTACTTTTAGGTACGTAAGTGTAATTTGGTATATATATATATATATATATATATATATATATATATATGTCGTGTGGTCTAGCGCAACGGATACAGTGCAGGCGATTTGGTGTCACGATATCTCAGTAGCATGGGTTCGAATCCCGGCGAGGGAAGAACAAAAAATATGCGAAAGCAAATTTACAGATCTAACATTGTTGGGTTGATGTCTAGGCGAGTTGTATATACATAATGTACACAGCCATATATCACCATCACTGCTGATGATCCGATGGATAAATCTGTTGTAGAGTTGTCACTGACTCAGACGTACTTAAAAATATAAATATTTTCTGTGACTGTATCTTGCATTTATTTGTAGATCCTTTACTATAGATAATTGAGCTGATCTGTTACAGTAACATCTCCATGCCTTATATATCATGTTTTGTATTACGACGCTAGATTAAAACTGACGAGGAAAGGTAACACCCGGCCACCGAAAGCTTATTATTGAAGCCAAGGTGGTCGTGTAGTCTAGCGCACTGGATACAGTGCAGGCGATTTGGTGTCACGATATCTCAGTAGCATGGGTTCGAATCAGTAAGCATGGGTTCGAATCCCGGCGAGGGAAGAACAAAAAATTTGCGAAAGCAAATTTACAGATCTAACATTATTGTGTTGATGTTTAGACGAGTTAGATATATATAAATATATATATAAGAAAAAGTTAAGTCAAGTCCGTATGCTGATAACATATAAGAAAATTATTAAAAGATAATAACGGTATACTGTATACAACCACATGTCTACGATATTTAAGAATATAAAATGCATAGTCATGGCGATTCATTCACAGGAAACAAGATACTGTGACCTAAAGCATATCTTTAATTGAAAATGAACGTTATTTAAATATTATAGTTTCCATTAATAATGTGTGACATCATAATAATTATTTTGCTTTTTTCTTAGTTTTACAATTTTCAATTCATAGTTGTATTGATATTTAAGTTATATCTTCTGGCAGGGTTCTGATGAAAAATCTTGTTTATCAAAAAATTGGTTAACGGCTTTTCTACCTATGTGTCCTGATCTATTATAATTATTTCAAAACCAAATAATCGAAATACTATTCATACTATACAATGCTACTATACTAAGTAGCCATTGATAGAGTGTATTTACTATTAATATTCACAAAATAAATCCTCGTCTCATGTTTTCGTACTATTAATAAAATTGAGAATGGAAAAAGAGAATGTGTCAAAGCAACAATCCGACCACAGAGCAGACAACAGCCGAAAGCCACCAATGGGTCTTCAATGTAGCGAGAAACTCCCGCACCTTGGAAGCGTCCTTCGGCTTGCCCCTAAACAACTATGCGTACTAGTTCAGTGATAATGGACATCATACTGAACTCCGAATTATACACAAGAAACTAAAATTAAAATACCAGACTAACAAACAAAGGCCAGAGACTTCTGACTTGGGACAGGCGCAAAATTGCTGATATTAAGAATGCATTATAAAGTCACAACTTCTATTGAAAAAGCATGCATTGTACGAATTTATTTGACGTACAAAAAAACATATGATCTGACCATACGAATATTGATCTCATTAAACATAATTGATTTTACACTAGTTTACAGGCAACCATACATGTGATATGTAATTAATGGGTGTTATATTTTCTCGAGGAGCAGATCCTTCTTACCCTTTCAGAGCACCTAATATAGTCTCCAAGTTATGATGGGGTTCGTGTTGCTCAGTCTATAGTTTTTTTCAAATACTGAGTTTGATTGTCCCTTCGGTCATCTTTCTTTTTTTTTTCTTGTGAAACGGTTGTTCATATTTCTTCGTTTCAAGAGACATTTTTATGTCAACGCAGTGAAACGTTATAAAACAGGTTTTTTATTAATAGGTACCAGGATTATAATCTAATACGACAGATGCGCGTTTCGTCTACATAAGACTCATCAGTGACGCTCAGATTAAGTCAGATTCAGTTTTGAAATTCATTGTCAGAATTATCCACAGAGGTAAATTCAAAATTCAAAATTTGTTACACTTTTTGCTTTCAAAGCGGGTTATTTAAAAGTATGTACCACATTTTTGAGTTTATTCCGAATAGACAGAAAACATATAACAATCATTTCTTATAATTTGTTTTTCTTTTTTTTTTTAGTAAATCATGAAATAAAAACTTTGATGCCGTCACGGTCACATGATAATTCATACTTTTAAATAACCCGCTTTCATGACATTAAGGCAAAAGTTTTTCTTCTGTTTCATTTGTCAATGATTGTTTCCCATGTGATGTCAGTGGCAATGATCTACTTAATTCCGGACGTTTCAATGGCGAAATCAAAGTAAGCCAGAAAACTTAAATTTGACTGAACTGTAAGTAAAGCCTGCTGCATTCGATTTAGAAAGTAGCATGCTAAGAAACCTGTCGCACTCGAGTAGTTCTTTAATAGTTTGATTATACATGTATACTTCTTTTGTCAATCTGCTGGTTCCTTTTTGCATTCGACTTCATTGCGCCATTATTATGACTTTATTCCTTGTTTGGTTTTTTTGTTAAGTCAAATCGTCGTGGTATCCTATGTGTATTCTGCAACTTGTATCAAACTTTTCTCGGCCGGTGTCAACTATCCCCTGCCAGTTTCAACTTTCCTCGGCCAGTGTCAACTTTCCTTTTATTACCAAACATTAAACATGGTAGACTCACTTCAATCACCGCGTCAAATGTCCAATTAATCTCTGCTACGGAGAATATAACTAATTTCTGGGCTGAAAGATGTGTGTGGTTTAATTCCCGTTTGTCGAGTTACGTGAAAAGATATTCTTGTATGTTTACCGTAATTGCAAATTCCGTGATAGTCGATCCCTTGCTTTAATCTGTTACTTCTAAGTATTCAATTCACTATTTGCATTTATACTGCACTCGTTCTATTTAAGCAGTCAAAATACGTTGACTGTATATTTCTATGTCATATACAGTCACTGACCTGATATCACTTTTTCTCATGAATATTTAAATAGAAATTGACGAAATTATCAATTAATTATTCATACGACCTATTCAACCTGTTCTTGGTTCCAATATATACAACGACATAAACTTATTTCTTTTGCAATTTTTAGAAAAAAAAACATATTTCACTTGTTAATATTTTTGGTTTGCAAACTATATATCATTATGTTTATGCTTATTGTTGATATTTTAGTTCATTCTCAAACAAACTTGTTCATCATCGACTGGAGGTAGATGTACATTTCATTGTGCTGTACATTTCCCCGCCTGCATGATATGAGGCCTTTTTAATAAAAGGGGGGAGTTTCCCAATATTTAAATCAAATAATTACATACACACTAAACAACAATTGAAAATGTACTATTTTAGATTGCAGTATACAGACAATAATAGTGCATTGACTTGACATATCAACGATATAAGGATTCGGCCCGAAACGGGGAAATAGCTCGGCATAGCCTCGCATTTCCACGTTTCTAAGTCTCATCCTTATATCGTTGATATGTCAAGTCAATGCACTATTATTGTCTATGTATTGGTTTTATATACCAAACCGGTTTATTCTGCTTCTATCAATAACATTCTTTCTGTTAAGGTTTATGTACCCTTCTGTAGCCATTTTTGTACGAACTTTTCAAACTTCAATTGTATCAAAACTACAGATATAATGAATAATAGAGATAGGCCATTTTGTACATATTCCAAGGGGAAACTTGATGCAAAGCATTATTTTTTACTGTTCCATTGCATTTAATAGAAAAAGAGGACTTTGTGGCAAATAAATCAAGATTTTTATAGAAAATCCACAGCCTTTATCCTTGTACTCTCATATTTGGCAATTTGATGACTGATAGATATAGGATTATTGCATGCAGTGCTAGCATTGATTTCCTTAAAACAAGTTTATAAATGTAGTTATTGGTTAAGACAAGTATAAATATGGTCAAAATCAAGTACACCTTTTAGGGTGCGCTCGACTTTTGTGACTCAGCACGAGGTGTTTTGGAATTTACAGGTTACTTAGAACTTTTTGTAAAAAATAAACACTAGCACATCATAGAAAATCAAGTGAGTAATTTATGTTTCAAATTTTATAACAAAAATCTCTGTATTAAAGGCTGTGGATTTTCTATAAAAATCTTGATTTATTTGCCACAAAGTCCTCTTTTTCTATCAAATGCAATGAAACAGTAAAAAATAATGCTTTGCATCAAGTTTGCCCTTGGAACATGTACTAAATGGCCTATCTCTATTATTTATTATATCTTTAGTTTTGATACAATTAAGGTTTGAAAAATTCGTACAAAAATGGCTACAGAAGGGTACATAAACCTTAATGTAGTTCATCCAAGATATATTTACTATGTAAACCTTCATTCGTATTTGGTATAAAAACACATAGTTTTGATGCACATTTGGACAATGGATTACTTCTAATTACATTATGAGCATGAGGCGTTGATGGTACAGCAAACCGCACACATGTTTAATTATGCGGTCGCATGGTCGTATGATTTACAAATAACACCAATAAGGGCGTGTGTGATCTAATACTTAATTTACGTTAAATGAAACATCTCTTAAATATCGAAGAAATTAGAAGACGAAGACGAAAAACAACCAATATCAGACAGTGGGGAATATAATTTATAACGTTTACATATCCCTAGCAATACGTTTTTCTTGATAGTCTGTATGTCTGTATTTCTTTTGTAGCCGATATTTTTGAATTCTAAATGTGTGTACAATTTTTGTAATTCTTTATAGTAAGTCACTGTTCTCTATCTTTATTTTAAATTGTCTATTTTAAGATATTGTATTAAATAAAGGCAACAGTAGTATACCGCTGTTCAAAACTCATAAATCCGTGGACAAAAAACAAAATCGGGGTAACAAACTAAAACCGAGGGAAACGCATTAAATATAAGAGGAGAACAACGACATAACACTAAAATGTAACACACATAGACAAAATCCCACGAGAATAACAAATATAACATATATATATAACATCAAAACCAAATACATGAATTTGGGATAGACAAGTACCGTGACACGTCTTAACGCAATGTGAATTTAAACTCAAAAATAAGAGAAAACAAACGACACAACGTTATAATGTAATACACACAGAAACGAACTATAATATAACAATGGCCATATTCCTGACTTGGTACAGGGCATTTTTAAAGGAAAAATGGTGAATTGAACCTGGTTTTGTGGCATGCCAAACCTCGCACTTTTATGGCCATGTGAAATATAACATCAAAATGACAACACAGGACTTACGTCGTGTAGTAACGTCATCACAATACCTGCTACATAAAAAACACACCTTAAACATTAATATTCAAATATAAAACTAAACTTTCTCATTGTGTATTTGTGTACCTTGTTATTCGACAGGTTTAATACTATAATGCAGTCTTGGATTATTATGTTGTGTGTTATTTATCCAGTAAAGGTTTGTTTAGATATTATGATTTTAAACAGCATTCATTAAAATAAAAATTATTATAGAAATTAATGAATGCGGTTCTTAAATTTGATATATGCATTTTTGTGCTTCCTTGTAACATATGTTCTTTTGTTTTTAAATTAATTAAGATAATAACACAATGTTAAATTTGATCACAATTTTATGGCTTCATACCTTTAATCACTTAAAACATAAGTTGTATTTTTATGACCATTATTACTTCATCCTTTGAACGATTTTCGTCTGTGTGGATAAAAATATAAAGAATTTTGCGCTCTTTTATATTCTTACGAAAGTAGAAGAGACTAGTTTTGACATTTTTACCTATCATGTCTGTTTGATTTGTTCACGCATCGTTGTCATCATAATGGAATTTGATGCGACTGTCATACAAGTGAGAGGTTTCGCTAGCTATATGACCAGGTTCAATCCAACATTTTCTACATAACCAAATGCAAAAAAACAAGTCAGGAATATAATAGTTGTTATCCATTCGTTTGCTGTCTCTGAGTTTTTAATTTTGTCATTTGATTAAGGACTTTCCGTTTTGTATTTCCTTAGAGTACAGTATTCTTGTGGTTTTGCTTTTTTTTTTTTGCAGTCACCGATTTCAAAAGAAACAATAAAATAAAAATCGACTGCAATAGTACAGATAATTTTGAATTAATGTCCTCTGACCTTCCTGGTTATGTTGCAAAGGCTAGTGGAAACATTTATACATCAACACGTTCGTTTAGAGTTTAGATTGCAAATTAGTGTATATGTGATTATTTTAAGTTACATGCATTATTTTATACCATATTTATTTATAAAATTTACAGAGAAAACGTAATTACAATTATGGCATTGACATTTGTTTTATTAATTACGTAACATTGAAATAGAGAATGTTTATTTAGGTTGTTTATATAAGAACATTTTACTTCATTAAGTAATGTGGGGGAATCATAACTTTTTATGTGGAACTCTAGGGATTTTAAAAAGTGGGACAATGGATTATAAACTGTATATATATATGTATGTTTGGCTATATTTCACTGTACTTTTTAACAGATATTTGGGGTTTGTAATGGGTACGCTATATGAGAGTTTCGTCTACAAAACACTAGTAAGTGACGTTCGATTCAAAATGTCATAAAATAAAATAAATCTAGATGTTGAATGCGTTTAGATGAAAATGAAATGTCTATAAAATAAGCTGTATGATTGTAAATATCTTCAAAAAATATATCTGGTTACAAAAAAATGAAATGCAAACATAGTGTGGTGTCACTTAAAGGAACAAGTATACACAAAAGTGTCCTTAAAAAATCCGAGAACCTGTAGGTTTTTTTTAAATAAGCTGAAGAGAATGTTTGTTTCGATAAACAAAACTTAAATTCCTCTTTCAAGAGTTATACTTGTCTATACGAGTTTTAAGCTAGAGACATGTTCGACTTGATTTTGTCAAATGTGTATGATAATTTATTAAAACTTATAGTCGCAGAGTACCGTGACAAAGCCTGGTGTCTGTCATGCTTTCAAGAGTTGTAAAGACAATGAAGCATTGCCATCAACTTCATTTTGCACCGGATCTGGGAAAGATGAAGAATGTTTAGGCAAGTACAATAGCTCTTACTCAACCAAACCTGATATCAATGTGAAATAAATGTGATGTTGGGTAAATATCAATGAAATAGCAACTCTACAACACGTATAACCAAAACAAATCGAAAGAGCGCAACAAAACAAGTTTTCACAGAAAACACAAGAAAAATTGTATCAACCCATGAAATTAAAGGAAATGCGCAAAAAAACTAACCAAAGCAATAAGGTTTATATAACAGTTTCTTACCTCAATTTTAGTGCAATGCCTTCAACACGGAGCAAGCACTGCAAATTCACGATTGAAACACATTGTTTACATGATATCTAAAGTTAAACAGAATCAATCAGGTGTTAAAAATACCGAAACAAGTGTACCAAACTATCCTTAAAATTGATATACAAATTAATGTTAAGTTGTTGGCCTCAACTTATGAAAATTAATGTTCACATTTAAATGCTTGTTCATAAATACATGTGAGTCCCTCATCAAATTAACATTTTAAACATTGCACTTTTATTATGATAAACCTCTACAATTCTCTATTTACACTATAAAATCATCGTCTATACATAACCTCTTTCACAGGAAGTGAGAAATGTTGTCCTTCCGAATGTGGACGCTGGATTTGCAGAGAACCGATTCAGGTAAGTGGTTGTAAACGTTTATTTACATATTCCTAATTTCAGTTTTTGTAATCAACTCATTTGATTTTGTCATTTAAACATCTTCGATTTGCGCTAGAAAACCTACACACTCAAATGAAACTTTATATCAGATAGAACAGTTAAAAACAATGACTTACGCTTTTTACAAATGATATTCCCTATTCATTGTGTTTGCTAAGTTTTGAATGTCAGTAAAATCAAAAAAGATACTGCATTTGATGTGTAAATGTGTAATTGCTGTTGCTGTTGATTTTGATCTTTTCGTATTTATTTAGTTTTGTTTATGCGCCATTTAAAGGCTTTGAAACATGTGTCATGCGAACGAAAAGCTTTTTAATCACAATGAGTATTTGTATAATTTACTCAACGTTATTAGAGACATAGATTTAATGTGAGGGTACCCACATTGTACCTACTTTGGCAGTTTTGTCACCTTCGTTTATTCATGATCCAGACAAGAGTTTCTATTCTTTGTTTACTTTGTAGATGTATCATTATTCGTTATATGGTTCCACGAATTTAATTTTTAATTCAAATAAAATCATACAAAATCGGTTGGAAACGATCTGTTTATCTGTAATGCGGATTCCCTAAATTGATTCCATGCTTACATTCACAAACTTAAAAATCGACACAGAAAACTAAAGACTAAGCACCACGAACCCTACCAAAAACTGGGGATAATCTCAGGTGCTCCGGAAGGGTAAAAGACTGACCAATGTGCGGCATATTTTCAACATGTGTATGCCTTGAATAGTTTAAACTTAATATACTAAAATTCTATACTACCATTACCTCCATATTTGGACCTTCTCAGAAATAAAATTTAGGCGCTACCATGTTTTTCTATACTGGTTGAATTCCCAAGTGATGTCTCTATGAGATGAAATACAAACATCATAAATGTTAAACAGTACGTTCACCAATAAACATATCTATAAATATTATATATCTCCCCAATAGAGGCGTGGTTTGAGCTGTATTTACAAAGTATAAAATAAAGAGAGATCAAATAGCTAATAAAACAAATGTGATATAAACGTTTCAGGAACCAAGATCAGCTTGTCGTAAGCCACCCTCCTCAAACTGTTCTCACCACACCTCAGTGTGTAATTCTGATATGCAATGTGCTTATGGTAAGTAGCTAGTGTACTTTTACATGCAACACGTCAGAATAAAACATGTTTTGTTTGATTGGAGAAACTAGTCTGTTGTTACAGTAGTACTGTTATTCTCTATTCATTTCATGCTGTCTTACAATCGAGTGTCATATTAGTCTCTTCTACTTTCACAAGAATATAGAAGAGCGCAAAGTTCTTGATATTTTTATCCACACAGACGAAAATCGTTCAAAGGATGAAGTAATAATGGTCATAAAAATACAACTTATGTTTTAAGTGATTAAAGGTATGAAGCCATAAAATTGTGATCAAAATGCATAATAAAAAAACAATACCGAAGGGGGGAAAACATGAATAAAAATCTTCATATCACTTCACACTAAACACTTAGTTACCGATTATTTGTGTTAGGGGAAAATTTAGGGGAGCACGATAATTTGTCTTCTAATATCTTTTAAATATTCACAAAATACACAATACTTTGTCCTTTCCGTTTCTACAATTTCAGAAACTATTTTTACAGAGATTTTAAATGAAGCAATTTGTTTATGATAATAATCTCCACCTTTCCAAAAATTTAATTAAAAATTCCTGTTATCAAAAGTTGTTACTTCCTTAAAATTTCCAAGCTGAGAAACGACAATAAGTTATGACCTAACATGTCGTTGACTTCAAATTATTCATGTGTTTAAAACATTATTTACTTTCTTTTAGGTTTAATATGTTGTGATATTGCTTGCAGAGCAGACTGTAGTCTTCCAGTAAGTATTATCCTCTTATCTTCCAAACACATCACTTTTCCCTATATTTTAAATTGGACCATTGATACTTAATTATTTTCATAATTCGTGTTTTGTGAATAGTGTCCTTATTTAAGTTGTTCAAGTTATTGTATATCCTTATTTGATTTGCAATTTTGTTGCATGACGTTTAATTTAAGTTACGTTCGAATTTTATAATATACAAGTGGAACATACATGTAAATAACATAACACTCAGATATAATAGAATCCATGATTAACCAAAGAGGAAGTGACGATGAACTGAATTGAGGAAAGAGAAAAGAAATCTTAACTGGACTTTTTAAAGAACTTATCTAAGCAAAATACATGTACATCATTTTTGAGAATTCCAAGGATACACATCTTTCTATACGTTAATTGCGCTTAATTGATAAGGTATAGTAGTATAATATTTTATCAGTTTGAGTGATGCTGATTATTAGTTTAACATATGGGATTCGGTTTAACATATGGGATTTAGTTTTACATATGGGAGTTAGTTTTACATATTGGATTTAGTTTTACATATTGGATTTAGTTTTACATATGGGATTTAGTTTTACATATGGGAGTTAGTTTTACATATTGGATTTAGTTTTACATATTGGATTTAGTTTTACATATGGAAATTAGTTTTACATATGGGATTTAGTTTTACATATTGGATTTAGTTTTACATATTGGATTTAGCTTTACATATTGGATTTAGTTTTACATATAGGATTTAGTTTTACATATTGGATTTAGTTCTACATATGGGATTTAGTTTTACATATTGGATTTAGTTTTACATATTGGATTTAGTTTTACATATGGGATTTAGATTTACATGTGGGATCTAGTTTTACATATTGGATTTAGTTTTACATATTGGATTTATTTTACATATGGGATTTAGTTTTACATATTGGATTTAGTTTTACATATGGGAATTAGTTTTACATATTGGATTTAGTTTTACATATGGGATTTAGTTTTACATATTGGATTTAGTTTTACATATGGGATTTAGTTTTAGTTTTACATATCGGAATTAGTTTTACATATTGGATTAAGTTTTACATATGGGATTTAGTTTTACATATGGGATTTAGTTTTACATATGGGATTTAGTTTTACATATGAAATTTAGTTTTACATATGGGAATTAGTTTTACATATTGGATTTAGTTTTACATATGTGATTTAGTTTTACATATGGGATTTAGTTTTACATATGGGATTTAGTTTTACATATTGGATTTAGTTTTACATATTGGAATTAGTTTTACATATTGGATTTAGTTTTACATATGGGATTTAGTTTTACATATTGGATTTAGTTTTACATATTGGAATTAGTTTTACATATTGGATTTAGTTTTACATATGGGATTTAGTTTTACATATTGGATTTAGTTTTACATATTGGATTTAGTTTTACATATTGGATTTAGTTTTACATATGGGAATTAGTTTTACACATTGGATTTAGTTTTACATATGGGATTTAGTTTTACATATGGGATTTAGTTTTACATATTGGATTTAGTTTTACATATGGGAATTAGTTTTACATATTGGATTTAGTTTTACATATGGTATTTATTTTTACATATGGGATTTAGTTTTACATATGGGATTTAGTTTTAGTTTTACATATCGGAATTAGTTTTACATATTGGATTAAGTTTTACATATGGGATTTAGTTTTACATATGGGATTTAGTTTTACATATGGGATTTAGTTTTACATATGAAATTTAGTTTTACATATGGGAATTAGTTTTACATATTGGATTTAGTTTTACATATGTGATTTAGTTTTACATATGGGATTTAGTTTTACATATGGGATTTAGTTTTACATATTGGATTTAGTTTTACATATTGGAATTAGTTTTACATATTGGATTTAGTTTTACATATGGGATTTAGTTTTACATATTGGATTTAGTTTTACATATTGGAATTAGTTTTACATATTGGATTTAGTTTTACATATGGGATTTAGTTTTACATATGGGATTTAGTTTTACATATGGGATTTAGTTTTACATATTGGATTTAGTTTTACATATGGGAATTAGTTTTACACATTGGATTTAGTTTTACATATGGGATTTAGTTTTACATATGGGATTTAGTTTTACATATTGGATTTAGTTTTACATATGGGAATTAGTTTTACATATTGGATTTAGTTTTACATATGGTATTTATTTTTACATATGGGATTTATTTTTACATATTGGATTTAGTTTTATCATAAACATAAACCTTACACACAACGTTAATATGTGTTGTATAGGTTTCTTGTCTGAAAGTTACCGACTTATTTTTCATTTTGTCGTTTTTAAATCATACCATTGTATATCCTATTATATATTTTTGTTTTCTCAATTTTTCAGACATACCTAGACAGAATGGCCTCCAGATGGTCTGGAAGAGGGTAGTGTTTGATACGAATTATTGTCTGGTTCTATTCTAAATAATAAATTTGAACAAATAAACAAGCTGTTTGCTTTCAAATATATTTTTGTTCAAAACATAAACAAAAGAGTAAAAAGCAAATTCACAAAAATACTGAACTACGATAAAATTCAAACCGGAGAGTCGCCAATCAAATGACAAAATCAATGTCAAAAGCTCAAACACATTAAACGAACAGATAACAGCTGTCATATTCCTTACTCGGTAAAAAAAAGTATTTCATAGAAACGCAATTTGTTCTATAAATTCAAAATGAAAGTGAGCGTCAATGAATTAGCAGCACAACAATTTCATGCCATCTTTTCTCTCCATACATCATTCACATTGGTGAACTTTAGTTTTTGTACAGAATATCCGTACCATTATTTTCAGCATCAAAAGGCAACAACCAATCAATCAATCGAGAGGTTTAAACAATATAAGGTGTCAGTTAAAGCGCTTAATCTCCTGAAGTGTAATGCACATTTTAAACCGGAAGCACGATGAAAACCCTATTAAAAATGAAATTATGCATGTTATGTCAATATTGCATTGAAGGATTTTAAGCGTAATACTATGCTAAATAAAGGCAAAAGTAGTATACTTCTGACCGAAATTCGCTATTCGGTTGAGAGAAAAAACAAATCCGGGTTACAAAATTTAACCGAGGGAACCACACTAAATACAAGAGGAAAACAACGAAACAACAGAAACACTGGAGTGCAACATAGAACAAACGAAAATGCAACACACACAGAGACGAACTGCTGTGGTTTCGTCTATTTTCGTGGTTACCAATTTTCGTGGATAAAGGCAAACTTTTATGTTCGTGGATGTTTAATTTGTGGTTTTGACATGGTATGCATACAAGTCTTTATAAAATTGGTCATTCGGTGAACATTTAATTTCGGTTTATCCACTAAATCCAGGAAAATGAGTCTCAAACGAATAATGGTGAATCCATAGTATAAGATGACAACTGACATTATCTTGACTAGGATCAGGACATATTAAGACAAAAGCAGTTTAATTCAATGTTATACATACATGTAGTACACAAGTAAAGTGATAATTGACGCAATCATAAATCAAGGTCCGGATAGTGATGTCATCATTTACTAGTTACTCTGGTGTATCTATTAATTAGCCTGGTATCTTTGATAATTATTCTTTTTATCTAATGTTCTCTATCCTTTAATTTTTTGTCCAGTCATACTGTTTATTTTTTAACCCATACGAATCCCTATTAACTATATAAGTATACGTGTCCCTACTTTTTATTATAACATTATTATTGATGATGGTGAACGTGTTACTCTACATGTAAATTTTAAGACGTATAAAATATTTATATGTCATTGATTTTAATGCATTAAAAGCTTATAGTACAAAATATTGTAAACATGGGTTTACTTAGTGACATTTCTTACAGTAGAGTTAACTTTGTACTAATAATTACACACTGTAACCTTTTTCTTGCGTTTGATTTATTTCTCAGATGAAATATTGTTATTCATGTTTATCAAAACAATATAAATTAATTAATTATAAATTTATAATTATAGAACACATAACAACAAGAATAAGTGCCTGTGTTACTATCATAGTATAATGTTAATACTCTTTTTGTTTATTACTGAATTGTTTATAAAATTTTATCAGCCTTTATACCGCACAATTCACATCACATGCATTAAGTAGATTATTTGGAATACAGCATGTATTTTGTTGTAAATGAAATACCAAGGAATGATAATTTCATGTTAAAACATGTTTATTTTCCTGCTACATCTTTCAAACATTAGTGTAACAGTACAATATCGAGTGATGAAGTATTGCTTTGTTATCTTTTTACGCCTCGTTCTCAAACCAGCCACCTGAAATGTGATTTGATTTAATATATATTTATTATAAAGCACGTTATTATTTCTTGAAGATCTCAACAGCTAGATTTCTACTTGGATCCCGTTACCCCCTACATCGACCGCCCATATAGATCATTCAACTATGTTTCCTTATGACAGACGACGCGTGTCATACATATTAGATTGGTACTTTGGTTTTTGCTAAAGCAATACAATGATACATCTCAAACAATGGTGCAACTCAAACAGCCCATGTTGTATATCGTTGACCCTCGGAATAATAAAGGGTATTCCCGGAATAGGTGTAAGTTTCATGTAAGTGTAGCTTTTTATGATAAATATTTTGTTGTTGACTTTTGCTTATCTTTTTCCGTTTCTCTGATTGGTCAAAGTGTTTTTGTTTGTTTTCAAATTTATTTAATGAATGGCTATTATTTATTTTGAATTTATTGACCCATAAAATTAATTTTTGACTTTTCACATTGAATAATCCGCGAATAAATTATTGCAATTCATTATAAATAAATTTCTATCAAAAATAAAGCTCAAAGAAATTTTTTTATTCTTTATATTAACAATAACAACGTACACACATGTTGGCGTATGAATACACAACGTCAGAGTGGGCGTGTCGCCACAAAAATTGACAACATTGAAAATAAAACTAGTGCTTTTAACCAATCAGAAGACAGTAAATACACCAAATTTATTTATTCTGTGATTGTCCATTTTATATCTTTTACCACTTTTGCAACGATTTCGACGAAATTCAAGTTTCATAACAATCCACGAAGGTTCATAAAATGATCATGTAAAAAAAATAATCCCGTTCTGTATTTTTAAAATGTTAATGTTATTCTATCATCACTGCATTGGATACATAAACTACATAAATGTCGTTACAAACAACGGTATATTGCTAGGTCTTCCAAGTGAAGCACAAAACATTTTTCCGCAACAGCTCGAAACTACAATCCCGCCCCATTTTCCGAATGTGACTACCAAATAGACCTATTTTAGACTTGTTTTAGATTGTATTAACATAAGAAACACGACGGATACCACAAGTGGATAAGGATTTGCTTGCTCTTCCGGAGCACCTGCTTAACCACCCACTACCACAGCTGTTGGAGAGGTTCGTGTTGCTCCATCTTTAGCTTTCTATGTTGGGATTTGTGTACTTTTGTTTGTCTTCGGTATCTTTCGCGTCTCATTGATTGCAAACCATTTGAGATTATACATATAGGTAGATGTGGTACGAGTGCCAATGAGACAACATCTTCATTAATTTTTAAAGTAAACCATTATGGGTCAAGATACGGTCTTCAACACGGAGTCTAATTGGCTCACATTGAAAACCAAGCTATAAAGGGCTCCAAAAAATACTAGTGTAAAACCATTCAAATACGAAAACCAACGGTCTAATCTATATTAATAAAAAAAAACACTAAGAAACGAGAAACACTTATGAAACACATCAACAAACAACAACTACTGAACATCAGATTCCTGACTTATGACAGGTGAAAAAATTATTTAAACTTTTTAATGATACAAAACTTTCACCCTTATCTGAAACAATATTGTGATATCACAACATAGAAAGACACACTATAAAATATCAATTCAAATGGCTTAACTCAATCAAAAGATGTAGTAACACAAATGAACGTACACTGAACGAATAAATTTGACCTATGATTCAATGTAAATAAAAAGTAAAATCTACATTTATAAGTAAAATACCAAAAGTAAGAAAAAATTATACTTTCGAAACATTGATAAAGAATTTATATTTTAATCATGAAAAATGTTAACGTATTATTCCATGGAGGTTTGACACAGTCTTTGTTTACTGAAAAATGTTAACGTATTATTCCATGGAGGTTTGACACAGTCTTTGTTTACTGAAAAATGTTAACGTATTATTCCATGGAGGTTTGATACAGTCTTTGTTTACTGTAAAATGTTAACGTATTATTCCATGGAGGTTTGATACAGTCTTTGTTTACTGAAAACTTAACCTTGGACTATCGCAGGGTTTACTGAAAACTTAACCTTGGACTATCGCAGGGTTTACTGAAAACTTAACCTTGGACTATCGCAGGGTTTACTGAAAACTTAACCTTGGACTATCGCAGGGTTTACTGAAAACTTAACCTTGGACTATCGCAGGGTTTACTGAAAACTTAACCTTGGACTATCGCAGGGTTTACTGAAAACTTAACCTTGGACTATCGCAGGGTTTACTGAAAACTTAACCTTGGACTATCGCAGGGTTTACTGAAAACTTAACCTTGGACTATCACAGGGTTTACTGAAAACTTAACCTTGGACTATCGCAGGGTTTACTGAAAACTTAACCTTGGACTATCGCAGGGTTTACTGCAAAACAAATATTACGCACATTTATCAGTAAAATAGTATTTTTTTTAAGAACACAGTATCGTGTACCTTACAAAATATTCTCAAAGAAGAAATTTCAAATATTCGAATTTGCCACTGAGCGAATTGGCACTTCTTTTCAGCGTTGGATTCATTTGCATACACCTGTCGTATAAATGTTTGCACCAGTCTATTGATTAACATGTATGCATGTAGTTTTACATGAACACCTGTTAACATTATGCAACATCAACATTTATTAATGAATATTGAACACAATACTTGTTTAATCAGTTCGATAACTTGTGAATATAAATACTGAGTACCAGTCATATGTTCTCTAACCTGGTTTTATTACAATGCGGTCAGTTTTGGTAGTGGTCTTCTGTGTTATTGGTAGTGTACAAGTAAGTAACCTTGTTTTATAACAATGTGGTCAGTGTTGGTTATGGTCTTTTGTGTTATTGGTAGTGTACAAGTAAGTCATTGATTCATTGCATTTGGGTTTAATATTGTTTTTTGTAGTTTGTTTTACATGTTTTAGTAAATATTTTATTCTTACAAGTTTCATCCCTTTCCTAACCTGTTGATTTTTGTTAATCAACGTGTGATTTTCTTTATCAGTTCTCAATAAGTCAAAATTCGAATATGACGTCAAATTTATGTTTTTCTCAAAATTTCATATTGTGACGTCATTTAAAAAGGCGACCATATCTCATGACGTCATATAGAAAGAACACAAAAATGATAATCATATGTTTAAGTTAAATAAAAACTGTAATTTGTAAATATAAAAGGCAGGGCAGAATTTACAAGAAGGCTTCTGAAACATTAGATAATAGGGAGGTTGCCATTGTGCTCCAGGGATATGGTAAATAATATTTTTTCGGACTTTTACTTTTGTACTTTGTGTACACTAATGACCTTTTAAATGAATTGGAATTAGTTGGAACCGCAAATATTTCAAATATTCGTACAAGTAATCCATCATTTGCTGACGATGTAGTTTGCATTGGTACTTCGCCACAAAGACTCCAAAATATGTTGAATTGTGTGTACGATTATTCACTTAAGTGGAGATTTGAGTTTAATCCTCGGAAATCTGTTATCTTAGGCTACAGAACTGAACTAGATTTTGTATTCAATCTAGGTGATAAAAGTGTTAACATTTCAACTGAAACCAAGCATCTTGGAATATTAAGGACGGTTGACTTATCACCGAGCACAGATATTCAGGATTCATGTAGGAAGGGTCGCAATGCTTATTTTGCTATAGCCGGTACTGGATCTTGTTTGTTAAATCCGTTAACTGTATGTGGCCTCTACAACAAAATTGTTATACCTGCGGTACTTTACGGATGTGAGCTATGGAACGGGATAAAACCAAAAGACATAAGGTGTCTTGAAACTTTCCAACATTTCATTGTTAAACATATCCAAGGCTTTCCGAAACGAACACGGTCAGATATGTGTGAATCTATGACCAACCTCGAGAGACTACCTATACTAGAGAAAAACGGAAATTGATGTTCCTGCATAAACTTTGTGAAATGAAGGCCCAATCACTTACCAAACAAATTTTCATTTATAGATTTTTTCAGTATTTCGGAGATACCAGTAGGAAACAACATGGATTCATCACAGATGTGACTAACATTTTATCAAAATATTCACTTTTGAATTTTTTGAATAGCTATATGTTTACTGGCTGTTTCCCAACCAAATTACAGTGGAAAAACATTGTCAATAGTGCGATTAACCAGGATGAGAAACATCGAAAGGAAGAGCGAATGCGTAGTGACAACGATTTTACACGATTTCTAAGATTGTCTGAGAACAATGGCTATGATTTTATATGGCAATATGCAAAATATACTGGCAGACTTCGAACAGCTAAACATGTAGCTTAACTTTGGTCTACTCCCCCGACTAGCGGAAACTGTAACTTGTGTGGACACTTTGTTCAAGATACACTTTACCATCAAATTAAAATGTGCACAGAACTTCAAACACAAAGACACTTGCTATATAAAAGATTATCAGAAATGACTAGTGACAATTTCTTATACACACTGCTTTCAAAATCAGACGAGTACGTGTCCTGTTTTCTGCTTGGCAATCACGAAGCTCTATTGGACTTTTTAACACCGGAGCATTGTTTAGACGTCCTTAACGAAGGATTTTCCTATCTTAAATACTGTAGACTGTAAATACTTTTGAATTCAAAATATTTAGTGACATTAATTCTATTATCTAATTTCAAAACTTTGTAATTGTACATAATTTATATGCATTTTGTCAATCTCCTTTAGGAGGAAATAAAGTATGATGATGTATCTATTTTGCACTATTACCGAACAAACTGCAATTAATATGTTCGGATAAAAATGATGATAACTTGAAAATCAAGAAAACATGTTTTTACATGTTACTATAAGCTGTCCTTGTTTTATGAATAAAATCTTGTTATAATCAAATGAGTAAATCAAAAGCCCAAATACATAAAACAAATCGATAACAACTTTAATATTCCTGACAAATGCTGTCCACTTAGAGATTGCCTTATGACTAATGTTGACGTGTGTGTGTGTTGCCTTTATGTATTTTTTTTAATGAATTACTGACTCATAAATGTATCCACTGATCTCCTCCTATTCGGACAACTTCGATTAAAAAGAGACGAAGAAAAAATCAAAAGTTGATGGATATCTTATTTATTATTTCATTCGTATTAACTGTTGTGTATAAATCTAGCTATATATGGAATATTATATCATATATATATTGAAATCTGTATGTATGATTTTATGTGTTGTAGTCGACCATTTTGAGTGATTGTCGTTTACCAAAACAGCGTGGAGGATGTAAAGCAAGTTTTCTTAGATATTATTTCGATGTTTTTTCGAAACAATGCAAAACATTTAGGTATGGTGGTTGTGGCGGCAATGGGAATAATTTCAGGACTTTGAAAGAATGTCAAGAGAAATGTATGGCTAAACCAAGTAAGTATTATCGTTTGTCTATCACCTTTAAAATTACAGCACGTGAAATATAGGTATGCTCCCTCCAATTATGACACATCATGATAGATCCCTTAATTAAATGTTGGAAAAATGGAATACGAAATTAGTACAAATAAACGAACGTCAATTGAACATCAAACCAACGACTATGAAAACTCGTAAAACAGTAGACTTCTTTAGTTAAAAAAAAATCGTATAAAGATCAATTATTTGCTGTAAAATTTTACCATTGTTGATCAACACAAATTGAGAATGGAAATAAGGTATGCGCAAATAAACTCATCATAAACTGGATTGAAATTTGGATTTGCACCAGACGCGCGTTTCGTCTACAACAGACGCTCGAACAGAAATAAGTTGAAAATGCCAAATAAAGAACGAAGTTGAAGAGCATTGCGGACCAAAATTCCTAAACGTTTTGCCAAATACAGCTTCTGTAAAAGAGGGACGAAAGATACCAGAGGGACAGTCAAACTCATAAATCGACAATAAACTGACAACGCCATGGCTAAAAATGAAAAGGACAAACAGACAAACAATAGTACACATAACACAACATAGAAAACTAAAGAATAAACAACACGAACCCCACCAAAAAATAGGGGTGATCTCAGATGCTCCAGAAGGGTAAGCAGATCCTGCTCCACATTCTGTAATCTATTCCTGAGGAAGAAAAGCCTTACTATTCCTAAAATTGAAAATTGAACAGTTAATTTATAATTACGACCATCTCAATAAAAATTCATTGCAATACAGAAGTGTTTCACGTCTCTCATTTTTCATATATACTAGATCGTTGTTTTTATTTTTGGAGCCCCTTATATAGCTTGCTGCACGGTGTGAGCTTGGAAGGATCCGCGTTGATGCCTGCACTTTGATCTATAATTGTTGACATTTGACAAATTGTTACATGGATGAAGAGTTGTCTAATTGGAACTCAAACCATATTTTTTGTCTATTATACATCAGTTAATTTGTAACACATACATTAAAGGGATTTTTACTTTCTAGAGTTCTGTCTTCATTGTTGTGGACCTCCACCATGTTGTAATACCTGTGATCGTAAGTAGAGATGTACTCAGCTTCATAGTTTGTATATAATGTGTGCGATAAGTCAATAATAAGTTTCGTTTATGAGTACCTCGTATTCGTCAAAACCAGTTATAATAACATGGCGCTGTTTAAATAAACTCATCATAGATACCAGGATTGAAATTTTGCATTTTTGACATACACGCGTTTCGTCTATAAAAAAAATCATCAGTGACGCTCGAATAGAAAATTTGAAAAGGTCAAATAAAGAAGGAAGTAAAAGAGTTTAAAACGCATTGATGGTACCAGGGTTATTTTTGTTTAAATATTTTTATATAATATTTTTTTGTATTTCCGCACGATCGTTATAGTTATATACATTGTATACGCAATAGTGGTAGTAAAAAATTTGTCAGGTAAGGCAACATACAAAATTCAAAGACATATAGTACCTAAAAGGAAAAACAGAAACAAATAATCGCAATTTGAGGGTTTATAAAACTAGCTGGTAACTTGGGAAAGCCTATTTGGTCTGTTACGATAATTTGTTTCCTTTTACTACCAAAATGCATTTTTCAAATTATTTCGTTTGATTAAAGTATACTTTCACTACTTCCTAACAACTAGGATACACGTACTTTTACTCTGTTTCAGAAATCTCGAATCCTGGGTTTTGTCCACTTGTACCACCGGGTACTATCGGTACTTGTGTTGTAGAATGCAGTAGTGACGAGGGTTGTCCAAGTGATAAAAAATGTTGCTCAAACGGTTGTGGACGTGTCTGTACCGTTCCAATAAATCCTAGTAAATAATGAGTGTATGTATTCTATTTTTTTAATCAATATATGCAATGGGTAATCAAATGAAATCAATATGAACATGGAAAAGAAATAAAATAAAATATGGTATTAACAAAAATGCACAATTGGTAAGGATCGGTTCAAAATATACAAAAAAAATAACCAAATCCTTATTTCGTTTGGTAAACTAAACCGTTTTCTAAGTAGCACAAAAAAAATGTTTGACAGCTGCGTACAAACTTGCTGTTTAGATTTCTGTTATTTTTATTTATACTCTACTACAATATATACATTTTAGCTGCTTAAATACAATTTTATTATATAATGTTATGCAATAAACATATATTCACCCTGCTATTAGTTTTTCAAATTATTAAATATGTAAATGTAAAAGAACGGCGACAGATACCAGAAGGACAGTAAAACTCATAGATCGAAATAAAATGACAACGCCATGGCTAAAAAAATAAAAAGACAAACAGACAAATAATAGTATAAAAAGACACAACATGGAAAACTAAAGACTAAGCAACACGAACCCCACCAAAACCTGGGTGTGATCTGAGGTGCTCTAAAATGGTAAGCAGATCTTGTTCCACATGTGGCACCCGTTGCTTTTGCTCATGTTATCACAAACCCGGTTAGCAGTCTCATTCGGATGGATAAGCACATCCTGCTGCACATATGGCATATAATCTCATGTATATACTTCATGGGGAAGACACGGGAATAGTCAAACTTTTCTAGGATATTTTTGTACGCTTCGACTTATAACAATACTGAATTTGTTCTATTTGATTCGATATATTCCTCCATTTCACGCTCGCTAATGCTCATTCTGAAATATCCACAAATAAAATGCCTAACCATGTTAGCATAGAGTATGGCATGAATGAACTATTTCTTTATTCAATTTTTTTAATAAAGCATGTTTAATTTTGTAGCAACCTGTCACATCGGAAAACACCCGCTTTGCATTTTTTTTGGAGCGTGGTCCTAAATAATGTCCTAAGGATTATTACTGATGGATTGCTGTTTGCTGTCGATGAAGTATTATTTCTAAAATAAATTGATTTTGATAAAACAAATGTTGTTTCTTAATCAGTAACAGGAAAGATTGAAGGAGTCTATCAACAGCAAACTTGACATAAAAAATGCACAAAGCACAAGTGACGAGTTTATATTAAACAGGTTCTATATTAAACTATCAGCTTTCCCATGGAAAACAACTGTGCCCCTCTTCTTGTCGGCCTGATCCATTACTCTTATGAGGCTGACTTCATACAAAACAAATCTGAGAAAGAAAGAGAAGAATGTAATAAATGTTATGAACCTCATCGATGTTGGAAAAACTGTTAAAATAAGGAGTCTTATATTTTGGACATAATGTACGCGATGAGTTCATTGTCAATTTTTGTCAATAAGTATGTCGTTTTCGTCAAAACCAGTTTATATCACATTCGCTTGATACAACAACTCATTGATGGTACCAGGCTTGTTTTTGTCTAAATATCTTTTATTTATAACGAATATATTACTTTTAGTCATGGCGTCGTCATTTTATTTTCGATTAATGAGTTTGAATGTCCCTCCGGTAATATGGTATCTTAATCTTCTCCAAAACACTGCACTACAGTGCATTTTGTTATTTTCTTACCATAGTTAATGCAATCGGAATATTTTATAGCCTTCAAGTATTAAAAGAGATGTAAATACTTGTGATAATATTTAGAATAAAGGTTATCTTGAACAATGGTTGATCATCCACATTTGCATCAATGCAGCAATTTTCTTATTTTGTCTGTTATCTAAAGTGACCCTAATCTAGACTCGTCATAGAAGGAACACAATTTGAACAATCTTCTATACAATCACTTGGTTTAACACTCTAAATCATTTGTATGCTGGTGGTTTAACTGTTCGTCTTTCTGTACTTACGAATTTAGATTAAGTCATGGTAGTAGCATTGCGTTGGGCTGGATTGCAATGCAGCAACACGGTCGTCTGTTGTAAACCATTGTACAATATTGAGACATTTTTGACAGACTTTGTATTCGTAGATGGAGACGAAAACCAAAAAGTAAAATCACAAATATACTGATCTCCGAGGAAAATTCAAAACGGAAAGTTCCTAATCAAATGGCAAAATCAAAAGCTCAAATACATCAAACCAATGGATAAAAATGTCATATTCCCGACTTATATAGACAATTTCTTATGTAGGAAATGGTGGATTAAATCTAGTTTTATAGTCAACATTAAATTTCATGATCCGATGAGAGTTTAAGCGATTTCATATAGCTTGTCATACATATTCACTGATCATAATGGTCTCCGGAGAGGTAAACGACAAGCGATCAATTACTGTGCAAAAAGTAAAATCACAAAAATACTGAACTCAGAGGAAAATCTAATCGGAAAGTCTATAATCACATGGCAAAATCAAATGACAAAACACATCAAAAACGAATTGACAAGAAATGTCATATTCCTCACTTGGTTTTAAAGCGCTAAGCCTCTCAATTAGATGACAGTCTCATCAAATTCTGTTATATTTACAATGATGCGTGAACTAAACAGACATAAGAAATAAAATAGTCAAAATATGGATTCGCTGTTAAATTAATTAAAGTCGTTTAAAGTCATTTATTTTCAACATATCAGAAAAATAAATTAGTCAGTTTTGTCAATTTTCAGACTATACCACAGCGGTTAGTTCTATTTGATTTTGACATTTTCTTGCAGTTAACTAACTTCAGCTCATTACTTTTCATACATTCAGGTTGAAGTGATCAGGCAAAATAACAACTCCTCAACAGTGTTACATAGACAGAACAGATCACATCTGACTGCAAGCGAAGTATCTAAACTGAATTTATTGATCTAAAAATTGACTGAAAGACTGAAAATAAGGGACTTTCCGATATGACGTTTCCTTGGAGTTCGGTATTTTTGTTATTTTACTTTACAAGAGCTATTCAGATCAACATTTGTTTACTACATGTTGTTGAACTTAAAATAGTATATTAGCCCTCACGTAATTCAAAAATACATGTGGTTACCCTTTTAATTTATGGTGGTGATGTTATTTGTCTAATTCATGTTTTATATGAAATGTCATCAATCATGGCGTAAACAAACACGGATCTTAAAACAAATGTAGAAAACATCTTTCATGAATATTTAACACAAAGGCGTTAACATTATTTTACCTGTCAATATAAAGATAAGACGATCTCCCGATTTTTTTTGTCTTACCATACGCATAATAATGTGGCCAATTTGGATATTAATCGTTTGTGTTGTTGGTAGCGTCAACTGTAATGGTAAGTCTTATGGGTCATGTTTCAGAATAATTCAATTTAAAACTACTCTAAATATCAGCTCCACAATGTTAAATCTTTGCCGGGATTCAAACTTGTGCTTTTGGTAGGCAACACCACATGTACAGTGTCCATCTCTCTAGAACTCTAGGCAACCTAGATTGAACTTAAAAATTCAGATTTCAGTGGACTTGTGTAACCTTTCCTCATCTGTAGAATCTAGACAACATGATATATTACGCATGCAATGTAATTGATTACAGATTAGCCAAATATCGATAGTGAAGGATCTAAGATTAAGTTAAAGATATATATAATGTTGGCGCCCTTTTAAGCTTGCTGTTAGGTGCGAGCTAAGGCTCTGTTTTTAAGACCGTACTTTGATCTATAATGATTTACTTTTATAAATTGTGACTTAGATGGAGGGTTGTCTCATTGGATTCACCACATCTTATATCTATTTATAAAGACACTTTATCTTATTTTGATTACGTTCTTCATTAGAAGTTCTGCATTGTTATCCGAGTTACTTTTGCTTGTTAAAGAAACAGAAGCAAATTGGAATCTGAATTGATAAAACTTTCAACTGAAATGGTGTCATTCTCATTAAATGAAATATATTATTGAAATCAAATATCTTAATGGAGTCAGGTAAATATAAATAACTTGTTTATTCTTCCAACAGTCTGTCAAAAAGGAAGACCAAAAGGTCATTGTGGACTAGAACCGGGTGGTGCATCATGCCAATGGGGATATTATTGTAGGGACTCAGTATGCTGCCCGATTCGTAAGTAGTCAAAAGGAAGTTACTCGATACCAAAACATTGTTTAGGGGATAGACTTTCGGTAGGATGGATAACTCCTATGTTTTAGGTCACATGCGTATGTTTGACCCTCTCTATTTTGATATTGATTAATAATCTCTGTTACATATTGTTTGCATTTAATAAGTACATACATATAATTGAACCAGCATCAGTGAGAATTGGACAGCTTACCCTCAGATATTATGAAGAGAAGAAAGGGTGCTTTATAGGAAACGTCAAAAATACAAGGCTAAGGTTTAATTACGTCAGAAAGGTATTTACAAATACATCACCGATGAAGCACATATATAAACAGTTAGAATTTGTATATTAATGCGAATTGCAGACTAAAACCCGAAATTTCACAAGAGGTTGTGTACACTCAGGTCTAGGCCCTCTATATTATGAAGTGTATGGATTTCAAATCCAAGTATGCACTATTCTAACGACGCATATGATCTAAGTATATTGTTATTTATGTTTTTACTAACATTTCACCGGGTACTTTAAAACAAATAAAGCAATATATCTTGGACAATTATCAAATAAAAGCAATGAACAAAAATTAGGTATAGGTAATTGCGCAATGGCAATACAATATGTTCATAAACCATGTATGGTATCATTTTGTTTCAATCGCAGGGTGAGGTTTATATTCAACATGTCTATTATATGGGAATATTTTTAAATACTGTTTGCATGTACCATCATATACAAACCACTATGAAATGAAATGTTGTCAAATAAGAATTGTGAAACAAAAAATGTCATATACATATACATATATTTGTAAACTACTATAAATAAATGCGCATTTCTCTTGCAGTATATACACACATGAAAAAGACGAAATGTAAAACGTATTAAAAAATGTATCTATCCATTTACAAGGTATAAAATGTTTCCGCTTTATCTGTTGTTGTTGCTTTTAATGATTGACTAATTTTGTATTTGATAGCTTGTAAATATGGCGATCCGCACCCGTCTCGTACCTGTGGAATGATTGTCGGATCAAATAATTGTCCGTATGGATATAATTGTATTGGAGGGCCTGCTGATGAATACTTTGCCTGCTGTCCAAATGGGAAAAGAGGTAGTTCATTATTTTAGTCAACATTAAAGATCAGGGCATACACATGTAGAAAATATCCGTCTCATTCCTATTTTTTTTTACCTTTGCGAAAAAGAAATGCATGTGAACGTCCCACTCAAGGATATTATTGTGTTCGAAACATCAATTATTAGGATGTAAAAAGGTAAATCACAAAAATACTGAACTCCGGGGGAAATTCAAAACGAAAAGTCTCTAATCAAATGATAAAACACATCAAATAAACGAACAACAACTGACTTGGTATAGGCATTCTCAAATTTAGAAAATGTTGGATATATAGTTTTACGCTTATATTTCGATATATTCGTGTTTACATGTTTTAGATATGTTTAATAATATGCTAAACATCAAATTGTACTTTTAACATTATTTTGAATAAATAAATATAAACCTATAACAGTTGACGTAATTTTATTTCACAGCTGGCTAATCCAACTCAATAATCGGCTACATTGGTATTTCAAAAGTGCATCATGATGTCAGGAGAAAAGAACAAGAATGCATGGTTGTTATTATAGATGTGAATAGCTTGTTAACTGACTGTTTTATCGACAAAATATATTATGTCAACCATTTCATCAATACACTATATTTTCAATTATGTATCTATCTGATAGCACTTGGTCATATTTCCGTATACATTTATTTAATGAAATTTATGGGGATTCATCTTCAAGAAGATCACTTTTACTCTTTAAGAAAAATGCTAGTGTTTAAATATTATGATGCATGGGTTCGATAGATAGACTTGTCAACATGTATGTGTTATCTAACGCATATCATCAGCCCAGTAGTTAGCACTTCGGTGGACATGAATATCAATTATATGGTTATTTTTATAAATTTACTGTTTGCAAAAGTGTGCATTATTCAAAATACTGAGGATTTTCTTGTCCCAGGCATAAATTAACTTAGCCGTATTTGGCATAACGTTTTGGAATTTTTGGTTCCCAATGCTCTTCAACTTTGTACTTGTTGGCTTTCTAACTATTTTGATTTTGAGTCTTATGCTGGCGTCACACATTGGCTTATAGACCGACGTGCACTAGACCTACAGGGAAAATTGACAAAATCTGTATACGTTAGGTGCACGCAAGAGGAACGCTAAGCAATCGTTAAACGCGCGTTGCATAAGTTTGAGGTACGTCGAAATGCATAGGTATTCGCTTGGTGAACTTTGAAACTCCCTGAACCTTTTTACAGCATACAAATTTTCATCTAGCTCAAGAGTTTGTGAAGCGTATACCTGTTCGCTACACGCATGTAATACATACACTACAAGCGCGCTGAAAAGGCTACAGATAAGTTTGAGACACGTTTAGGACACGTTGTATACGCTTCAAGATCGTTTGACTGTTACTTTAACGTATGCGGGGCGTGTTTTTAACAAACACCCTATAACTACACTTCCAAGAAACGCCATTAGCACGGATAAACATCCCAGATACGACCGTGACACGTCTCAAATATGTTTACGGGACGTTTTCCTTCGTAGCGTGATTTTTTTATCTACATTAGAAAAACGCTAGACATACTTCATTTGAACGCACGATATTCTTATGTACGCCTCTCGTACACCATAAACACGTTTAAAGCTCGTTGTACACACAATACTGATATGATTGGCAAGTTGAATGCGTCCAAAAGTACTACCGTATTGGCAGCTTACATGTTTTTTTATCACGCCCGGCGTACTTTGGCGCTATACCCTGATGTGTGACACATGTATTATGTAGACGAAACGCATGTATGGCGTATTAAAATATAAGCTTGATTCTTTTGATAACTACTAACGTCATTACTCACAAATTGTTTTATGAAATGTTAGATATTTATTGTAAAGTTTGATTGATGATCAATTTGTGATAGAAAAGAGGTAATACAATTGAGAATGGAATTGGGGAATGTGTCAATGAATTACCTACCCGACAATAGAACTGACAACAGCAGGTCACCAATAGGTCTTCAATGCAGCGAGAGACTCCTGCACCCGGAGTCGTTCTGCATCTGGCCCCTAAACAAATATATATACTAGTTCAGTGATAATGGACGTCATACTAAACTCCAAATTATACACAAGAAACTAAAATAAAAAATCCTAAAAGACTAACAAAGGCCAGAGGCTCCTGACTTCGGACAGGCGCAAAAATGCGGCGGGGTTAAACATGTTTTTTTTTAGATACATTTAGCCAATGTAGAAAGTACACGCATAACAATACGCACAGTAAAATTCAGTTGAAGAGAAGTCCGAGTCCGATGCCAGAAGAGGTAACAAAAGAATATAAACAAAATGACATTAAACAGACTACTAACAGTTACTGACAGACCTCAATTAAACTGATTGAAAGGTTATGTCTTCATCATATGAATATCAGACACAATCCCTCCCGTTAGGGGTTAAGTATTATACCATCATTATATGTATGAGAAGAACATAACCCGTGTCATGCCAATGCATTTTCTTTTATGTGCGGCCGTCCCGTTCAAAATATAAAACTTTGAAAATTAAATACATGTACCAATTAAAAGTTTGATTCAGATAAAGTTGTGTATTGAAAATAAAAATGGGATATTTTTTAGGGGGCGCGGTGTCTTAGGTCCACATAACATATATAATATGTATATTTCAAATATACATGTATATGTATCAACACTTCCTAAATAACGAGTTTGTAAATATTAGCCTGCGTGACGTAAAAACTACGAATAAAAAAAAGAATTAAATGAGGTTGAATCATTGATTTGTATATCAATAAATACATCAGGGATAGTTGAACTTATTTTGACAAAACAGAAAAAAACTTATTGCTAATAGCACCATTCTATTTCAAAACTCTTCTTATATGAACATTTCGTCCTTGAACATAATTACTTATTTATATATTGTCTACATGGCAGAAAATTCCTCTCTTACTTACCTCAACTTACCTCAAATATCTGTAAAAAAAAACTCAGAGGAAAGTCAAAACAGAAAGTCCCTAGGCTAATCACATGGCAAAATCAAATGAAAAAACTCATCAAATACGAATGGACACCAACTGTCATATTCCTGACTTGGTACAGGCATTTTCAAATGTAGAAATTGGTGGATTAAACCTGGTTTTATAGCGCTAAACCTCTCACTTTGTACGACAGACTGATCAAATTCCGTTATATTTACAATGATGCGTGAACTAAACAGACCTAATAAATAAATGGTCAAAATATGGGTACAGCAGTCATCATCGTGTTACAATTGCAAAAGAAACAATTTCGCGTGTCTGACGTTTTTTCAATACATCTCGTGAGGGTTTTTGTCAGATATTAACGCATGTTAAAATTAATATGTAACATGCAGGTTAAAATGTGTATATAATTCATTTTACAAATTGTGTTGAGGGAGATAATTGCAGTCATATCAAATATATAGAATAATATCCTTTTTTGTTTGTTTTTGAGACTGACTTTATCAGCAATAATATCAACGAGCTCGGTAGGGCGAGCTGACAATTGAGTTGATGAAGTCGGAATCAAAAAATAAAATGCCATTATTCTTTTTGTCGGCAATTTATCTTAACTTTTTTGGTTGAAAATATGAAGTAAAATGAAATATATTTTTAAAAACTATTTAAGGGGGTTCGCGGGTCTAAATCATTTATATAGGATTTTTCTATATTTTTCTATAAATGAACTTTGTCTTATAGTTAATAGAAAAATAAAATTAAAAAGTAGGGTGACCGTTCATTTGCGCTCACAATCTGCCTTTGAAAGAAGCATACATTTTTGTAAAGGTGTTTTTTTTCTGTTGAAGTAAGAGGAGAAATAAAGGTAATATCGAAATAAAAAAAAAAATTTATTACAGAAATCGCTAAAATTTTACAATAATTTAGTTTAAGTACAGCTTATATGGAAATTATATTAAAAATGATAGGTCACCGATGAGTTGAAAAAGATATTTCAATTTTAGAGCCAAAAAATGGCATTTTTCCACCAAAGGGAGATAATTTAGAACTTTTTCAATGATGTATACATTTTGAAAGTCATCTGGGGCCAACACGAATTGATTGTTTTGAATGATTTTTGTACCACATGATAAAGTAACAACTACAAAATGAAATAAATAAAATTTGTAATGAAAAACAAATGTTTGATTTTTTTTGAAATTTTTATACCCTCGAGCCTCCTTAACGCGGACAAAACAAAATGTGAGTCTTCTGTACTGAAACATGACGCATATTTCGAGTTTCAAATCCTGTCAATTATCTTAGACATATAAAATGGTAAGATCCAATGGGAAAATGTTCAAAGCGCCGATGAATTATATAATTTTCTAATTTTTTTTATAAATTCCTTGTAATGAAGGATATGGACAAAACGTTGCACACTAATAAGAAACGACAATAACTTAAACGTGGGCATGTCACTTTCGTTGTTGATGTATAATGTAATGTAATCCTGTATGAAATATGATAGCCCATAAAAGTTGTGGTTTCATAGAGGATATCCTGCAAGAATATAAATGTGTTGTCCATGAAGGTATAAACCATAATAAATAATTTAAAATTTGTTATCATTGTAGCAGTACTTTTCAATGCTCTTCATCTTCGTACTTTATTTGGCCTTTTTGTTATTCGAGTGTCACTGATGATTCTTTTAGAAATAAATACACAATTTCAATCTTGGTATCTATGATAAGTTTTTATATATAAAATTCGCATGAAAAACTAAAGAGACAGTGCAATACATGCAGAATACAAACCCAGCAATCTATATCCTACAAACAACAAACCCGCGTGTCATCTACAAAATAATCATCAGTTTCGCTCGAATAAAAATATTAAAATTCAAAATAAGTCTACTTTATTCAAGATTGTGGGGAACTTAACCGTGGGTTCAGGGAAGACATCGGGACCCACCAGGACAAATGGGACAGGCCCATGATGCCGTATGGGGGTACGAGAGATTACAGGTATGAAGAGGAAACACCTCGATCCCGATATAACAATGCCGGGGATACAGCCACCATCAAGGGAAAATGTCGAAAATTGACTCCATCATGAAAGGGCCCCGGGGTGGTGGTGGAAAGTCTCACGCCATACCTTTACCGGGTCAAAATGAAAACAGCAATGGTAGTGGCATATCATGACCGGATTACGTTGTGTAAGGATAGGGAAGTCCCCAATTGGTGTAAAAAAACTAACAGCCCAAGTAATAAGTAAAAATAGGATGGAAATAGAGGAGTTGGGATCCAAGGAAAAAAAGGTAGGAACATGTATTGCTCATGTCGGGGACCAGATGATGGGGGTCTAATGATCAGTTATGACGAGTGCAGGGAATGGTTTCATGGGCGATGTGTGAACATTACTCCCGGGGAGACTGACGGAATGGACGCCTATCAGTGTCCTGGAGGTTCGCTCTCCACAGGAGTGCACGTGTCCAGGATCTCCCTGCACTCAAGGTTTAAAAAAATCAGATGGGCAATAAGCAGGAAGACCAGAAACAGATCCCAGGGAATGGCAGCCCGCCATCCTCACCAGTGCAGCCCAGAAGTGGTGGAGGAGCTGGTGGTTATGGTATCGGAGAAGGAGCTGCGGGAGCTGGACCCTGAGGTACATGGAAGCTCTGGGTCCTTGTTAGAGGTAGGATTGGGGTCAGACGGGGGTCTGAGGGCGCCACTGAGGGAGAGGTACAGGGGAGTTGGAGAAGAGGGAGGTCAACAAGAGGACCAGAAGTCGGCAAGACCGCTGGAGGAGAGCTGCCAGAAGCAAGGCCATGGCAGGGTTCTCATCTCCCCTACAGACAGCCTCACCTCAGGGGGTCCGGGTGGATGCCCATGGTCATGAGGGGGGTGTCGGGCCCAGTCTGGCTTCCCCGCTCGGAGTGAGGTGTCAACATCTCACTTTGAAGGGCAGGGTGGATCAGTTGGGACTGAATTATCTTGTCCAGTTTCCGGCTGTGAAGCTCGGGGGCCAGGCCTGGAAGGACACATTCCACAGAACATGTGGCCGAGGTGTTCCGTGACCTGAGTGTTTCCGATCCAGGGTTAGTCCGATTGCGCCTCACTTCCCTGAGCACACTCTTTCGGGCCCAAGGAGTGCTGCGGTGGGGAACCCCATCCACTGGGTTATTAGCTAACTGGAGTCTGTGAGGCTGACTCCAAAGGACCTAAGTGCTGAGTGGGGAGCCATGGCCGCAGTGTGCAAATTGGCACAGTGGGAGGTACCGCCGACCTTCACGCTGTCTCCAATCAACTCCCCTGCAGTGCTCATGCACTGGAGGGCGCAGGTGGAGTTGATGGCTCTCTTACAGGGGCATCAGCGCCGAGTCTTTCTGAGGGAAGTCAACCTCAGCTCCAGAGAGCCGCCAAAGGGAAGCTCCCCCAGTGAGCAGGGGAGTCCATCAGCCAAAGCAGGAGTTTTCTGCAGGCTGGGGGCTCCAGTCGGCACACAGGGAGCTTCCAGGCCCATGGAGCAGGTTGGGGTGTTAAGTCCCAAGGGGCACCATCCAAGGCCCATACCTTCCCTCATGTCCCTCCCTACCCGGCCTGTACCCTCCCTCATGTCCCTCAAGGAGTAGGGGAGTGGAGCCCCAATTGTGCAGGGACCTTCCAGAGGCTTTTGACAGCCATATGCACCTATCTTTCCCTAAGCAAGATGGGGATGCCTTCCCAGACATCCTTGGGGGATTTTCTTCGGGTGCGGTTGACCCCTGCTCATGTGGACCCAGTCAAGCTGGTTGAAGGGGTTGCAGTCTTTTGTGATCCAAAGACTTGGCCCCGAGTGCCGTTGAAGCTGGAACCGGGATGGGTCGGGACGGTGGGAATCCATCCCAAGAGTACCGGGCAGTTTGAGGATGCTACTCAGCGCCGAGTTCATCAACTGGTGACTCATCCGAGTGTGTCTGTCCTGGGAGAGATGGGGGTGGATTTTACGATAGACGAGAAGCTGCATGTTCGTCAGATCTCCACTTTGAGATGGGCCCTCCAGTCGTATGGCTTCGACCAGCTTGTGGTCTTGCACATCAGGGGCGACCGACTGGACAGGGTTCACGGCCGTTCCCATCAAGACGTGTTGGAAGTTATGAGGGGCATTGCAGTTAACCCGGACCAGCTGATCCATCTTCACTGTTTCCAGGGGGGATGGCTCAGGTAAGAGAGTGGCAGCGCTCATACTGTAACGCCTACTTTGGGTTTGGAATGGGAGTTCATTCTTTTAGCTCTAAACAGAAGGACGCGTTGAGGTTGGTGCCTCCGTTTAGGATTCTCTTGGAAAGTGATGCCCCTTACTTTCCTCCGCCTAATGCACGACATGGCCACCCTCATTACCTGTATGAGGTGGCTAAGGCGGTGGGAAACGTGAGGGCAGACTCTCCGTGGGAGATTCTACGGGTGGCCCACCTCAATGGTGGCCGTCTGTATGGAGTTAACCCGTAGGCGGGCATCTCTCGCCTTGTAAATAGTTGTCATAAGAGCCCGTTGGCCATTTATAAATGAATTTAGAGCCCGTTGGCTCCCAATTATTTATGTTAAAGCCAGTTGGCTTCTAGTTAATAGATTAACGGCCCGTTGGCCAAGATGAAATAATTCATATATATATATATACATTTTGTCCCTGGCTTCACCTTTTTCATAAAGTTGGGGAAAGTGTAGTACCTCGGGGGTCGTCGGTGGTGCTCCACTGGCGGAGGAGACAGATCCGAAAGACGGAAGAGCCTCGTTCCGGATCTGGCAGTCGAAAACCTAGAATCAGAAGCAACACAAACGCTGAATCTATTCCATACAGTCTTTTCAGATAGTTATTAGTTTGTAGAAGCTTACAAGACTTTGACATATACAGCTAAGGATAATAATTCCTGGGGCAGAAAATGAAACAAATCGATTTTGATATATCCTTACCATGGAGAAATCAATTTCGGAAGTTGGGATTCCAAAACTATTATGGTGTTCTAGGTTTGTAAGAATGCTGGATGTTAGTATCAAATAATGGTACTGGCGGCTCGATCAATATATGCACTGTTACAATCTCATCTTTTCGTTGTCACTTTTTTTTAATTATATCATATGATATATATATATTTCTCTAACTCTTCGTCAATTTATCCCTTTCCGCGCCCATTGTATAACAAAATTTAATCAATGGTTCGTTTGATCTCAGTTCTTCATTGGTTAAAATCCGATTATGACGTCGCTTTTTCTTGCTTTCCTCTGAATTTTCTATTGTGACGGCATGAAAAAAGGCGACCATGCCTGATGACGTCACATTGAAAAAAAATTTTGCAGATCATTCGAAAAGAAGGAATACGCTTGCCTGCATATTGTTTGAAAATCATTATAGAAACAGATTCTACCACCAAATCTCGTGTAATACGATATTTATCCACTCTCGACAGTTAAATTTTAAATATCTAAAACGCTCGGCGAGCCTCGCGTTTTAAATTTCAAAATTTAACTGTCTCGAGCGGATAAATATCGTATAAATAAAGGCAACAGTAGTATACCGCTGTTCAAACTCATAAATCCATGGACAAAAAACAAAATCGGGGTAACAAACTAAAACTGACCGAAACGCATAAATATAAGAGGAGAACAACGACACAACACTACAATGTAACTAACACACACAGAAACGGACCAAGCATCAGACAAAATCCCACGAGAATAACAAATATAACATCAAAACCAAAAACATGAATTTGGGATAGACAAGTACCGTGACACGTCTTATCGCAATGTCAATTTACACTAAAAAATAAGAGAAAACAAACGACGCAATGTTAAATTGTAACACACACAGAAACGAACTATAATATAACAATGGCCATATTCCTGACTTGGTACAGGACATTTTTAAAGGAAAGAAAAAATGGTGGGTTGAACCTGGTTTTGTGGCATGCCAAACCTCGTACTTTAATGGCAATGTTAAATATAACATAGAAATGACAACATAATATTACAGGACTACAATACAAATAAATAGGAAAACGTATTAGACAAAGAAACACATGATTAATGAATAACAAAAAGCATCAGGTTTAAAATTTAATACGCCAAAAACACGCCTTGTCCACACAAGACTCACCAGTGACGCCCAGATATAAAAGATCGAAAGCGAAAAAAAGTACAAAGTTGTACAGCACTGAAGATCAAAAGTTGAAAAAGGTTGTGTCAAATACGGCTAAGTTGGCGATCCAAATATATAATATAAGAATGGAAACATATGAAAGATTAATTATGAAGAATACTTCAAAAATTGGAAAGATTTCTTAAATGAAGTATTTTATAGATACTATGTTAGAACGGTATAATAATACAAACAGGACAAAATTAAAACAGTAAGGTGAAGATCCACTAAACACACAATCGTTAAAATTTGATCTTCAAATTTTTAATCTCAAACATTTTCTCTCGTTGACTCAGTTATCTGTTTGTTCATGGGAAAGGTGTTTTGTAGTATTAGATTGAATGATACCAGAACAGTGGTATATTCTATAAGTTTATAGACATTATTGACATTCTGTATTTATAATACAAAGGATGGGTGATACATGTATGCCAGGAGACGTTGAACGGAATGGAATATCACACTCGATGCAGTGGTAGAATCTATATATATATTTCCGGGTTATATATATATAGGTTAATTTCAAATGCATTACTCGACTATGCTCAGATTGTTTTATCATGTTCACCAATTCAACCATGAACAACAGTATAAACATTCAAATTTTTAATCTCAAACATTTTCTCTCGTCGACTCAGTTATCTGTTTGTTTATGAGAGAGGGTGTTTTGTAGTATTAGATTGAATGATACCAGTACAGTGGTATATGCTGTAAGTTTATCCAATTCTTACAGTGACATTCTGTATTTATAATACAAAGGATGGGTGATACATGTATGCCAGAAGACGTTGACTACAGCTACAGTATTCTGTTCGATCTTTTTCGTTTTTGTTTTTATCGTGTTTTGGCTATTTTATTACTTATAGTTTCTGATGCATGCATCTTGGTATATGTTTGTTGTTGTTTTTGGGTTTTTTTTTCAGTTCAATTCTGTAGTTTTGATTCGACAAAGTGTTAATATCCTCTCGGTACCTTCTTCAACATATCGTTGACATCTGTTGTAAATCTGAAGTGTATAATGCGATGTACTGCGCACTGATAAAATGTCAAGGTCATATATACTGACCCAGAATGATAAAAAAAAATTAGATAAATCATGCTGGTTATTTTCCAACGACACTTTCGCTTCTTTCATTGCTCATCTAACTCTATTTACAATGTTTTTTTTTATATAATATGTCTGATGTTTTTTTATTACATCATTTATTAAAACCTACACAGTATAAAATCGAAAGCACCTTTCCTGGTAATTAAGCAATTAGTTATAAAGGTGGTCACATACTATTTTTTTACCTGTGTATATAAAGACGTTCTCCGCCGAATACCAGACACTTTACTGTTAACCTACAGATCATCATGTGGTCAATGTTGATAATGCTCAGTTGTTTTATTGGTTGTGTGCAGAGTCAAAGTATGTACAATATTCTCATAGAGGGGGGATTATGTATATTGGTAAAGACACTTCATTTTTCTTTAATTAATATCTTACCACTTTCTCTGTCAAAATATATAATTTGTAACCTTGATGAGAAAAGCAAAATCGTTACTTTAATCTTTAATCTTTGATGTTTTGTTTATTTAAATGTTTATATCGTTTACAATGTTTCATTTATGTTAATTGTAATAAAGCTTTTATGGTATGATACTAAAACATAAAGGGAGGGAATCGCTTTATTTTCATATGATGAAGACAAATCTTTCAACCAGTTAAATTGAGGTCTGTAGCTGGCATGTCAGTAACTGCTAGTACTCCTTTATTTCTTTATTTATAATTGACATTTTCATTCGTTTCAATCTGTTATCTATTCTTATCGAACTCGGACTTCTTCATAACTGAGTTTTACTATGTGTATTGCTGTGTGTTTGTTTATTCTACATTGGCTAGAGGTATAGGGGAAGGGTTAATATCGCACAAAACATGTTTAACCCGAACTATTTTTGCGCCTGTCCAAAGTCATAAGCCTCTGTTGACATATTCCCCATTTTCATACTCAATTTCATTTACAATGTTGATACATAAGTGTCTCTCAGTTGTTAATGTAATTATGCTGTATTTGTGTACAGTCGTAAATTAATTTTGGGTATTCGTTGTTATTCCGTGGTTAACATGTCGACACGTACTATTATATTGTTTATTTGTGTATTTCTCTGTCCTGAGTGTTCCTGCATTTATTTGTACTGTATTCCTGTCGTGTGATGTTGTTGTTTCAGCGGTATTTTTAACATTGAGATAAAACGCGAAGTTTGTCTAGCAACAAAACCTGGTTCAACCCACCATTTTTTTTCTTAAAATGTCCTGTATCATTACGAATATGGCAGCTGTTATCTTATAGTTTCCATGTATGTTGCCTTTTTTATCTTGTACTTCAGTGTTTCTGTTGTTTCGCTGTTCTCCTTGTATAATTGATGTGTTTCCATCGGTTATAGTTTGTAACCCGGGTTTGTTTTCTCTCAATTGATTTATGAATTTTGAACAGCGGTAAACTACTGTTGCCATTACTTGAATCTTTAACTACAATTATTTTCAAACGGAATTTTATACATTTTTGTACGTATATATTTATAGCAGTACCTACCTGCCCATTCGGAATACCACTACCTAACATCCATTGTGGTAGGGGACAAGGTAGTCAAAACTGCCCGCCTTTGTTTTACTGTAACGTTCACCCGTTGGATGCGTTTGCTGTGTGTTGCATGAAGGTCAGTATTATACACTTAACGCTGATAAAATAAGAAATTGATAAACCTTCGTGTTAGTTATTCCTGATTCCCGATAAAGCGTTTTGGACGCACAAAAACTGTAAAGTTATGATTCTATTCAGGATGTGTTTTTTATCGTTCAGTGGTAACTTTTTTAAATGATGTCTGTCATACTGTTTTGCTTTTGTTGAATGTTAAACCATGCTGTTTATTATGTTGATTTTGTCCGATTTCAGGGCCTTTAATACCTTACTGTAATGTAGCTGTGATGTCAGTATTCTTTTTTTGATATTGTTGTATTTACAATGATAGTACACCGCATTATTTTGTTATCAACATAAGTCTATGCCTTTCCTCGTGTTAGAATCAATTGTTTACAAATTGGTTAATTAGCATTTTTATAAATATCACTTGCTGATATTTAACATTATTTTGAATATCTTACTGAAACACATAACATTTATTTTCCAGCTACCTGGCTAACCTGGTATGTCAACGATGCATCGTGTTGTTTGTACAAAGTAATGATGTCATCATAGATGTATGGATCCTACTTGCTGACCATTTTGTTGACACATATAAATACATAAACTATTTAATAAACTTGACTTTGAGATAAAAATGATCGTCTATGTTTGTTAGAAAAATGGATTTTAGCATGCATGACATGAATAAAGTCTGACTAATTTTGTAATGTTCTACCGTGATAGTGGGAAGACAGTATTGAATGGTCATATGAGCACACATTCAAAATTATACTCTCAAACATTTTCTCTCGTCGACTCAGTTATCTGTTTGTTTATGAGAGAGGGTGTTTTGTAGTATTAGATTGAATGTTACCAGTACAGTGGTATATGCTGTAAGTTTATCCAATCCTTACAGTGACATTCTTTATTTATAATACAAAAGATGGGTGATGCATGTATGACAGGAGACGCTAACTACATCTACATTACTTATGTTCTCCTATTTTATTTTATTTTTGGTGTTCATGCGAGTTGCTTAGGTTGTATTATGTTTCTGTTTTCTCATGTATCATTTCTTCGTGATCAGTAGCTTGCAGTATTTCAGATCTATGACTGATTTCCCTTCTATAATCCGAACTGAACTGTGTGTGGATGGTTTCTTTTTTGGATAATCATAAGTCTTGCATGGCTTCAATGAACATTGCATTTAACATCAAATCAAACTACTTACCTTGTTTGTATTGAATACCTTAATGTCACAATATTCCATACAAACAATTGTACATTGCTGGCTCATCTGCATGTTCCACTAAAGAATTGTCCATTAGATTGACTGAAATTCTATCCGCATTGAAAGAGGGTCTTCAGAAATACTCTGAATCTGTTTACTCGCGTAGTGGTATTAACCATATGTAGATTCTTAAAAATTCTTAAGAACTTCTGCATAATTTTAAATTTCGGTCTTTTTTCTCAAATTAGTTCTATCTAAACTTGTTTTCAACCTTGTATGCCACCACTCTCCATGTGAAATTGAAAAATCGTCTAAAAGAAATAAACCACAATGCTTTTCAACATAAAAATGGTAGCATACGCTATAAATGTATTACTTTGGGATACCATTAGGAGTATTTTGTTAATAGTTAACACAAGGGTAAAAACTTGATACACAGATAAACAAGTGATCAGTATGCTGTAGTTTCTTTTTGACAACATTTTTGTTGAATTGGAGGTACACTTTTTCAACAAATTGTCAGCATTCCTATGCGAACAAACTGTGTGCCTCTCCTTATCGACCTCTTCATATTTTCATATGAATCGGAGTTCCTTCGGACATTTGTCAAAAGCAAGAAGATCAAAGAAGCCAGGTTATTTTATTCACTTTCATATAAATTGATGATTTTCTTTCCATTAACATTCAAAACTTTTCTCATTGGCTTCGCTAATATATCCCCCAGAATTAGAAATTAAAGAAAAAAACATACACGACTTCCTCTGACTCATTGTTATACTAATACCTCGAATTTGACATACACAGTCATCTAAGTACCAGAATCTATAACAAACGAGACGATTTTCATTTTGAAATTATCAAATTCCCTCATCTTTGTAGCAATATACCAACTTCACCTGCATATAGGATATACATTTCCCAATTTATTCGGTATTCAAGAGCCTGCAGCTCCTACTCAGACTCTCTAACACGTCACTAGTGTCTGAGCAAAATGTTGATGAACCAGGGGTATGTCAAAGAACGTCTCGTTTTTTATTAAATTCATCGGAAGGTACTTAGACCTTGTTGGTAAATATTCAGTTTCAACTTCACAAATGATATACGATGGTCTTGAAGTATAAATTCTGCGTATTGACGTTGTTTATTATCTTAATAACGTGTTATAATATTCTAGTATTATAGTATAATTAACTTCCGGTAATGGTGACACCCAGCGCTTTTCGTTGGTAAAGCAAAAAATGACTTGTTTTCTTCCTGTAAGCTAAATATACGCCATAAAAAAATATTTAATCAAGATATTCTCATGCACAATGTCAACAACAGACCTATCTACGTTTTCAAACTACCTTAATATCGGTGAAATATACACAAATTACCCAGCAGCATGCGTTCCTGATAAACTGAAAACGCCAGCGGCTGAAAAGGCAAAATTACTAAAGTTTGAAGAGATAGATGTAGATTATTATGAGCCAGATGCCAGAATGGTTGGCTTCCGGACAAATCAAGATAGAGTCCGTCATTGGATTAAGGCATTAAATGTATATGTTTTTGAGTATCTTGGTGACCACCCTGAAAATAAAGACAAATATCAAATTGACTGGACCCATGATCCTGTACAAGGGACACCTTCAAATCTTAAATCAATTGCCATTGATGTTCCCACCAAAGTAGACAAACATAATCCACTTATGTACAAATTGACACTGTTTCTTAAAACTGGAACATTACAAGTTAAGGGCACTATTATAAAACATTTGTCTCTCAGCATTTCTGAGTTTTAAGAGCTGTAGTTCACCACATAGTATCACAACAGTTACAAGATAATCATGATACTATGCAAAAACTCTCGACAGATATCTGTGCTTCTGACAATAATGATATTGATACAATTACCATAAATCATGACATTGATGATGAAACAGATCCCAAAACACTACTTGGGCACAATACTATAGATGTCAACTCTAACATAATTGATCTAAAACAGATAATACCTGAAGCTGAACTAGAAGCTATAGAAAATACAAATATGGTGGTTCAGTCAGCAATTAATACAAATGATATGAATGTGGCAAAACTTGACTCAAATTCTAAACCATCCTACCCACAGGGAAAAGATGTAAAAGAATCAAATGAATACTCTCGTGAAAGCTTTGAATCCATGTTGAAGACCGCAACTAATGATCTTCAAAATCAAATAACTATTGCAATAGAAAAATTATATGTACAGCTCACTCATTCTTTGAATGAACATTTAAAATCATTTAATGACACAATGAGAACTCAAAATGATACACGTGTACAGATTAAAGACCTTCTTTTGAAATCTGATGCCTCATCAGGTCAACAAAAATTTTCTAAAAGCCTGGATTTAAGTGGTAAATTAATTATAACAGAAAAAGAAAATGCAGAATTGAAATTCACGCTATAGCAACTGAGATATGAAAGTTTGACTGAAATTGAAAGTTTAAAATCTGTTATCAACGTTTTAAAAGGTAGCATGATTGATATAGAAAATTCAAGCTCTGTTGTAGTGGAAAGCTTACGTAACTCCAAAGCGAGTATGGTCAGTAGAATAAAAGCAAGAGATCAACAAAATCAACAACTCGAGGCTGATTTACGTAAACTCAAAACTGATATTGACAAGAAAGATGAACTCATATACTCATTCAAACAACACAACAATCATGAATTTCGCATCAACAAATATGAAAATTGGACACAAGTTCAACCTAAAAAGCCAGACTCCACTGAAACAAAGGCTTCTCTGAACAAACCTCAAGTCCTACTTATAGGCACGGTATGATACTAAACCCCTAACGGGAAGGATTGTGCCTGATGTTCATATGATGAAATCATAATCTTTCAGTCAGTTTAATTGAAATCTGGAGCTGGCATGTCAGTTAACTCCTAGTAGTCTGTTGTTATTTATGTATTATTGTCATTTTGTTTATTTTCGTTGGTTACATCTTCTGACATCAGACTCGGACTTCTCTTGGACTGAATTTTAATGTGCGTATTGTTATGCGTTTACTTTTCTACATTGGCTAGAGGTATAGGAGGAGGTTTGAGATCTCACAAACATGTTTAACCCCGCCGCATTTTTGCCCCTGTCCCAAGTCAGGAGCCTCTGGCCTTTGTTAGTCTTGTATTATTTTAATTTCAGTTTCTTGTGTAAAATTTGGAAATTAGTATGGCGTTCATTATCACTGAACTAGTATATATTTGTTTAGGGGCCAGCTGAAGGACGCCTCCGGGTGCGGGAATTTCTCGCTACATTGAAGACCTGTTGGTGACCTTCTGCTGTTGTTTTTTTTTTCTATGGTCGGGTTGTTGTCTCTTTGGCACATTCCCCATTTCCATTTTCAATTTTACTTCTAACACAAAAGGTATCCAGCCGGAAAAATTCTCCAGCTCTTACACTCTGCAAAAAAAAAAAAGAGGCTATGACATTGGCTGATACTGAAAAAGCAATAAGCCAGATTAAAGATCCATCAAATGTGGTGGTGCTGCATTCACTAACTAATGACTAAAGGAATATGCACCAGTATGTGTAGGCCATATGGAAAACTTAATTTTTCATATTCATGAGTCAATGCCCAGCTCTACAGTTGTAGTTTCATTAGCTACTCCAAGGGCAAATAACAAAAAATATCAGACTAATGTCGAACTTGTCAATACAATGCTAAAATGTGAATATATGGAGGATGATACTGTTACCCTCTGTGATAATGGTAACTTGTCACGTTTAGGAAAACCAGTTCCCAAGTTTTTTAGCCAGGGATCACTATCACTTATTTAAAGATGACATTGTTGTCCTGGCCAGTAATCTTAGATGGACCATTGATTCGTTATTGGACATTAAGCAATCAAGGTGTAGTAGTTTTTATAACCTGATAATGGAAGAGAACAAGGCAATTCCAACCATAGTGACCGTCCACCCTACAGACGACCAAGAAAATACACATATTTACTGAATAACAATTATTGACATATTGTCATTTTGTAAATTCTTGTAGTTATTCACTTGACTTTATTTTATTTGATTTGGGTTTTTTTTGTTTTGTTTTTTCTAAATATTAGTATAAAAAATAATAGTAACATTTATATATGTTCCAATGACTAAAGTACATAATAAAAGTACTAACCTTAGTAAAGGTATTACAAATAGAACATTTATATCTAACATAACAATTTGCACATGGAACATCGGTGGCCTCATCTCCGCAAATCTGAATAAATTAACAGATTCTATTTTTTTTAAATAATATAACAGCTTATGATATAGTACTGTTAACTGAGACACATATTGGCAAAGATGACACAATTTTGACAGACATATATAAACTATTTAATAAACTGTACTTTTCTTAAATAATTTGAAAAACGTGTTCTTCTTGGCGTCGCCGAACCGTGTCATGCAACTGAATCAATTTTCAAATACGACATACCATGCATTAAATGCCATGAGCAATAGGGTACTTCTTGTTTCATATGTTTTACAAACTGTCATTTTCGGTTGATTTCCTTATATTGTTTCTATTTTATTTTGATGATTAAGTGTTTGGTGTTTCTTTACCTTACTGTTGTTGTGGGTTTTTTTTATCTTGTTAGTATTATTTAACCGTTTTACATATTATTTATAAAAGACTTTATTTGGTTCTAAATTTTGGAGAAGTCTTCATTATTAATCATTCATATGATTCCATTCTAAATTTAATTTTTGAGCTGTGCATACATTCGGTGGAATTTTCGTCCCCGAGTAGTAAGTGCTTTGGTACTGGAATGAATTATAAAATACGTTACATATTTTCCTTTTAATAATAAAATTAATATTTAAAACATTGCAGTGACGTCATTCTATTGTTGTACCCATTCTGCATTGCAGTGATTGGACAAACAAGGGTTTGGATAACAAAAATAATTCGTGATACAAATTAATTGCGTAAACGTTAGAGTTAAGAACGGAGATTGAACAGGCTGATAGTATAAAAACCGTACCGTGTCAGGGCTGTATAGCCAGTCAGGATCGTTAAACACTTTCATTGTTGTAAAGTGGATTTATGCACAGGTATAAACTAGTACTTTGCACCAAATTTCACATTTATTGAAATACAAATCGTTTTTCTTGTTTGTTAAATCTTATCTGCTCTTTTTTAAAGCTATATTCATAGCTGCAAACGCTGTGTTATGTAAACCAGTTCTCAAAGATTCTGATAAATAAATGGAAAGATATGCATATATTTTCATGGACAGAAAAACACTGCAAGATTTAGGACACAAGCGTCCAGTTCCGTCTTCATATACTAGTACTGTATATTCCAAAAATATTGCGATGTTTTTATAATTGCGAAAAATGCGACATGGTTATAATCACTATAATTTAAACTCGCATTCAAAAAAAATTATATGAATTAAACTGGATTTTCCTCAATATCTCAAAATTTAAAATCCGCAATACTAGTGCTTCGCAATATGCACGCAATAATTCCTGAATTTACAGTTCCCTGTACGAATCTACAGCAATAATATAAAATCAAACTGCGGCAAGGTCTGCATAAAGAAAAAACTAATGCTCAAAATTCATTCATGAACTTTTAGCATCAACATTCAATAAGCACATTTCCAATACATCTGCTTTCATTGAAAACCAAATTCTCAGCTGAACCCCTGTGGACAAATAAGAATGAGTTTCATACACAAGAAAATCTTGCACTAAACTAACTAACTCGCCGGTGTCAAAAACATTACATATATCCACTTCAGGATTACCAATGTACTTAACAAAATTATATCTAAATGTTAGCTATTAAGGAAACAGTTGGTACGAGCCAATTATTATCACCTGACAATTAAAACATGAAAGCTTCAATACCTTTAAGGATAAAAAAATATATATACCTTGGAAGTTTAGCTTTGCTAATGTTAGCAAATCTGTATTTGCATTTAAAGAGCTCACAATATTTTAGTAAATACAATAACATGTTTAAGAAAAATTTCATCCTGAACCGCTGAATTGTCAAAATGCAGATTTAAATATACTGTCCCGCTGTAGTATTACATGTTTTTGGTTTTCATTCAACACACCGAGTTTCTGTACAAAAACAAATGATCTCTGTAGTTAGATTGTGCAAATCATATGTTATACTACTAGTAAAAAGTAAAATCACAAAAATACTGAACTTAGAGGAAAATCAATTCGGAAAGTCTATAATCACATGGCAAAATCAAATAACAAAACGCATCAAATACGAATGGACAAGAACTGTCATATTCCTGACTTGGTACAGGCATTTTCAAATGTAGAAAATGGTGGATTAAACCTGGTTTTATAGCGCTAACCCTCTCACTTTGATGACAGTCTCATCAAATTCCGTTATATTTACATTGATGCGTTAACTAAACAGACACAATAAATAAAATAGTCAGAATATGGGTACATCGTATAACTTATATGTGAGCTACGTTTTGGTTGTCAGTGAATTGTTTAACAAATTCATTTTAAAATTACCTGGAATCATTTCAAAGTCAAAATTAATCACTGCCTTAAGTTATCTCTAGGTAAAACGTTTTATCTTTTCTTCATTTGTCCACATCTGATGAGCAATTTGGTCAGAACAAAAATGCATAATGGATCCATAGCCCTTAAATGAACGAACTTGCATCAGTATAAGCTAACCTGTCAGTGACGAATGCCAAAAGCTTTTTAAATGACATATGATCCAGCTTAATTCTAGAGTCCCGAGTGAATCGCTCGTGTACCTATAAAGTGAGAGGTTTAATGCTATAAAACCAGGTCAAATCACCCATTGTCTACATTACCCAGTCAGGAATATGACAGTTGTTGTCCATTCGTTTGATGTGTTTTGTCATTTGAATTGTTGCCATGTGATTAGGAACTTTCTGATTGAATTTTCCTCGGAGTTCAGTATTTTTGTGATTTTACTTTTTACAAAGTGATGTGAATGTCTTGTCAAGATTCTATATATTACATGATGCTGATAGATAATGCAATGATTTTACCAATTGCCGCTTTAACTTTCCTTGCAATCGTATTACAAGGATTTACAAGGGCTAAAGCAATAAAATCAAAATTATTCCACATTTCGGGTTTATCCCTTTGTATATCACATACAAACCGAAGCCAATCTAAACCGTTCTGTGGCTTCACACCCTTTTTCATATTTTGTTCTTCGAGAAACCAGCAGACCATTAATCTGACAATACTTCAGATCCGAATCCTTTATTCAGATATACTATAATTTTGAATCCTTCGTAAATATTTTACTGGAGTTGTACCATTTAGTGACAATATAACAACCTAATCCCAACCCTAAGGTTAAGCCGCAAAATCTTGTGAAAGGTTTTTCTTCTTCTAGAATAGTAGATGAATACGTCTGATCTGTTTCATGATTTCCGGATGGCGATGGTCCTAGATATCATAACTATTTTAATTCACTTTTTACAGATAAAAGATATGATTTTTGGAGCATAATTGTTTTAGAATTAAATGTTATAATATACGAGAGTAAGATTTCAGAAGTACAAAATAATTCATGTTGCTTGTATACTTTTTATCTCTTCATTTGTGGTCATTCATTACGTTTAATAGAATTGTATTTGAAATAAAATCAACTCGCACTCAATGTCCTTAACCTTCAAGTGATGTTTTTCCCTTTTTTTTTATTCACTCTAAACGAAATGATACCATTGTCTTCCTTATAAATATACTTTCATGGTTGTCGTTATCCCTTTTGAGACACCGAATGAATGTGAAGGTATTCACTGAAAAAACATAATGTAGTTTGCATTGTGTCCTCGTGTGCCTAAACATCGGTTTCACAAAAAAAAGACTTAAGACTAATATTGGTCTTAAGTCATGAATTTATTCAATCAGTATTCTTACGATCAATCTCAAACGTAAGTTTCTTAGTGAAATCGACTACAGGTCTTTTGAATTTGGAGTCCTTAGTTTATAAAAAGGACAAGGTATATTATCAGTTTGAAAGTTTGCTTGATATTGATAAATTTAAGAAACCGTTATAGTTGAGGTCACAACATCAACATATTTGTCCTGGTGTTATGCTAAGTAGGTAACATTGTCCAATTTAGCCATTATTCTTTATGCTCTGGACTCTTATCAAGTGTTTTTTTGTTCTTTTTCAACTTGATTGTGTACGTTCTTAATATATAGTCATACATCAATATCGGCACACTACTAGTACTTGTGTTGTTGGGTTTTTTTTTTTATTGAATTAAATGTCAACCGAAGTTCAGCTATATACTAGTAATTTAGTTTTCGTATACCAAAGGGAAAATTTAACAGAGTTACGTTGTCACTTTCTACAGTGTTATAGAAAGAAATATATATATAAAAGAGTTTTGCACGTTTTACGAGGGTTATCCGTACAGTTTGGGGACTATCTCAATAAAATATTATTTACCCGTCCGAAATAAATAAAACACGTATATAACTAATTTTATGATTAAGTGTACAAAATTTTATTTCAGTACCTGCTTGAATAATCGCATTTTCATCAATTTTGGAATCTTAAGAAACTTTCACCCGGAGCTCTCAAACAAATATTTCTGACGTTCCGACGTTCGACGACGTTAACACGTTTTAACTTTTCTCAAAGTAGTCCCCTGCCAAAGCAATTCATTTGAATCCAAGTAAATCAATTTCTTAATGAGTTTTTAGAGAAGTGAGGGCCGGTGCATTGTCTTGGTGACTGTTGTTTAGTTTCCGGATCGTAGTTATTAAACCAGCGTATGTCGAATGTAATTATTTTGTCTAGAAATCGTATGCCACCACAGGAAACTTTTTTAATAAATTGTTCCATTCTTTTTGTTAAATGCTCTGCTGTACAAAGTCGCGGTACCCATCTATCACATTTAAATCATTTACTAAAATGTAGTTTGCTGTATACATGTACTTAGAAATGTCACAATTTTGTCTGCAACTTCGCGAACTGTTTGTCGCTGGTCACTGTTGATAACGTCCAGAACTTCATCTTTAATCGCATCTGATACCCGGAAAGATGGCCTTCCTTCCCGCCCATTGTCTCCAGATCGTCTTGTCCGTCCCTAAACCTTTTGTGTCAGTTGAATACCAATGAATGTCTAACTTTGCTATGTTTCTCAGACTGTTTTAAGAATTTATGTGTTTCTTTTGGGGCGTTTCCTAAGTCTAAACAAAACTTTATAACCGCCAGCTTCTCCACCTTTTCCGTACATTTCTTTTTTTTTCAGTGATGCCGATTCTGGATTCAATGATTCAAATTGAGATTTCTCCGCCATTTCGAAATTTTGACCATTCAAATTTATTAGGTTTAACGTCAAGACTATTGTCGACATCACAATATAAGTTTCATGCATATTTTCGTTGGTTTTTAAACTTAAAATAACAAAAATATGAAAACACCAGCCTGCATGTTATGTGATATTTTCGCTATGCTCTGGGTCCCTATTGCCTATATTCATATGAAGTAAGCGTTATTATTTCGCATATAAAATTAGACAAATATTGATCTAACGTGACTAGAATATAGTTCAGAATTAAAGATATGCAAAAAGAATTTACCTGACATGCTATTTCTACGCAGACTACAGCTTGTCCATGAACTTTACGGACAACCCCGTACATTATATACTGCCTTTTTTTTCTTTATACACTGTTTAGCAAATTAATAAACTTACCACAAATTTATCATCGTTTTTATTTCGGTTACGTAATTCTCTCATAACTGTTGATTTAAGATGGTGTTACTACACTTTTTTATACTTTACATTTCATTTTTCATAACTGCTGACGTCCTGATTCATAAACAAATTATTAATCGCTGATGGCATTTCTTTGAAACGAATTAAAATTCATCACACCTATAACGCATATCCCGAAAAATATATAATATAGCAATGCTATCATTCATTAAACAAATGTTAAAAGTGGTTCTGACGTCAGCCATGACAATCTAGTAGCACCATCTGTTTGCCAAAAATTATACTAGATTGAATACAAAAGACTGAACCTCGTTTTAGTAACTCATGGTTGTTTGTATGACAAACATAATTGCCCGCATCATATATAGAGACCATATATATATGAACTTTATTTAAAAATAATACGTTGTATCATAAATCTGTAATTTGGGTATTTCAGGAAGGATTCTTTATTATCTTACCTCCTCTACATTTCCAGGAAAATGATTGGTTAAAAGCGTCCGCGTGAAGACCATGTATATTCCATATTAGGATTTTAGGTAGGCGGGTCTTATTTCAATATACGGTTAGTAATGGAGTTACGAATTAGGCACTATTTGATTATATAAATGTATTGAAAGTTCGATTTAATATTGTTATATCAAGGTTGTTGATAATAAATTGTTATTGTTGACATTAGTTTTTGTGTGCAGACCAATGGAAGTGGGTTCTTAAAATTGAACACTTGAACACTTTAATATAGAAATGAGAAGATATGTGGTATGATTGCAAATGCGACAACTCTAGTCTAGATTCAACAAATAAAGATAGTCGGTAAGAAAAATTCGTTACATAGTGTGCTAGTGACCTAATACGATACATATACAGAGTCAGTAAATTTCATTTGGGGTTCGAGCGTCGCTCTAACCCAATATGGAAAATACTGATCCCGTATATATCATATTATGTCACTTACACCCTGACCTTGTATCTAATAATACATGTGAAAGTGACTAATCAATAAACTTCATATTTTTACCAACATTAATTTCTTTCGAGAATTATCTATTTATGGCAGACTTTTTTTTAATTTGTCAATTTAGGTCAAATTTTGGTAAGTTTCTAAACTCATAGTCAATAAATTCTGAACTAGAGGCTACAAGGAGCCTCTGTCTCTTACCTGATATTTTTTTTACAATTGATAAAATTGAGAAAGGAAATGGTGAATATGTCAAAGCGACAACCACCCGACCATAGAGCAAACAACATGATGCATGAAATAATACAAACGCCATCTCTAACTGCCATGTTGGTTGGCTGTCAATGCCATCAGACACATTTTTAAAACTAGATATCATAATGCTGATAGCGGTTAAGTTGTCAAGTTTGGTTAAATTTGTCTCCAAACATTTATGAAAAATTGTTAAATTTGACTTTAAAGGACAATAACTCCTTATAGGGTCAATTGACCATTTTGGTCTTCCATCACTGTATTGGATACCTAAACCACATAAGAGTGCTTACAAACAACGTATATTGCTGGGTCTTCAAAGTGCTCCACGATACCTCTTTCTAAATTATTTACAACTATTTTATCAGCAATCAAAGCCGGGCTTCAAAGTTATTGTGAAACTGCCTATTCTATAGGTGGCATGAATCAGATGTGGATACTAAAAAATTCCAAAGATCTTTTAGAGTGCGCATACAATCTGAGACTCTCTCGTCTTGGAAAAGTATTCAATCATTTGACTTTTTTCTACACTTTACACAAGTATTCCCTTATTCCAAACTAAAAGACAAATTGAAAGAGTTGGTATTGCATTGTTTCATAAAAAAAGATTGGCGAACGTAGATACAAAAATCATGTCATTGGGAGGGATAAATCCTACTTAGTAAAGAATCACTTGGATTCAAACCAAAAATTCTCTGAAGCTGAAATTATCAAGATGTTTAATTTCTTGATTGACAACATATTGGTTACGTTTGGAGGACATGTTTTTAAACAGACTGTCGGAATTCCCATGGGAACCAAATGTGCACCTCTTTTTTCAGACTTGTTTCTTTGTTATTATGAGGCTGACTTCATGAACTTCTTAGGAAGAAAGAGAAGAAGTTAGCAATATTCTTTAAGTTTACGTTCCGTTATATAGATGACGTTCTCTCACTAAATAATACAAAATTTGGTGACTATGTTGAACTAATCTATCCCATCGAACTAGAGATAAAGGATACTACAGATGCAGGTAAGTCTGTCTCATATCTTGACTTACATCTAGAAATTGACAATGAGGGTCGATTGAAAACAAAACTTTACGATAAAATTCCCAAAAGTTATGCCAAATACGGCTAAGGTAATCTATTCCTGGGATAAGAAAATACTTATTTTTTCGAAAAATTCAAAGTTTTGTAACAGAAAATTAATAAAGCTTTATCTTTGAGGATTATATTAGCAACGATGTTCTAACTGCTGTCCTGAGTATCGGCGTAAAAGAAAATAGCAAATGAAAAAAATGAAATATTGTATCAAATTTAACCAACAACTTTGATTTAACAAGAGTGCACACGCTGAAATGTCTCGCCTTCTATACTAATCATTGATATTATGTTGATAGTCCTAAGTATAAAGTTAAGCTTTATAACAACTGTCACATAAACTTAACATTAACCAAGATAACTAAACAAAGACCAATGAACCTTGAAAACGACTGTATATCAAGAATAAATCACCAAATATGAATAAACATAATAAATTCCAGAGTTTACTTATTGCCTAAAATCATGTTCGGCAATAGGATGAATAGTCATCATCAAATTTCAGGAAATAAGCTTAATGCCTGAAAATTTCAGGCAATAACTTAATGCCTAGGCATTAGCTTTTTGCCTAGGATTTAAGCTTAATCCCTAATTTCACTAATTGCCGCTAACACATATAGTTCGTTGTTATGTTGTACTGTGGCACCACTGTCCAGTGTTAGGGGAAGGGTTAGTATCCCGCTAATAGAATAATAAAAATATGAAAACGTAGAACTGAAACTGATCCCATTTCAATTTTAAATATTAACAGATAGATTAAAACACTTATTTAAAAATAAAGTTATTAATTTTATTAAATACATGTATATACATTACATGATTCAAATCACAAGACAAAGTTATACTTACCACACCATATTTGGCTTCCATGATGGTGTCATTCGTGTTTGTTTAAAAAAGAAGATGTGATATGATTGCCAATGAGACAACTCTTCACAAGAGACGAAACGGACTCAGACATTAACAACTATAGGTCACCGTACGGCCTTCGAATACTAGCAAAGCTGTTAGAGTATAGTCAATTATGAAGGCCCCAATACTTTAAATGTAAAACAGCGCAAACAAGAAAACTAACGGTCTAATTCATGTACAAAAAAATGAACGACCAACAAATGTGTAAGTTAACACAGCAACAAATGACAACCATTGAATTAAACGGGAGCTTTACTTGGGACAGTGGTGTGCATTTGTAACAGTGCAACATTAGAACTAACTATAAATATCATTTGAAACGGCTTAAATCATCATATGGATACAAATAGAAATACAACTGCAGAGTGAACGCGGCCGGGTACTTGTACATCCCAACAACAAAAATCCATTAAGTATAGATCTGAGAGTATTCGCAGCTACTGACATCTATTTCAAAGCTAAAACTTAGAGAAGTGGCTGGACAGTAGGAATGCAAATAAAAACAAAAAAATAGCAGTGTCTAGATTGTAAATAAAGCCAACGGTAGTATACCGCTGTTTGAAATTACAATTATCTCTATCCAAAATGAACTTGACCCAGTAGTTACAGAGGAAAATATTTTGTAAAAATTAACAAAATTAACAAAATTAATGAAAATTGTTAAAATTAACTATAAAAGTGCAATTACTCTCTACAAGGGGTCAATTGACCATTTTTGTCATGTTGACTTATTTGAATGTCTTACTTTGCTGTACATTATTGCTGTTTACAGTGTATCTCTATCTATAATAATATTCAAGATAAGATCCAAAAACGGCAAAATTTCCTTAAAATAACAATTTAGGGACAGCAACCCAACAATGGGTGGTCTGATTCAACTGAAATTTAGGCATACAGATCTTAACCTGATAAACAATTTTACCTGTGTCAGATTTGCTCTAAATGCTTTGGTTTCAGAGATATAAGCCAAAATCTACATTTTAACACTCTGTTTTATTTTTAGCCATTGTAGCCATCTTGGTTGGTTGGCCGGGTCAACGGATACAACTTTAAAACGACATACCCCAATGATGATTGTGGCAAAGTTTGGTAAATTTGGCCCAGCATTTTCAGAGAAGATTTTTGTACAAGTTAGGCAACGAACGACAGACAACAGATGCCAAGTGATTAGAAAAGCTGACTTGGCCATTCTGGAAAATCTCCAGACTTAAAATCTTTTAAAAACATTCTCCCTAGAACAGTTTACATAATTTCAACCAAGCTCTAAATTTCGCGGGTGTGTTCTAGTAGTACTGAAAACCATACCAAAAATCAATAAACCATGAAAATGAGGTTGAGAGACGCATAAAAACTGCAAAACCGACATGTACCCCTAACAATCATTCCATACAAAACATAAAGTTGAACTAATGATTTCTGTATCAGAGAAACGGACCTTCACCTTGATCAATGACCCATAAAATGATGTTGAGGACAGGTTCACCCCATCTGGCAAACATGTAAACGTTGCAAGGAATTCATATACAAATTATAGTTATCCTATTACATAAATGTATTTGTAATATGTTGGAAATTAACTTTACATATTTTTTCAAGTAGTTAGTTGCTCAACCTTGAAAATGAGAACAAGGACAATGGACATGTAACATACCGGACCTTCATCACATGAAGTATAGTCTACCTTCTGAAATCTTTAAACAAATACAGGATTTTCTGCTTGTGAAGATGACCTTTGGCTGTTTTCTGCTGTTGTCTCGTTGACTGTTTCCATTCTCAATTTTATTACAAGCCAGGCAAAATAAAAATATTTGTGTGGTTTCAGTTACATTCTTTTCAAAACTAGAGGCTCTAAAGAGCCTGTGTCGCTCACCTTGGTCTATGTGAATATTAAACAATGGACACAGATGGATTAATGACAAAATTGTGTTTTGGTGATGGTGATGTGTTTGTAGATCTTACTTTACTAAACATTCTTGCTGCTTACAATTATCTCTATCTATAATAGTACTTTCTGTGGAAAATGTTATTGAAAATCTTCAAATTTTAAGAAAATTGTTAAAAATTGACTATGAAGGGCAATAACTCCTTAGGGGATCAATTGACTATTTTGGTCATACTGACTTATTTTTAGTTCTTACTTTGCTGTACATTATTGCTGTTTACAGTTTATCTCTATCTATAATAATATTCAAGATAATAACAAAAAAACAGCAAAATTTCCTCAAAATTACCAATTCAGGAGCAGCAACCTAACAACCGATTATCCAATTCATCTGAAAATTCCAGGGCAGATAGATCGTGACCTGATCAACAATTTTACTTCCTGTCAGATTTGCTCTTGATGCTTTGGTTTTTGAGCTATAAGCCAAAAACTGCATTTTACCCCCATGTTCTATTTTTAGCCATGGCGGCCATCTTGGTTTGTTGGCCGAGTTACCGGACACATTTTTTTAACTAGATACCCCAATGACGATTATGGCTAAGTTTGGTTAAATTTGGCCCAGTAGTTTCAGAGGAGAAGATTTTTCTAAAAGATTACTAAGATTTACGAAAAATGGTTAAAAATTGACTATAAAGGGCAATAACTCCTAAAGTGGTCAAATGATCATTTTGGTCATACTGACTTATTTGTAGATCTTACTTTGCTGAACATTATTGCTGTTTACAGTTTATCTCTATCTATAATAATATTCAAGATAATAACCAAAAACAGCAAAATTTCCTTAAAATTACCATTTCAGGGGCAGCAACCCAACAACGGAATGTCCGATTCATCTGAAAATTTCCAGGCAGATAGATCTTGACCTGATGAACAATTTTACCCAGTCAGATTTGCTCTAAATGCTTTAGTTTTTGAGTTATAAGCCAAAAACTGCATTTTACCCCTATGTTCTATTTTTAGCCATGGCGGCCATCTTGGTTAGTTGGCCGGGTCACCGGACACATTTTTTAAACTAGATACCCCAATGATGATTGTGGCCAAGTTTGGTTTAATTTGGCCCAGTAGTTTCAGAGGAGAAGATTTTTCTAAAAGATAACTAAGATTTACGAAAAATGGTTAAAAATTGACTATAAAGGGCAATAACTCCTAAAGGGGTCAACTGACCATTTGGGTCAGGTTGAATTATTTGTAAATCTTACTTTGCTGAACATTATTGCTGTTTACAGTTTATCTCTATCTATAATAATATTCAAGATAATAACTAAAAACAGTAAAATTTCCTTAAAATTACCAATTCAGGGGCAGCAACCCAACAACGGGTTGTCCGATTCATCTGAAAATTTCAGAGCAGATAGATCTTGACCTGATACTCAATGTCAGATTTGCTCTAAATGCTTTGGTTTTTGAGTTATAAGCCAAAAACTGCATTTTACCCCTATGTTCTATTTTTAGCCATGGCGGCCATCTTGGTTGGTTGACCGGGTCACCGGACACATTTTTTAAACTAGATACCCCAATGATGAATGTGGCCAAGTTTGGTTAAATTTGGCCCAGTAGTTTCAGAGGAGAAGATTTTTGTAAAAGTTAACGACGCCGGACGACGACGGACGACAGACGACAGACGACGGACGACGGACGCCGGACGCCAAGTGCTGAGAAAAGCTCACTTGGCCCTTTGGGCCAGGTGAGCTAAAAAGGGTCGGTAGGTCAGCACTTTTTTTTTTTTTTTTTTAAATTTTGGATTGTCAAAATCTGGAAAATAATCATTATCGACTCCTAGGAGTGGATATTAAGAATTGAACGATGGACAGTCAGTGCATGATTTTTTTCTTGCTACCTGATTGGAGGATATTACGAGACGTGAATAATCAAAGTTTATTGATTGGTTAGGACAATCCAAACCTAGTAAATGTCCTTCAATCCCGTAGAGTATCGAATTTGTCCTCTCTATTTTAGCAATTAGATTTTGCCTGGTCATTAATCATGCATATTCATGATATTGGTACAAAGGTCTCTTTTATCTATAAATAGTTGAATCTTCTGGAGTTTCGTAAACAACAATGTTAAACAATAAATACTACTTCATAACGTGTGACCTCACGCGTGTGGTAAAATTTGTTGATTGATGCATGTGGCTATTCTTGTAAATGAATTAATCTACAAAGCGAGAGCACTTTCCATTTTCATCAGGTAAGAGTCGACTAGCCCTTTTTGAAAGGCTAATGCTTGTGTGTCTACTACATTTGAAAATGCCTGTACCAAGTCAGGAATATGACTGTTGTTGACCATACGTTTTAGATGGGTCTAAGCTAGGGACGGTTGGGTAACTGGAACCACACATTTATTTTTATTTAGCCTTATACACATATTGCAAGACAAGCTTAACAGCACACTACAGCACTGAAGACTAAATAAAAGCAAAGTGAACTTTTTATCATTTATTTCAAATTGTACATCCATTATAAAGATTTAAGGTCACATCAATGGTTTTACATGATAAATCTATCAACATAACTCTATTTTTAGCAATTTTATCACAGTATATTTATATAGAATCACTTTCAATTACTATTTGTGCCTGTATCATTTCATACAAGAGTAATTCCCCCTCAGTACATTAAACATCCTACTCTATGATTTTCTAACCAATAAATTAGTTAATGACATCCAAGATATTTGTCCCCCCTCATTTTTTAACTATATTTAACTGTGTTATATTTTATTGTGTTCAGCTTAAAACAGGAGAAAAAAGTGTCCAACATTATTATCATGAGAATAGTTCTCAAAGCATAATTGTTTCTGGTGTAAATCAATGTCCGTATAAAATTGCCAGACTGACTTCACCAAGATAAACTTTAGGACAGAAACAAAATTCGTCAGTTATAACCATTATAATCTTTAAAACCTTCATCCTTTGTCCTGTCTCTTGAACCAACACCTGATGGGTACAAATGAATAAACACTGTACATGTGTTTATATGTAAAATTAATTACAAAGCTTACAAAATGAAAATAAGCAGCATTGATGTTTTTTTTTCCAATATACATGGTACCTTAGGAAGGCACTACAAAAACAGATTAAGCACAAATAGAAACAATCTTAGAAATTCATTGTACCAAAAAGTATTTGTCATCTACCAATAGAATAAATTTAACACCCTTTACCTATACAGTAACTGTTTCAGGAGAATGTCAATAACAAAGGTTCTTCAGCTGTCTGAACTAAGCTAAATCATAGCGATTCCCTATATAAACAAACCAGTAGTAACATAATTCAGTCATATAATATATACAATTACATCAAAACATGTTGATTGCCATTAATTATTACAATGACCTTTGACCTAGTGATGTGACCTTTTGCTGCCTACAACAAAATAAAGCTTAATATATGGAGAGCCAAAAATACAAAAAAAGTATGATGTGTTTGTTATTCATGTACAAATTCTAAATTCCTTAAAAAATTTAACCTACATTAGCTTAAACGAGTACTTGATAAACGGCTTTGAACATGGTTCCACTACCAATAGGTAAAAAGTGTCAAAATCTACAAAGTGTTTCTTTTTCTTGACAAGAACATCATCCATTTATAAAGCTGTTTAAGTCAGTCAGATCAAATTCATAAAGCAATATTATTGCAAAAAAAAGTCAGTGAATGAAATGATTTGGAAAAAATATTCAAATTTTGATACTCAAACCCTAATATCCAATTTAAATTCCTCTTTTAGAAAAAAAAACCCACATTAACCCTATATTTTTTGGCAAAGTTTTGCCACCTTCCATCAACAATTCTAATATTTTCTTGAAAGTGAAATAATTCTAGTTTTTATTTCCCAGAAAACAAGACTTTCTACCTGTACCTAAACCATATGACTTACAAAGACACTATAGCCAAGAATAAACATGATAGAACGGTGGAATTGGGACTCTCATTTTCATCTTTACAATATTTTTGTGGAAAAAAGGGCTGGAAAGTTCAAACTATTTAGAACTTTGTAAGAGTGACATTGTAAACTCATTTATTAATTTGTCCAATTTGTTACTTATTAAAGAGTCACGACAAAAGACTCAAGGAAGTAACAGATTTATAGCAGGGCTTCCAACAAAAGACTCATATCATATTATACATAACATTGCATACATAGTCATCGGACCATCTCAAAACCTAGCAGTTTTTTTCATAAATAAAAAAATCAACTTTCGTGTTTAAATGCTTTTCAAATAATTTTGAATCCATATGCTGTTATATAACAACAACGTTTCAGTGTTTTTTTCTTAACAACAATAAAGGAAAAAGTAATCATATTAATTTGCCATATAAACAGCTCAGTTTTGAGATGATCACACAATTTGCCATTTTATTTATTTATACATCATGATTAATTACAGCAGTAATAAGAACAAAAAAAAACAGAAGACAAGGTACCATTTCACAGTTTGTGTAATACTTAGTCATACAAGAATCATCTCCCTTCAATTGACTTTATCATGAACTTTCGTATCGGAGGATCACATTTAAGTTATAGATCTACAGGTTTATTTTGTGCTTTTATCGTTTCTTTAAGATATCTGAAATATTTTTTGTAATTTTTGTACCTGCACTACTAAAATTAAACCAGTCAAAAGATATGGAATAATTTGCCTACCTCCCTCCACTTATTTTTTTCGGCATGTAGTTGAACCAAGTATTATTCTTTTGAAACCAATAGAAAAACTGACCAACACTGTAGACATTTGACCACTTCAAATCATATCTTGAGACTACAACTAATTACCACAAACAATGAAACCATACATTTTGTACAATTCAAAAACACACGAACAAAAATTGTTCCATGCTTAGGTAAAATTCATTTTAAAATTTAACAAAAAACATCATGTATATAAGATATTGGTAAAACATAGATCTCAATATTTTAAAATGAGGATAAAATAATAAAATCAAACTGCATAATATAAGAACAATATAAGAACAAAAAAGGCAACAAAAATAAAATTCCTTCAACATGTATAGTAAATATAGTAAATATAATTGCTCAACTGGTTAACATCGTTTTTGTACATTTTCACTTGAGAATAAATTCTGTGCTAATTATGGCCAAATTAACCTAAAAATATAATCAGATGCTGAACGGGTGAGGGGATATAAATAATTCAACCAGACCCAGTTGACAACTTAAATTGAATATTTGTAGGAAGATGGAAAGTACTTCTAATAAAATATACTTGGTGATGGTAGTCATGTAAAAAAAAAAAACAGAAGTGGGAAACATAAAAAAAAAGTCTTCACAATAATTTCCTGCATTAGAATCAAAATTGTGAAAAACATGTTCAGAAATTAGAGAAAGTAGAATGCTTATCAATTTTAGGGGAGAACAGCTGATCCTACATTTGGGAAAGGGAGCAATATAAATAACAAGTTGGTAGTGGCATTTTCCTTCATAGCATTTTTGAAGAATTAAAGGTAAAAAAAATATTATGGGTGGTTTGTGTCTAAAGAAAGTGCTTTCCCAAGGATTTAATTCTTCAACAGTCGTTTCATGATTCTTGAGAGAAAAAAAAAAAAAAAAAAAAAAAAATATTTTCAAGCATTTTGGCCAATTATTAACATGCAGAATTTCAATCAAGAATATGATAAAAATATTCATAATGACTTCCTTAAAAATAATATCTACCTAAAAATAACTCTGCTCAATTATATATACATTTTATCAGAGCAGAACGCCAAACAAATTTCAACATTACAAATACAAGTTTTTGGCATGGTAAGCCATCTGTTTAACAATAAAATATAGTTTTTTGGTTTTTTTTAAATCTTATCAACAAATAATTCTTTTATAAAAATGTACTGACTTAAATTTAATTAAAAATGTATCAAGAATTTGTCAACAAGGCCTTATCACCTTTAAATTTGGAAGACAAAAAAGGCTCGCAATTGATTCTTTAAAAGAGTTTTCTTCTATTCTATCAGAGTAACAAACTCCGACGAATAATGCTGATATAGAACAGGTTCACCATTTCTTCATAGGAGGATATTGGTCTTCATTCATATGAATAGTGAAGCATCATGTAAAGAAATTATATAAGAATTATTTTTTCAGGTATTAAAGGTAAAAAGCATTTCCTATAATGAACTTTAAGTAAAAAAAATCAACTGTGAATATACTTTAATTTATCCAAGCTGCAGTATTGGTTCAAAGGTACTGTCTTACAATAAAATGGTTTCTGCTGACCCTATCTTCTTAAATATTGTCCCTAACCCTTAAGATTTGTCATTTTTAACTTGCACTGTTAATCTTCCTCCTCTTTCAACCAGACAAACAAAATTTAAAATAAAATTTAAATTTTTAAGTTTAAAATCGTAAAAAACATAATATTTTTTAAGCCTGATCCAGCTTGAAATTAAATCAAATTTATTCTTTATATTTCTAGGACGGGGGTTTATCAGTAACCATAAATTTAACCAAAAAATTGGAAAAAGTGTTTGGTGGCCCTTGTATCATAAAATGTTTTATTTGTAGTCTTGTGTCTTGATAAAAATGAAATATCCCTTAAAACATAAAAGTGTATTTGACCTTAGTATCAATTATCTTAACAAAACAACATTCATTTTGCATGTGTATAAAAATATAACAAACTTTTACATGATTTGTAACAATTCTCCATGCATCAGGGTGGTAACCATTGCCATGACTATGGGGGAAGAAGTGTGTGGAGACGGAAATGGTCGTGAATAACAGGTCTGACATCTTCATGCTGAAAATAATAAAGACTTCATTAAAACAAACAAAGGATCAATGAAATATGTTAAAGACAGTGGTCTATTGCTATATATATTTACAAGTCATGATTATACTAATATTTTGTTTGATTTTGATGATTCACACATTTGTTCCACATTTCCTTTTGTTAACAAAGTAGGTTGTTTTCCAAAGTCAATCATCTGTCAACTTCAACAAGTTTCCTGAGTTTATTATTTTGCTATAAAATTAAAGTTCCTCTTCTGTTGGTTAAGAGTTTTACTCTTTGTACCTATCTTCTCCCTTTAATAAATACAGCTCCATTAATGCTGTCTGTACCTCTTACAAAAGGTAACCTGTATTTTGTTTCTTAAAGCTTCCCTAGATTTTTAATCGAGTTTTGTTTTTTTAAATGTGCCCCCCCTCAATCAATTCAATTGGCACAGACCTTGAATTAAGTCAAATGACTTAACAGACCTTCAAGAAATTCAAATCTTTCAACAGTTTTTTATTACAGAAAACAATGACCCATAACAAAACTGGACTTCTGATATATTCAACATTCCCTCCCCCATCTTGTGTATTTTTTCCTTCAATAGCCCCTATGCCTTCTTAATTACACAATCATCCCCATTCAAATTAAGTTCCCTGTCGGAAATAATACTTCATACAAACCTTAAACACTAATTCTTCTAAAAATGGTAACAAATTCAATAGTTCCCTGTCAGATGGTTCAACAAACCAACTTTCTATTGGTATACCATTGTCTAGCTGAAAATAGTCAAAAAGATCACTAGTCAAAGGGAAGTAATTCTAGTCATAAAAATACTGACTTAACAAATAATAATTTAGGCAAAGCAAATCTGACACCTTTATTTTGTTATTACAACCTAATCAGGCATTACCTCTATTAAACAAACAACTGTCTTCATATAGGGCTGTTCAGTATTGTGGAGCAAATTAAGACTTTTGCTTTTTTACTGAAATCATACTTCCAGAGTTTTCTCATCTGCATTGTTATGTCGCTAAGTGAATTTGTCTTTGGTGGAGCTTTCTCAATAGCAATCATATATGTAATTTTTTTGTAGTAATTCAATTTGAAATACAGTCTACAGTGTTCTCCCCAGGCCGTTTTAGCGTCGCGGTACCACGACGCTATATTTGCGACGCTATAATTATTTTCAGGATGTTACTTTTCTCGTTTCTTGGCAAAGCCATGTCCTAAATTGTGAACTTTCATCTAATTACTGCTTATGATCATAAAAAAATATATCACTGTTAATTGTAATCCCTTCAAGTCGGACAATAGAGGCAATCTAAAGTGATTACATAGGTGTTAATTGCCCTTTGGGTGATAACTGGTTGGATACTAATACCCCAAGCTGTCACTTGTCAGGGGTTAAAAAAAATTGTTACAGCTAGCTAGCCCAGGACTTATAGGCAGCAGGATTTTACTAGCCCTGTTGGAAGAACTGCTAGTCCATCAAAACTGACCTGCTAGCCCTAGTATGCCTTAAAAAATTAAGAGTTTGCTGCATAATACAAAGTAGGTGCCCTTTGTTTTGAAGGAGACATTATACACTGTATTTAATATTTTTTGTTGATCTGTTATTATTCTTTTGGTGCCTAACCTAACTAAGTTGTTCCCACATTCAAAGCAGACATTTTATTGGCTAGCTTGGGGCAACTAACGGCAATATTCACAGAGCATTGTCTGTTTTTTTCATCAGCAACAGCCAAGGTAATCATTGTGTCCCAGTTCTGCCAATTTTTCGGGAAGAGAATGCGTTATTTGTTGGCCAAATTGTTAAGATCAAAGAGAAAAAACAATAGATCAAAGGAAAATGCCGCCAAATAAGCATGAACATATGGCAGATTCCATGTAAGAAATGGAAATGTCTGTCAAAACGAATAAATAGATAAAAATAATAATTACTGTTATTTGAAAGATAATCTGTGAATGTTTTGATGAAAAATGATGTTAGATGAAATTATAAAAATAATTTTTGGATATGATTGTTTCTGTTTAAAGTAGAAATGATGAAGTTGAAAAAATGCAAAAATTTTGACAGAATTAACTCCCATTTTTTTTACACAATGTTTATGTGTTGCAATGCTTTATGTTGACACTTGTATACTGGTATTTACTAGTGTAGTCAGGTTATTCAAACATCCCTGTTCCCAAATCTGTTACTTTTTTTAGTCAAAAACATCTGTGATATATATTTTTTTTCACTTTCAAATATCTTGCTTTATAGCTCGGTGTCTGTCAATAAATCTTACGTCAGGAACATCGCTGTAAAAACTTTCAAAATCATTGTTGGTTCCAATATATGCCAGTTAAACTGTAAATCATGCTGTGCATAAGAAAAAACCCATGTTGATTCATTTATTTAACTTTATTCAAGCAATAATTTAAACTTATATGTTTCCTACATAAGATCTGTCTAACTTGTTTTCTTATGTCTGAAACATTTGAATGTGCTAACAATTTAAGTAATTTGACCTGAGGTGAAATCTTGTTAGATGTTAGGCTGCAGTATTTTCCAGGAGTTTTAAAAATGACTTTCAACTAGGATTTGATTTCCAATGTCAGTCAAAAAAAACAAATATATATTGTCTGTCAAAATATCTTATGTATGAAAAATCTTATGTCAGAATCAAGTCTGTCAAAATCTTATGTCAGAAACTCAATTTGTCTGTCTAATCTTATGTCAGAAAAAATAAAGTCTGTCAAATCTTATGTATAAAAAAATAAAGTCTGTCAAATCTTATGTATGAAAAAAATAAAGTCTGTCAAATCTTATGTATGAAAAAATAAAGTCTGTCAAATCTTATGTCAGAAATAATAAAGTCTGTCAAATCTTATGTCAGAAACATAACATTTAAGGCTTGTTTATTTTAAAAGGATGATGCTCATAATTTTTTTTGGGGTCAAATTGTCTTTATCTTTATTAGTAAAGCATATATTCAAAAACAGAAGTTCATTGCGTATGATTTTTGCCTAACATGCTTATGGGAGTTGTTTCACTTTCTTATATGGAATCTGCCATATGTGAGTCTCGCGCTAAAGACTTGACAGCCCTGCTGTCCTGGACACTATTATTTTTTTCCGCGGTTTTTCCCTGTCGTATTTAGCATTTTGGGGGGACGAATTTTCAGCCTCGTTACTCCATTCATCTACCGTTTTTCGTTTAGAAACTGACAAAGTTCCTGGGGTTCCCGTAATTGCCCGAGGCGTAAATGATCTAGTCCCGGGCGTCGGGCTAGTGGATTTTTTAACCCCTGCTTGTGACATGATTATTACCACGTGGTATGCAATCGACAAGGAGAAAATGTAATCAGAAAATCATAAAATAAATCAAAATATATGTTTGCAAAATGAAAATTCAAAGAAACGAACATTTTTTTCTCTTTCAAAAAGAGATTGAGTCTGATCTTTTTATGACTTTCAAAATATTAGTATTACTTTCTTTCTCTTCCTATTACTAGTTGTAAATCGAGAGTGAAAATTTTGATTTTAAATTATATAAGTTTTGTACTTTCTTAAGAAAGTGATCATGATCGGCTTTAGTTTATGTTTCATCCATTTAATGCATTAAAAACGCCATATTTATTCCCAATCTCTTGTCAAACATTGTTTTATTTTCGTATTTTTCATTGCTTTCGGCGGCCATTTAATATTTTAGTGTAAACTACGGATCGGAATCGGACCAGATCTGACAAAAATCCACATTTTACAAAATAACTACATATCCACAAATGGCACAGTAGACAGAAAACAATACCTAAAGAGAAAACTAAGTATTAACAGACTATTTATTAGATAACTTTGTGAAAAATATATATATCATTTTGATAAAAAGAAACAACTGGGACCATGAACCAATATATTTGATAGACATGATAAAGAAAGTTTTTTTAATTTAAATTTTATTGCTATATGATACTTTCTCTTTCCTTTTTTTATTATAAGAACCAGTGTTTTTTACCTACACATTTATGTTTGCAAAATGAAAATTCAAAGAAACGAACATTTTTTTCTCTTTTAAAAAGAGATTGAGTCTGATCTTTTTATGACTATATAAATATTAGTATTACTTTCTTTCTCTTCCTATTACTAGTTGTAAATCGAGAGTGAAAATTTTGATTTTAAATTATATAAGTTTTGTACTTTCTTAAGAAAGTCAAAAAATTCTCTGAAACTGATGTTATCAAGATGCTTGATTTCTTGATTGACAACATATTTGTTACGTTCGGAGGACATGTTTTTCAACAGACTGTCGGCATTCCAATGGGAACAAACTGTGCCCCTCTACTTGCCGACTTGTTTCTTTATTATTATGAGGCTGACTTCAAACAGGAACTTCTTAGGAAGAAAGATAAGAAGTTAGCACTATCCTTTAACTCTACTTTTCGCTATATAGATGATGTTCTTTCCCTAAATAATTCAAAATTTGGTGACTATGTGGAACGCATCTATCCAATCGAGCTAGAGATAAAGGATACTACAGATACAGTTAAGTCAGCCTCATATCTTGACTTACATCTAGAAATTGACAATGAGGGTCGGTTGAAAACAAAACTTTACGACAAAAGAGATGATTTCAGCTTTCCAATTGTGAACTCTAAATTCTAAGTAGCAACATTCCAGCAGCACCTGCATACGAGGTATATATCTCCCAATTGATACGATATTCCCGTGCTTGCATTTCCTATCATGATTTCCTTGATAGAGGGTTGCTGCTCACAAGGAAGCTATTAAACCAAGAGTTCCAAATGTTGAAGTTGAAATCATCCCTTCGTAAATTTTACGGACGCCATCACGAGTTGGTTGACCGTTATGGAATAACCGTATCACAAATGATATTGGATATGTTCCTTACGTCGTAACTACAATCCCCTTCCCTTTCCTGAATGTGACCTACCGAATTAGACTATTTACCGGATTTGTTATCACATAAGCAACACGACGGGTGCCGCATGTGGAGCAGAATCTGCTTACCCTTCCGGAGCACCTGAGATCACCCCTAGTTTTTTGGTGGGGTTCGTGTTGTTTATTCTTTAGTTTTCTATGTTGTGTCGTGTGTGCTATTGTTTGTTTGTCTTTTTCATTTTTAGCCATGGCGTTGTCAGTTTGTTTTAGATTTATGAGTTTGACTGTCCCTTTGGTATCTTTCGTCCCTCTTTTAGTGCAATTGTATCTATACACATATATTTTTATTTGGCCCAAGAGGAAAAAAATAATACTGGAACTATAAATGAATATAGAAAACATACACTGAAAATACTGTTATCATGGTTTTAGTTTAATTGTATTCTCAGTTATGAATTTAACAATATAGATACAAAGAATAGGGTGGAATAGAATATTTTATTCACCAAAAAAGGGCCTATAGCATACAAACAATATAATACATTTTGTAATAAACAATAACATATATAACAAAGGAAATAGAGCATTACCACGACGCGACAAATTACATTGAAAAAAATAAAATTTATTTTTTACGCCAAATGTGATGCTATCCAAAATTTCTGGGGAGAACACTGTACAAATTGAAATACAGTTCCTAAACCCAAAAAGTCCCGTAGATAGTACTGACCTGATAACCAAAGGCCTGTGGTGAATTATCAATGATAATGGTCTTCCTCAAGTCTCGCCCTAGAATCGTCAGGTCTTTGATGTAGTTGTTACCATTTATACACACACAATGTTCTCTAAACAACCGATGTCTGAAATCATATTGAACAAATCTATCAAGTACAAATTTATTACAATAATTCAAATTGACACAATGTTCACAAGACGATGTCTTAAAACCACAATAAACGTCCACATCATACAAATAATACAAACCTACAAAATGCAATTTAAAGTGATACAAAATGACTTGTGAAATATATGTTCAATCTCAATCTGCATAATGATGAGATATGTCACTTTCTCATTGTAGGTATTGAATGTTTATATATAGATATTCTGGTCTCAGATCGATGTACTGTAAACCAACCTAATTGTGCGACTAGAAATATAAATCGAATATCAATTGTTGTGAATATGTTAAACTAAGATGTTCTCCTATATAAATACATCAATAAAATTAAAACATCGTGAATATGAGTAGCTGTGAAGTCGAAAAATGTAAAGGCTAAATGTGAAATAAAATATCTGCAAAAAAAAAAATAAGTTGGTTGACAGTATCTTTATGTTATGGTCTTATATTATTATAATAACATAAACTGTTATCACAGTGATATGTCTCACCAATTTGTAATTTTGATAATGCAAACCATTTTAAGTCAATAGACCATGACTGAGGGGGTGGAGCCAAATAATCTCCATGGCATTAGATGTGGCAACGCTAATACATCTGCATACCAAATATCATTGACGTACCACAAGTGGATCCCCATAAACTGACCTAATCACAAACTAATACATGTAAAGTAAGCAAACCATTCAAAGTAAAGAGACCATGACTGAGGGGCGGAGCCAAATAATCTCCATGGCATTAGATGTGGCAATTGTAATACATCTGCCTATCAATTATCATTGACCTATGTCTGGCTTTTTGACTCAGTCAAGGGGAGACAAAAATTGTCCTTTCTTGTTTACAAGAGATTTTAGAAACCATGTTTCTGCAAGACTGAAGATTTTGTAGTTCTGAATTGATCTTTATATCTACATTAAACACAAGCAAAGCTTATTAGTGTATAAAAACATTTGAAAAATAAATTCATAAACTTTAATAATGCATCTCTAATAATCTATAATGGTGATCAAAGATAATTTTAGTAATCACTATTTCCTTTGATCTTCTTGACTGATAGTTTCCTTTTTCAGCAGAGTATTGATATGAAAAATGATCGCTAGAAACTAAGAGAGCACATGCTGCTGTCAATGAAATAAGCAACTTGTCATTGGTAAAATAGCAATAAACAGATCATCATTGATCATCACTGTAACAACTCAAGCAAGAAAGCCAATTTGATTGAGATGAGCAATGATAATATATCAGAAAACTCTCATGGAAAATCCATGCATGTAATAAAAGTTTCAGATTTCTCTAAAAGAAATAATTACCATCTACATATTGCTGGCAAATGTTGTTTAGTAACTTACTTGATCAACTTTTTCTCTGGATCTAACAAATTAAGTAGTTTATCAGCATAGACTTTCTTTGATGCAGTGAATAAGATGACTTCAAACAATTGTGATACTCTCTCTAGGAATTGCCTGAAGTGAGGTCTTGTCCGTACGTATACCTACAATCAACATACGTACATTATACTCTCTACATACTATTTTGATAATGTAAATTGAATATTATTTTGATACTAACATTTTAAACTATAATGTAAATTCAAATATCTTTTGTTACAAACTTTTTATACTATTAAGTAAATACAAGATTATTTTGATACTAACATTTTAACCTAAAAATGTAAAATCAAGAATATTTTGATACTGATATTTTATATTATATTGTGAACTCAAAAATGTATTCATGGAGTTAGGTCCCTTGTCTGTTGAAAATATTGATTTCCTGAAATGCTGCCTATAAATATAATATTCAGACAAAATAATAAACACATGATTTCACAGTACATTAAATAGGTGCTGCCATACATTTACATACTAAAAGCACAAATAGTGTCTACTCTTTTAAAACAATTTTTTAGTCTTCTTGGACTTCAGAAATTGGAATATTGTTCATGCATTATAACTAGACTAATGCACCGTGTTGATTGAGCATCTCTGATCATTCCCTTTCACTGAAGCCAAGAAAAATTTGATGATAATTTTCCTTGAACAAGGAGTGTTGACCTTTTTTCCTTGTACAATGATTGTTGTAAAGTTTCAAACTATTAACATTAAGAAAATGACTTTACAGAACTATATATTTTTTTATATGATTTAGACAGGATTTTTCTCATTTATATTGCAAAAATCAAAATCTTATTTTAGTCTAAAATGACAAAATCGCAATAAATGCACACAATAATTTCTAAATTTACAGTAACATGAATAAATCTAATGAAGGCGTTCTTGGAAGTCCTGTTAAGGTTAAGGTTCTACTCTGCAAGTATAAAAGAGGGACGAAAGATACCAATGGGACAGTCAAACTCGTAAATCTAAAGCAAACTGACAACGCCATGGCTAAAAATAAAAAAGACAAACAGAAAAACAACAGCACACACGACACAACACAGAAAACCAAAGAATAAACAACACGAACCCCATATAAATTGACTTCAGGATGTACATATTCAAGTGAGGGTTAGGAATTTGTGTCCTATGTTCAGACTCCTTGGGTTTTTCCCTTCAGTACAGGGTGAAATATTTTTCCCAATAACATCTACTTTTCTTTTCATATATTACTTCAATACCTAACCAAAATTTAAGCCGATTTTTTATTTCTTTTCTTTTGATTTGAGACCCAATTAATACCAATACAAATAGAAGCTTAAAGTTAGATTCAGCCTTTTCCCGGCAAACATCTTGAAAAGGATCCCCATAACCTATTATGCTATAATTATTTCTACCTTATTTTGTTCCTTAAAAATGCTCTTCCAACTTATGGTTTCAATTTTATTTTTTTAAATTCACCTACATGTAAGTACATCATTAATATAACTCTGCCACTTTCTGACCATTGTCTTACCTGGTAAGTAATTTCTTGAAATAGTACGGGAAAACTAAATGCAGCATCGTCTAATTCTGTTAAACTACAATGGACTAATGTTTCATCCTATAAAAAAATAATAGGCAATATTTAAATGCAGCAAAATCTTACACATGCAGATATTGAATTGCTGATAAAAGTCTATGATAAAATTTTAATAAAAATCTGACTTTTTTGTGTGAGAGTGCTCAACTCTTTATCTACCACTGATGGATATATATGTGGAATTTAAAACCGTTTAGTTCATATTGACTGATAAATCTGCTTGCCAGGTCACCTGTGTATTCGCAGTGACTGATCTATCCACTGTAAACAACCACATGCGCAGTCGCGGTGACGGATATTCCCGTAAAATATACCACTGTTAAAACCCTTTAGATTGGACAATACTTAGGGGGAATCACGAAATGAACGAATCAAATTCGGTTTTACAAATGAATAAACTTTTACCTCGTTCATTCCTTTTCATTAAAAGGTTGGTTTTTTTTTAATACATGTTTTTGTTTGCGGATTGCGATTGAAACAATGGCGGATGAATGGGCTTCATTCTTCTAATTGAAGAGTTTGAAGGTTTTACGCAGTCTGATATTGACGAAAGTGAAGTTGGAAGTGTCGACAGTGATACCAGTTTATCGGAAATAGAAAGCGAGTAATCTGAGGATGAGGAAACTTAGTTAGATAACGACATTTGGACAAATAATTTGTTTAAAACCCCCAGTCACGGAGTTTTCACAACCGTTTGGGGCAGCTTTTAATCTTGAAATCTTTTAATATAAAAATTCAAATAATTGAGAGTAAAATACATTTTCTATTTTTAATTTCTATACAGTAATTGGTTAATAATTTCATATTTAATTAGAGTGCTGATTACACCGTTTCTTACACTGCAAATTATCTCTGGTAGTTAACCTACAAATCAGCTGCAGTAGCTAACTAATAGTGTGATCGCCTGTTAAAAGATTAAATATACAGAAGTAGGCTTGGTATAACTATCAAATCTTCCAAAACTATCACACAATTAATATTGCAACTATTTCGAATGGAAGTTAACATATTTTTTGAATTTCTTTTATAGTCAATGTTCTTTACACCCCTTTTTTATGTGCTTTGCTCCCTCAAGCAAAGCAGGATGTGATAATTAAGTTTAATATATATATATTTATTTTTTTCAAGATAAAGCAATATAATGAACTCATACCAAATCTAGCACTAATGAAAATTCAGGTGAACTTCTGGTTTTCAATGGTAAAGCAGGCACCCTGGCCCTCAATTCTTCTGTTAATGGTGGCAAGTTCTTTATGAATACATAGCTGAAAAAACATAAGCAAACATAGCTACAACTGCAATATATAGTTTTTTTATGTAAACTTTTGTCTCCTGAACAAATCATCCAAACGCACACTAACTTAAACCAGGTGCTCCGCAGGGCGCAGCTTTATACGACCCCAGTGGTCGAACCCTGAACTGTTGGGGCAAATTTGGTCACAATATTCAAGCTTGATACCGTCTGAATTTTGATTGTGATCAAATTTTTGACATAATATAGGTTTTTGCCACAAAATTAATGTGGTTCAAGATCTAACACATCTATTGCACAATACTGTGCAATTGAATATTTCTTATTGAAACTTTTCAAAATTTGAAATTTGAAAAATGCTGAAAAAAAAAATCCCTTAAAAAAATGGTAAACTGAGATCCCTCTCCCCCCCAATTTATTGAAACACCCCCCCCCCCCCCCCCTTGGATTAATAACCCTTTAACTCATGCTTTCCTTTGTAATATTGAACCTTGTAGTACAATTTCAGAGAGATCCATACACTTCAACACAAGTTATTGTCATGAATTTTTGAAACTAGAAACATGCTTCTTTTTGGCCCTTAATTCATACATATTTTGGGCAATTAACCCAAAACTTAATCCCAGCCTCCCCTTTGTTATATGGTACATTGTGGTACAATTTCAGAGAGATCCATGCAATTACACACAAGGTATTGTCTGGAAACTAGAAAAATGCTTGTTTTGCCCCCTTTTTGGCCTTAATTCCTAAACTTTGGCCCCATAACCCCTTAAATGAATCCAAGCCTTCTATTTGTGGTTTTAAACATAGCGGTATGATTTTAGAGCAATTGAAATACTGGTAAACAAGTTATTATCCTGAAACTAGAAACTAGAGGCTCTAAAGAGCCTGTGTTGCTCACCTTGGTCTATGTGAATATTAAACAAAGGACACAGATGGATTCAAGACAAACTTGTGGTTTGGTGATGTGTTTGTAGATCTTACTTTACTGAACATTCTTGCTGCTTACAATTATCTCTATCTATAATGAACTTGGCCCAGTAGTTACAGTGGAAAATGTTAGTAAAATTTTACAAATTTTGTGAAAATTGTTAAAAAGTGACTATATAAAGGGCAATAACTCCTTAGGGGGTCAATTGACCATTTTGATCATGTTGACTTCTTTTCAGGTCTTACTTTGCTGTACATTATTGCTGTTTACAGTTTATCTCTATCTATAATAATATTCAAGATAATATTAATAACCAAAAACAGCAAAATGTCCTTAAAATTACCAATTCAGGGGCAGCAACCCAACAAAGGGTTGTCCAATTGATCTGTAAATTTCAGGGCAGATAGATCTTGACCTGATTAACAATTTTACACCCGTCAGATTTGCTCTAAATGCTTTGGTTTTTGAGTTATAACCCAAAAACTGCATTTTACCCCTATGTTCTATTTTAGCCGTGGCGGCCATCTTGGTTGGTAGACCGAGTCATCGGACACATTTTTAAAACAAGATACCCCAAAGATGATTGTGGCCAAGTTTGGATTAATTTGGCCCAGTAGTTTCAGAGAAGAAGATTTTTGTAAAAGATTACTAAGATTTACGAAACATGATTAAAAATTGACTATAAAGGTCAATAACTTTTAAAGGGGTCAACTGACCATTTCTGTCATGTTGACTTATTTGTAAATCCTACTTTGCTGAACATTATTGCTGTTTACAGTTTATCTCTATCTATAATAATGTTCAAGATAATAACCAAAAACAGCAAAATTTCCTTAAAATTACCAATTCAGGGGCAGCAACCTAACAACGTGTTGTCCGATTCATCTGAAAATTTCAGGGCAGATAGATCTTGACCTGATAAACAATTTTACTCCGTGTCAGATTTGCTCTTAATGCTTTGGTTTTTGAGTTATAAGCCAAAAACTGCATTTTACCCCTATGTTCTATTTTTAGATGTGGCGGCCATCTTGGTTAGTTGGCCAGGTCACCGGATACATTTTTTAAACTAGATACCCCAATGATGATTGTGGCCAAGTTTGGTTTAATTTGGCCCAGTAGTTTCAGAGGAGAAGATTTTTGTAAAAGTTAACAACGCAGGACGACGACAGACGCAGGACGACAATTGACGCTGGAAGAAAGTGATGGGAAAAGCTCACTTGGCCCTTTGGGCCAGGTGAGCTAAAAAAGGGTAGGGCTCAAACTTCTTTCAATTTTAACTGCCTTTTTTTCTATTTTTTTATAAACCCTTATATCAAGGATTTGTATAGTAAGATTACTATACAAATCCTTGCTTACAATGTATATTAATTAGTCAATGTTATTATACATGTAATCAGATTATGTATAAAGATGTTAAATTTATGTAAAAGAAACCAATGGTCAGCGAGTAAAAACACCAATGTTCATGACGATAAATATTACATAATACCGAAAAATAGATAAATTAACAAAATAAATAAAAATAAGTATGCGAACCCAAGGTGTGTAACATTGCATTGGTTTTGTCCATTGACACGGGATCGTCGATTAGGTTTTATCCATCATGTACCAAAAGTGTCATTTTATATGATTTTGTATCGAGATTCAGATTGATAAATACTTTATAAAACACAGGGCAAGCAAGATAAAAAGAGTAATGAGTCGAGTAAAAAACCTAAAACACAAATGGAGGATAAGGAGTATTAAAACTAGAGGGTCCAAGGACCCTGTGTCGCTCACCTGATATTTTTATTTACAATTGATGCATGATAAATGCAACTGTTGTACTGTCGTTTAGTTTCAGAGATATAATACTAAAAAGTACGTTTGAAACCTATGTTTTATTTCAGCCATGTGGGCAGGCAGGGTCATCATACACAGTGGTCCCTGGATATCCTAGTGGTGATTTAAACCAAGTTTGTTTAAATTTGACAGTTGTTTCAGGGAAGAATTTTGTAAAATTTATCTAACGAGAAATGCAAAGTAATGAGAAAGTTGTGAAGTTGTTTTGTTGTTGCGCAACCCCCCCGCTCCCCCTTTGCCAAAAAAACCAAAAAGGTAATAAAAAATTATCATATAAGGGCAATCTATCCTATTAATGATTTCTGCAAAATTCAGTTGATTGTGCAAGGGTTGTATAGCCAGCTGAGGTCGTTAAAAACTCTCTTTTGTTGTTGTAGATAGAAATTGACCTGATAAACAATTTTACCACATGTCAGATTTGCTCTAAATGCTTTGGTTTTTGAGTGATAAGCCAAAAACTGCATTTTACCCCTATGTTCTATTGTTAGCTATGGCGGCCATCTTGGTTGGTTTGCCAGGTCACAGGACACAATTTTTAAACTAGATACCCGAATGATGATTGTGGCCAAGTTTGGTTTAATTTGGCCCATTAGTTTCAGAGGAGAAGATTTTTGTAAAAGATAACTAAGATTTACGAAAAATGGTTAAAAATTGACTATAAAGGGCAATAACTCCTAAACGGGTCAACAGGCCATTTTGGTCATGTTGACTTATTTGTAGATCTTACTTTGCTGAACATTTTTGCTGTTTACAGTTTATCTCTATCTATAATAATATTCAAGATAATAACCAAAAACAGCAAAATTTCCTTAAAATTACCAATTCAGGGGCAGCAACCTATCAACGGGTTGTCTGATTCATCTCAAAATTTCAGGGCAGATAGATCTTGACCTGATAAACAATTTTACCCCATATCAGATTTGCTCTAAATGCTTTGGTTTTTGAGTTATAAGCCAAAAACTGCATTTTACCCCTATGTTCTATTTTTAGCCATGGCGGCCATCTTGGTTGATTGGGCGGGTCACCGGACACAATTTTTTAACTAGATACCTGAATGAAGATTGTGGCCAAGTTTGGTTTAATTTGGTCCAGTAGTTTCAGAGGAGAAGATTTTTGTAATAGATAACTAAGATTTACGAAAAATGGTTAAAAATTGACTATAAAGGGCAATAACTCCTAAAGGGGTCAACAAACCATTTTGGTCATGTTGACTTATTTGTAGATCTTACTTTGCTGAACATTTTTGCTGTTTACAGTTTATCTCTATCTATAATAATATTCAAGATAATAACCAAAAACAGCAACATTTCCTTAAAATTACCAATTCAGGGGCAGCAACCTATCAACGGGTTGTCCGATTCATCTCAAAATTTCAGGGCAGATAGATCTTGACCTGATAAACAATTTTACCCCATGTCAGATTTGCTCTAAATGCTTTGGTTTTTGAGTTATAAGCCAAAAACTGCATTTTACCCCTATGTTCTATTTTTAGCCATGGCGGCCATCTTGGTTGGTTGGGCGGGTCACCGGACACAATTTTTAAACTAGATACCCTAATAATGATTTTGGCCATGTTTGGTTAAATTTGGCCCAGCAGTTTCAGAGGAGAAGATTTTTGTAAAAGTTAACGACGACGGACGCAGGACGACGACGGACGACGACGGACGCCAAGTGATGAGAAAAGCTCACTTGGCCCTTCGGGCCAGGTGAGCTAAAAATGCTTGTTTTGGCCCCTTTTGGGCCCCTAATTCCTAAACGGTTAGGACCATCATCCCCAAAAAAAATCCCAACCTTCCTTTTGTGGTATTGAACCTTCTGAAAAATTTCATTAAGATCTGTTCACTTAAACTAAAGTTATTATCCGGAAACCAAAGTGTCTTCGGACGATGACGCAGACGACGACATCATACCATTATACGAACCCAAATTTTTTTTGGGGTCGTATAAAAACTAATGCATGCATTCCTCAGGGGGGCTTCTTCAATACTTAATTGTTACCCTGCCCTTTCCACATAATTTAAGATTTTAATAATGTATAGATTTTCATAGATTGTGTAGGTAAAAATGTAATCTTTTCCCATAGTGTTTGGGGATTTATGTGGTGTATAATGGTCTGTAATGTAAGAGTGGGATTCCAAAGTGCCACAAGAGAAAATTTGGTTGATAAAAACACATATTCATGCTCCTGGTACTTACGGATCAAAGGGTTGATTATTCCCCCATCACCCGCCACACATATTCATGCTCCTGGTACTTACGGATCAAAGGGTTGATTATTCCCCCATCACCCGCCACACATATTCATGCTCCTGGTACTTACGGATCAAAGGGTTGATTATTTCCCCATCCCCCGCCACACATATTCATGCTCCTGGTACTTACGGATCAAAGGGTTGATTATTCCCCCATCCCCCGCCACACATATTCATGCTCCTGGTACTTACGGATCAAAGGGTTGATTATTCCCCCATCCCCCGCCACACATATTCATGCTCCTGGTACTTATGGATCAAAGGGTTGATTATTCCCCCATCCCCCGCCACACATATTCATGCTCCTGGTTCTTACGGATCAAAGGGTTGATTATTCCCCCATCACCCGCCACACATATTCATGCTCCTGGTACTTACGGATCAAAGGGTTGATTATTCCCCCATCTCCCGCCACACATATTCATACTCCTGGTACTTACGGATCAAAGGGTTGATTATCCCACTCGCCCTCCTCATAGGATTCATCTGACACCTCTTCCTCTTCTTCCATGTGATGGTACTCATACGGCACATCACATTTGTTGTACATGTGGTTGTTATTGTCCTCTGAACATTCTTCTTCTTCTTCCTCCTCTTCTACTCTTTCAAATGGAGGCTCCTGGTTTTCTTTAGCTGCAAAAATATCAAATATTGCTTTAAGGGGGTTCGCGGGTCTAAATCATTTATATAGGATTTGTCTATATTTTTCTATAAATAAACTTTATCTTATAGTTAATAGAAAAATAAAATAAAAAAGTGGGGTCACCGTTCATTTGCGCTCACAATCTGCCTTCGAAAGAAGCATACATTTTTGTAAAGGTGGGTTTTTTCTGTTGAAGTAATAGGAGAAATAAAGATAATATCGAAATAAAAAAGAAATTTATAACAGAAATCGCTCAAATTTTACAATAATTTAGTTTAAGTACAGCTTATATGGAAATTATATTAAAAAATATAGGTCACCAATGAGTTAAAAAAGATATTTCAATTTTAAAGCCAAAAAATGGCATTTTTCCACCAAAGGGAGATAATTTGGAACTTTTTCAAGGATCTACACATTTTAAAAGTCATCTGGGGCCAAAACGAAGTGGTTGTTTTGAATGATTTTTGTACCATATGATAAAGTAACAACTACAAAAGGTAACAAATTAAATTTGTAGTGAAAAGCAAATGTTTAATTTTTTTCTGAAATTTTTATACCCTCGAGCCTCCTTAAACACAAATAAATATGTTTTTAACTATATAATTAATGTATTCATGGACATTCTTTAAAAAGTAAATCCTTTGTCTTTATAAAGTGTTCATAAATATACTGCTTTTGAATTAGTGTCTTCCCATGGATAAGTACATTTGTTTTTATATTAAATAATCTTACATTTTTTTATTACTTGTAACTTAAAACTTTCTAAAGTATTCATTTTTTGTTGCATCTTAATTCAACACTTGTAAGTGTTGTAGAACGGTTAAGCATTTTCAACAATCACATGATTTTCACTCACAAAATTTTATAACAAAATGTAATTTCTTTTATGGAAAAGGGGGCTAGATTCTTGCTTTATTTAATATTATAAGCAAATTTTCTGAAAGGGCACTTCTATTTGATGATTAAAATAATCAACATTTTTCAAGCTATCTGATACCAGTCTATAATATCTAACAAGTTGTTTTGAAAAAAGGAGGTAAACATACAAAATTCAAGTTTTGTCAAAATATTTTTTTTTACATTTCAATTATTAGTTCAAATTTAAAGTATTTGCATTGTTAGTTACTTATTCTAATTTAAATTATTTAAAAAGAATCATCATTTCAAGTGCATACCAAAGTGCTCCTTAGTAAGGAGTATTATAAATATAAAAGGTGAAACAGGAGATGATGCACAAGGTATTAGCGGTTTACTTTTTTTTCTCCATAATCATATGTTAAGAATTAGCATTTGTCAAGTCCTCTAATGTGAGGATGATCAGAAACAGGAAGTGAAGCAATCTTGTTCTTTAAATTTCATTCTCTGACATGGGTTATTAAAATAATTTGTTTCCCCCAATTCAGTTAAAACTTTGAATGCCTTTAAAATCTTTGGACATCTAATTTTCATTTAGCGTAAAATTCTAAAACAGTCTTAAAGTGTGAAAAACAGGGATGACTTTTCAAAGAATAAAGTTCCATAACTCTGCAATATCAAATCAGAAATTTAAAAAAGATGAAAGGGAGCTTATTGCAAAAGATGTGAACAAAGTCACACTGGATGCTGTGAAATGCCAGAAATCCATGTCAAACAAGACAAAACAAGTCTGAATATTTTTCTCATTGAAACATAAAGTGATAACTTATCAGTACACTGGCTGTAGTGAACTGACTTATGTGTATGATGATGTATTAGTCGGGGGAAGTGTCGTATTATACAAACTAGATGAAGCCGAGTCTGAATCCTCTTCCTCGTTGGTAAATGATGATGGTATATCTGTACACTGGCTGAAGTCTAATGATTTATGTACATGTAGATGTTTGTGATGATCTTCATCTTCTTCTCCGTCTGCAATGTAAAGTTACATATAAAGACCAACAAAAAATATAATAGTTACTTCGTATCTTCTCCATCTGCAATGTAAAGTTACATATAAAGACCAACAAAAAATATAATAGTTACTTCGTATCTTCTCCATCTGCAATGTAAAGTTACATTGCACATGATGCACTATCATCTTAACTTTGGTAAACAAGGCATATATACCAGTTAACATAAACCTATGGCAAGCAGTTTAGCTATTTTTTCGAATTTCAAATTATCTCAAATTATCTCATAATATATATAAGATTCTTTTATAACATACAAGATTTTTATAAGATATCTCATTTAATATATGAGATACTGTATCTTATATAATTTAATTTTTTAAAGCTATCTTATATATTATATTAGATATCTTAAAAATTTAATAAGATATCTTATAAAGTTTAAAAACTTTATATAAAGGGGGGGGGGGGGGGGGGGGGGGTTGCTCATTTCATGAATGGTCTATCATCAATATTGTTTTCAACAAATGCTCAAACTTTTGAGGAAATAGAGCAAAATATAAAATAACTTCTTATACAAAACAAGTTTTAATCAAGTTACATGACCGGCTCTGCTGGGCGATCTGCTTTTATAAGATCGGCGCCCATTAAAATTTATTCATCAATGTATGTTATATCGAAATTTGAATTTGTTCTTTGCCGAGGTCTGCTTTGACACCAATTTTGACAAAAAGCATGTTTTTGATCAACCTGCTAAGCGATCTACTTTTTTTAATTCAAATACTCCCATAAAATTTTATTCAATTGAATCCGGCTGCTAAAATTGTTTACCTCACTTTGACATAATTAAATCATTGTTAATAAAATGTGATCGTAGTCAGCATTCTTATCCGGATTTTACTACGTTTTGACGACAAACTATGAAAAAATTATAGTTGCCGTAATCCGTGACTGAAACTTTTCCGGAAATACTGATTTTTATTTTATTTTCCTGAATTGGGAATTTATATTCACAAACATTTTTTGGGGCCGCTGGCAGATTTAAGGGCCGCTTGGGCGGCCCTAAACTATATAGTGGAATCATTCCTGTTACCTAATCAAAATGATTAAAAAAAGCCTGAACATCAACACACCTTATTGACATACATTCTTGAATGAACTGTTCCAAAAATATACCCATTTTTTTCAGTTTATATGTGTATTATGTGCACATACATGAGAACTAAAGGGAACTATATTTCAGTGTGAATACATAAATTTAGTAGCTAACCTGTTGTGTTGTTGGGGAGGCCAGTGCCTTAGGAAAGATTTAGAACAAGTTCCAATCTTTCCAAAAACTAGAAATTAATTTGGTGTGACCTTAATAAGTTTTCACAGTCTAAATACCTACCAACATATGAATAAACTGGTGAAAATAATGTTCCACTGGTCCTTGGGGGACTTCCTGGACAAGGGGGGTTCTGGTTTTCTTGTACAGGGTAAAGCACTTCTGGTTTCTTCTTTCCTGTAACACACATGTATCAATGATGATAACACATTTCTATTTCCAAGGGCAATAACAGAATAAAATGTGGGGAAGAACAGACGCCCTTTTTATTTTTTACTAACTTCCTTTTAAATGTTCATGCTATCTGTCTAAAATAATCAGCAAAATGGGGACATTTCTTCTAATCATATGAACTGTTCAACTAGTTATGCAAGACCAATGGATAAATTAGAAATATAATAAACTGTTATCACAGAGATATGTCTCGCTTTTTTGTAATTTCGATAATGCAAATGTTGAAGTAATAAATAGCAACATTATAACATGTAAGTTTAGCAAATATTCAAAGTCAATGAACTATGACTGAAGGTACATGGCAAAACAATCTCCATGGAAATGAGATGTGCCAATGCTAATACAACTGCACACCAAATACCGTTGAATTATCATGAGTAGTTCTCTTTAAACAAACCTAAACACAAACTAATACATGTAAACTAAGCAAAATTTCAAGTCAATAAAACCATAATTGAGGGGGAGGGTAAAACAAATTCCATGGTAATGAGATGTGCTAATGTTAATACAACTCCATACTAAATTAGTAAATATCATTGACCTACCACTTCTGGTTCCCCATAAACTGACCTAATCACTGTCACAAACTAACAAATGAAAACTAAGCAAAAGTTTCAAAGTCAATAGACCATAACTGAGGGGGCGAGGCCAAATAATCTCCATGGAAATGAGGTATACCAATGCTTAAACAACTGCATACCAATAATCATTAACCTATGACTAGTGGTTCCTCATAAACTGACCTAATCACAAACTAATGCATTACAACTAAGCAAAAATTTCAAAGTCAGTAGACCATGAATGAGGGGGAGGGGCCAAATAATCTCCATGGAAATGAGATATGCTGATGCTTATACAACTGCATACCAATTATCATTACTTTACCACTAGTGGATCCCCATAAACTGACCTAATCACAAACTAATACATGAAAACTAAGCGAATGTTTCAAAGTCAATAGACCATAACTGAGGGGACAGGGTCAAATAATCTCCATGGTAATGAGATATGTCAATACTTATACAACTGCATACCAAATATATTTGACTTACCACTAGTGGTTCACCATAAACTAGACCTAATCACAAACTAATACATTGTTGACGTCGGAAACAGAATACCTGTGTCTCGCTTTTTGACTCCGTCAAGCGAGACAATAAAATTTAAGCTTCTCCCCGAAGTCAGCAGATAGGTTTAAAACAATCCTCACCTTTGACCCTCAAACAAGGTGTAGAGGAGATCATATCAGGCTCGCCTCCTTCTGCTCTACTCTCAAAAGACATCTTGTATTTCTTTTCTTCTGACACATCCTACCAATAGAAATTTGTAAAACTATGTAATAAATGTAGAGGTCAAGTTTTAAACTTATTCACATCAAATTCTAACATCACAAAAGAGCTTATGGCAGATTTTACAGTATTGTGTTCTGGTTGCTAATGTGACGGAGACAAAAATGAGTAACGTTAGAGACATTTGGACATGTCACATGAGCAACTACATCTTTAAAAGTTAAAATGTATGCACACAGTGATGTTTAATATATGCCTGGAGTAATAAAATTGTACAGTCTGGTTTAGAATTTCTAAATATACAGAATGTCATTTGCAGGTGTACTTTATATCAAATGAATACACAAGAAACCAATTCGTAATAGTAACATTAGCAACATCTACTATCATGACATTATGTTTTGTTGCGAACGTCTTTTTGATGGACGGAATACATTTAAGGTCCTCTTGTAACGATATTACATACAACTTACCTTCTTTGCTTCCCCATCATGTGAAGGAACTGACTCCGAATCTATTTCTGCAAAGGGCGATATCGTAACTCCTATACAGGAGAGTTACAGATATAAATATATGTTGCTCACGTGACACTGATTTGGACGGAAACCTCGAACAGTAACGTTCGCAAAAAATAAAACAGCCAATGATATTGATTCCTCAAGTCCTTTGACCCCCTTACGTCATCCAAATTTAATATGATTGCTATTTTCAATTATTTATAAAACCCGGGATAAAAATAACTACAATGGGCTGTCTGAGAACTAACAAGAAAATTGCGATCGTGACATACCACAATGGACGGAAAAGACGTGACGTTAGCAACAATATTATTAAATTACCTTTTTTAGCCTTTACCAATAAAAATCTGCCTTAAAGTTATGATTAAAACACAAAAGAAGACTTTTTATTAAAATATAAGTCCATGTTATTAGGCTCCACTTATAAATAATACTTCAAAATTCCACTCCAAATAAGCTGGATGTCAGTAAAGTAGGTCATGATGTCTATTCCATGTCCAATATTTTGAAATTGAAAACCCTCTAATTCTAACATAAAACACAAACACAGAGTAATTTTTATTTTTATTTACTCAGAAAGACACATTTTATTCAATAACATAATGCATTACTCCATTACACAGTCTGTTTCACAGTTTCAGCAATTGCTTTTTTGATGGATACAAAAAACAATAATTCCTTCTTATTGTAAAATCTGCCCTATTCAGTTCTTCCTCATTCCCTCAACACACATGTATACCCTTAAACTGTCTGCAGATAACATATTCCCTGCTGTATTTAACTTTTGGGTTTAATGCCCAAAAAAATATTGTGTTTATGGTTACCCGACCATCCCTATTTTTGGGTGCTATCCTATGTCATTTTATTCAAAATTGAAATCAAAAGTGAAAGTACAAAGTCGGAAACAGTTACACCTACTTTCAGTTTAAGACAAAAGTGAAAGAAGTTGCAAGATCATCTGTGCGCTTCAATTTTGAAATTGCATACTCTATAATAAAGCGTTTTTGCTATCTAGATCTCAATGGCAGCCTGCATGGCCAAAGGGTGCTATAAACAGTTTCGTATAAAAATCTAGGGGTTATTCCCCAACTTAAAATAGACATGGAGGGAAGTCCCTTTTTATCAACATAATTGGTGAAAAAGTATCATGTTTTTTGTATTTGGTTGTAAAAATATGTAAATTAACTTCAATTAAAACAGGTTGAATGATTAAAATAATTTTAAACCAGGTGCTCTGCAGGGCACAGCTTTATACGACCCCATTGGTTGAACCCTGAATAGTTGGGGCAAATTTGGTCACAATATATTCAAGCTTGATTCTGTCTGAATTTGGATTGTGATCAAATTTTTGACATAATATAGCAGGGGTTAAAAAATCCACTAGCCCGACTCCCGGGACTAGATCATTTACGCCTCGGGCAATTAAAATGTGTAATCCGATATGCCCGACGGACTAGTAACAAAAAAATCTTGACGTTTCCAAAATAGAAAGTGAAAAATCCCTTCATCACTATTCTATGTTAGCCATTTCGATCAATTAAGTCATCCAGGATTCCAAGAATTTGAACTGGTTTGTACAGATCCTGTTGTACATATTTTAAACATAGAACAAATAAGGCCGTGTTCCCATTGACCTAAACTCGGTGTTGTGTAAGTGTAACTCACACGTAAACTAAACAGAATTACGTTCCCATTGATAAAACTCAATGTTTACATGTAGTGTAAATCATGTTTTGTCTACATGCAGTCGATACTCGATGTAGGCCTTGTGTAGATTCAGTGTACATAAAACTAGGCATTTAAAACATTAGTTTCACCGTGCATATTCAAAGAAGAAACAACTTTTGAATAAAATTGATATTTATAGCAATTATTATAATAAAAGTTCTTTACAGAAATATTTGTCTAAACTTGATATATTTATTTGTTTTGTTTAGAAATAAAACTTAACGTACATGTAGCTTTAGCCCTTATCAAGACTCAAAGCAGCATCATTGCCGAACACATAATTCATTTGAAAATTAAGGTATTGTCCGAATAAACTTGACTTACACAGAAATATTTGCCACTGGTCTTTACTCAAACAACGATTCACTCATAAATCCTTACTTAAAAAGTGTGAGGTAAATGTACTGTTTGTGCAGTATCTCGGATCCGTGAAATTACACTTAAAAAGTAAAAAAAAAACATACTCCCCCACCCCCTTTGCCAAATACTTCTTGGAGAAGAGTACCATTTGAACAAACAGAAAAGATAGAAATCTAGTGATCCCTAATATATCAATCCTTCTTCTTCGTCTGTAAGCACGCTGTTGCAGCCTACGTTTTCTAATGCTTAATCGAGACATCTTTAGTATCCTTAAACTACTGCAAATCATCAAAATGGCTTTCATAAAGAAGCAACCATTTAACTTAAACAAAGGGGGGTATTTTTTTTATTTATCTGAGTCAGAATTATTTCCGCGCAAACGTTTTACGGGTTTGTTTGTTTGTTTTTTTTTTTATTTGATGCTGGTAATCAAATTTTTTTTTCTTCAACATTTAACACTATAATGTGTGAAGAAACTCTTGATTCAGAATATTTTTTTATCATCTATAGAACCAGAATTGTTTTCTTTATCCAATTGGGGTTTGGAATATTTCCATCCCCCCTATTCAGAGTCAAATGGTCGTTCCCTTACTGCTAGAAAAGTTGTCCGAAAACTTTTCATTCGATTCTACGTAATGGAACATTTAAATGACATAGAGTTTACAAGTGTGAACGAATCTTATGTACAGGTAATTAAACAAGGTGTATAGATGTGAACAAATTTAATGTGAAACCAATGGCCAGTACGTTAAACTAATTGTAAACAAGTTTACTGTACATGGAGTTTGGTGTGAACACGGCCTAACTCTGGCATGTCTGGGTGACCTCAGGTATCATGTGTTGATTCTCGTACTTTAAATATCGATTTCTCATACCATGGATTGAGGTATTGTACATTGCTTATCGTGCCGAGATTTTCAATTAACGTTATTTGGGGGTATGATGTATTGACATGTCTTGTTGCACAGCTCTTGAGCACGAAACTATGCAACAAAATATTTCTTAATATTTTGGTACGAGAACCCCAGGAACTTTGTCAGTTTCAAAACGAAAAACGGTAGATGAATGGAGTAACAAGGCTGCAAATTCATCACCCCCAAAATGCTAAATACGACAGTGAAAAACCGCGGAAAAAAAAATAATAATGTCCAGGACAGCAGGGCTGTCAAGTCTTTAGCGCGAGACTCACAAATGTCCATGCTTATTTGGCGGCATTTTCCTTTGATCTATTGTTTTTTTCTCTTTGATCTTAACAATTAGGCCAACAAATCACGCATTCACTTCCTGAAAAGTTGGCAGAACTGGGACACATTGATTACCCTGGCAAGGTTTGCTGTTGCTGATGAAAAAAACAGACAATGCTCTGTGAATATTGCCGTTAGTTGCGCCAAGCACGCCAATAAAAAGTCTGCTTTGAATGTGGGAACAACTAAGTTAGGTTAAGCACCAAAAGAATAAATAACAGATCAACAAAAAATATTAAATACAGTCTCCTTCAAAACAAAGGGCACCTACTTTGTATTATGCAGCAAACTCTTAATTTTTAAGGCATACTAGGGCTAGCAGGTCAGTTTTGATGGACTAGCATGACTAGCAGTTCTTCCAACAGGGCTAGTAAAATCCTACTGCCAATAAGTCCTGGGCTAGCTAGCTGTAACAAATTTTTTTAACCCCTGTATAGGTTTTTGTCACAAAATTAATGTGGTCAAAGATCTAACAAATCGATTGCACAATACTGTGCAATTGAAGATTTCTTCTTGAAACTTCTTTAAAAAAAAAGGAAGCCCTTCAAAAAATTTGTAAGGGTTCCGCGGAACCCAGTGTCTCGCCTATTTTTGCTGTAAATCACAGGCTCAACAACAATGAGGAAAAAAATCAATAAAAATATTCCTCTTGTTACTATTTTATGATTGTAAGAAAATCTAAGTCCATTTGAAAGTAAATTACAGAAAAAAACAGAGTAATCTTTTTACAAACTTTACTTCTGGATACAATCTTATGATCATAAATAAGGTTATTTCCAAGTTTGGTACAAACCCAGGATAGTTTAAGAAAGTTATTTAAATTTTAAAAACTTTAACCACAGAGTGAATGTAATGGTTCCCTGCAGAAAAAACTAAGTCCATTTATAAGTAAAATACGGAAAAAATTGAATTTTATTTTTACAAAATTTTCTTCTGGATACTATCTTATGATCATAAACAAGCTTCTGTCCAAGTTTGGTACAAACCCAGGATAGTTAAAGAAAGTTATTAAAATTCTAAAAACTTTAACCACAGAGTGAATGTAATGTTTCCCCGCAAAAAAAACTAAGTCCATTTATAAGTAAAATACGGAAAAAATGGAATTTTATTTTTACAAAATTTACTTCTGGATATTATCTTATGATCATAAACAAGCTTCTGTCCAAGTTTGGTACAAACCCAGGATAGTTTGAGAAAGTTATTAAAATTCTAAAAACTTTAACCACAGAGTGAATGTTTTGTTTCCCCGCAGAAAAAACTAAGTCCATTTATAGTAAAATACGGAAACTAGAGGCTCTAAAGAGCCTGTGTCGCTCACCTTGGTCTATGTGAATATTAAAGGAAGCAGATGGATTCATGACAAAATTGTGTTTTGGTGATGGTGATGTGTTTGTACATCTTACTTTACTGAACATTCTTGCTGCTTAAAATTATCTCTATCTATAATGAACTTGGCCCATTAGTTTCAGTGGAAAATGTTAGTAAAAATTTACAAATTTTATGAAAATTGTTAAAAATTGACTATAAAGAACAATAACTCCTAAGGGGGTCAATTGACCATTTCGGTCATGTTGACTTATTTGTAAATCTTACTTTGCTGAACATTATTGTTGTTTACAGTTTATCTCTATCAATAATAATATTCAAGATAATGACCAAAAACAGCAAAATTTCCTTAAAACTAACAATTCAGGGTCAGCAACCCAACAACGGGTTGTCCGATTCATCTAAAAATTTCAGAGCAGATAAATGTTGACCTGATAAACAATTTTACCCTATGTCAGATTTGCTCTAAATGCTTTGGGTTTTGAGTTATAAGCCAAAAACTGCATTTTACCCCATGTTCTATTTTTAGCCATGGCGGCCATCTTGGTTGGATGGCCGGGTCACCGGACACATTTTTCAAACTACTAACCCAAAAGATGATTGTGGCCAAGTTTGGATTAATTTGGCCAAGTAGTTTCAGAGGAGAAGATTTTTGTAAAAGATTACTAAGATTTACGAAAAATGGTTAAAAATTGACTATAAAGGGCAATAACTCCTAAAGGGGTCAACTGACCATTTCAGTCATGTTGACTTATTTGTAAATCTTACTTTGGTGAACATTATTGCTGTTTATAGTTTATCTCTATCTATAACCAGATGCTCCGCAGGGCGTAGCTTTATACGACCGCAGAGGTTGAACCCTGAACGGTTAGGGCAAGTATGGACACAACATTCAAGCTGGATTCAGCTCTAAATTTGGATTGTGATTAAATAGTTGACACAGCATAGGTTTCTGACACAGAATGAATGTGTTCTAATGAACTTAAAATTTTTGTTTCTCTTAGAGCAATTCACTATGCTGTTGAATATTAATCCTCTCAAAAAAATGTTTGAAGAAATTTTCTTTTTTATTTATGAAATTTCAAATGAGAAAAATTGAACCCAATTTTTTTAATCACATCCCCCTTTCCCTTATTCCAAAACTAATCTCAATTAAAATTTCTAATGGAGTTTGCAACAATAACTACTCATTTAAATACATCATAAAATATTAAGATGTAAAAAAACTGCTTGTTATCACTGAATGGTAAAGATTATTTTAATTTATCAGTTGGTAGTAAAAAGTGAATATACATTGTATATTGTATATAACAAAGATTTAAGTTGATTCTGGACAAAGAAAGATAACTCCAATTAAAAAAAAATCTTGCTATTGCACAATATTTTGCAATTAGATATTTCTTGCTTACTATTCTGGACAAAGAAAGATAACTCTAATTAAAACAAAATTTGATATTTCACAATATTGTGCAATTAGATATTTCTTGCCATTGCGCAATACTGTGCAATTGAAAAGACTTGCTATTACACAATACTTAATATAATAATTTTAGATCCTGATTTGGACCAACTTGAAAACTGGGCCCATAATAAAAAATCTAAGAACATTTTTGGATTCAGCATATCAAAGAACTTCAAGATTTCAATTTTTGTTAAAATCAGACTAAGTTTAATTTTGGACCCTTTGGACTTTAGTGTAGACCAATTTGAAAACAGGACCAAAAATGAAGAATCTACATACACAGTTAGATTTGGAATATCAAAGAACCCCATTTATTCAATTTTTGATGAAATCAAACAAAGTTTAATTTTGGACCCCGATTTGGACCAACTTGAAAACTGGGCCAATAATCAAGAATCTAAGTACATTTTTAGATTCAGCATATCAAAGAACCTAACTGATTAATTTTTTGTCAAAATCAAACTAAGTTTAATTTTGGACCCTTTGGACCTTAATGTAGACCAATTTGAAAACGGGACCAAAAGTTAAGAATCTACATACACAGTCATGACAGTTAGATTCAGCATATCAAAGAACCCCAATTATTCAATTTTGATGAAATCAAACAAAAGTTTAATTTTGGACCCTTTGGGCCCCTTATTATGTTGGGACCAAAACTCCCAAAATCAAACCCAACCTTTCTTTTATGGTCATAAACCTTGTGTTTAAATTTCATAGATTTCTATTTACTTATACTAACGTTATGGTGCGAAAACCAAGAAAAATGCTTATTTGGGTCCCTTTTTGGCCCCTAATTCCTAAACTGTTGGGAACTAAACTCCCAAAATCAATACCAACCTTCCTTTTGTAGTCATTAACATTGTGTTTAAATTTCATTGATTTCTATTTACTTAAACTAATGTTATTGTGCGAAAACCAAGAATAATGCTTATTTGGGCCCTTTTTTGGCCCCTAATTCCTAAACTGTTGAGACCAAAACTCCCAAAATCAATCCCAACCGTTCTTTTGTGGTCATAAACCTTGTGTCAAAATTTCATAGATTTCTATTTACTTAAACTAAAGTTATAGTGCGAAAACCAAGAAAATGCTTATTTGGGCCCTTTTTGGCCCCTAATTCCTAAAATGTTAGGACCAAAACTCCCAAAATCAATACCAACCTTCCTTTTGTGGTCATAAACCTTGTGTTAAAATTTCATAGATTTCCATTCACTTTTACTAAAGTTAGAGTGCGAAAACTAAAAGTATTCGGACGCCGGACGACGACGACGACGACGACGACGCAGACGCCAACGTGATAGCAATATACGACGAAAATTTTTTCAAAATTTGCGGTCGTATAATAATATTCAAGATAATAACCAAAAAGAGCAAAATTTCCTCAAAATTACCAATTCAGGGGCAGCAACCCAACAACCGATTGACCGATTCATCTGAAAATTTCAGGGCAGATAGATCTTGACCTGATAAACATTTTTACCCCTGTCAGATTTGCTCTAAATGCTTTGGTTTTTGAGTTATAAGCCAAAAACTGCATTTTACCCCTATGTTCTATTTTTAGCCGTGGCGGCCATCTTGTTTGGTTGACCGGGTCACGCCACACATTTTTTAAACTAGATACCCCAATGATGATTGTGGCCAAGTTTGGTTTGATTTGGCCCAGTAGTTTCAGAGGAGAAGATTTTTGTAAAAGTTAACGACGACGGACGACGACGGACGACGGACGCCAAGTGATGAGAAAAGCTCACTTGGCCCTTCGGGCCAGGTGAGCTAAAAATGGAATTTTATTTTTACAAAATTTACTTCTGGATACTATCTTATGATCATAAACAAGCTTCTGTCAAAGTTTGGTAGAAATCCAGTATAGTTTAAGAAAGTTATTAAAATTTCAAAAACTTTAACCACAGAGTGAATATTTGTTGACGCCGCCAACGACGCCGACGACGACGGAATGTAGGATCGCTTAGTCTCTCTTTTTCGACTAAAGTCGAAGGCTCGACAAAAATGGTTAACAAAAAATTCCCCCAACTTTTTGAACCCCACTTGGAGCAATAACCCTTAAACTCAATCCCATGCTTTCCATTGCAGTATTGAACCTTGTAGTACAATTTCAGAGAGATACATACACTTAAACACAAGTTATTGTCATGATTGTTTGGAAACTAGAACCATGTTTCTTTTTGGCCCCTAATTCCTACATATTTTGGGCAATTAACCCAAAACTTAATCCCAGCTTCCCCTTTGTTATATGGTACAAAATGTACATTGTGGTACAATTTCAGAGAGATCCATACAATTACACATAAGTTATTGTCTTGAAACTAGAAAAAAGCTTGTTTTGATCCCTTTTTTGCCCTTAATTCCTAAACTTTGGCTCCACAACCCCTGAAATGAATCCGAGCCTTCTATTTGTGGTTTTAAACATAGCGGTATGATTTTAGAGCAATTGAAATACTTCTACACAAGTTATTATCCTGAAACTAGAAAAAAGCTTGTTTTGGGCCCCTAATTCCTAATCGGTTGGTACCATCATCCCCAAAAATCAATCCCAACCTTCCTTTTGTGGTATTGAACCTTCTGAAAAAATTTCATGAAGATCTATTCACTTAAACTAGTTATTATCCGGAAACCAATGTGGTTTCGGACGACGAAATCATACCAATATACGATCCCAAAATTTTTTTGGGGTCGTATAAAAATTAGATTAAATTTACATGTTTTGAAGGGAGACAACACTGTAAACAGTCTGGTTTTTTGGCAGTGAAAATTGAAAACTTATTTGCAGCACCTGTAGCTCTTTTCGGAGCAGGCGAACGTACCCTGAAGCATGAATTTTTTGAAAGACCAGATAAAAATCTATGAAATTCATACAATTTTTATTATGAAAAATGTGCAGGTATCATGTCTTCATGGGTGTGCACATGACCTGATTTCAGGTTTTTTAAGCTTGAAGTAGGCAATGTTTTTCCCAGTTTCTCTGGATAAAACTTTTTTATACTATTAAAAGTACACTTTTTTATTCCATTATAAACTAGATATCACTGGAATCAGAATGTTCTCCAGTTTATGTATAATGGAATAAAAAAGTGTACTTTTAATAGTATATAAAATCCATGATCATATTTGAAAGCCAACCCTTTAAGTTTTACATACCTTGCCAAAATAATACTATTTGAGTTGAATTATGTCAGAATGAAAATAAATAATAAAGACTTTTAATCCTTTGCTTACTTTAATACTAAAATTGACCAAAATAAAGAGTCAAGTTCAAACTAGGAACTTGAAAATGGTCCATGCAATAATTACATGATGTAAATTGCTCTAGCGGCAGCCCTAGGACTAGAAAAATAACATGCTATTTTTTCATATGTCAAACCCATTCCTTAAAAATATACTTGTAACATAATTGTAAAACTTAGTTCTGTTGGAGTTTTTTGTTATAAGGCCAAAAAAAAATATGTCTGTTTACAGTTACCCAACCCACCCATTATATGAGCGCAGACCCTAAGACATTTCATTTCCGTCATAAAGTAAAATTTAATAGAACTTGTGTCAAAAGAACATGACAGCTGTTTTAAGGAAACTTGGTAAACTCGGCCCATGGACAACACATACCATGGCAAGACGGACTACACAACTCCAAATAATGGCACAAAAAATATAAATAAAATGGAAATACCGACCTACCTACCCTATTTATTTTGATGATGTAACCTTATACAGACATATATTTTTTTTGGCCTAATATTATAACTTTCATTCTTGCCACAAACCTGGTCTTCTGTTTGCACTGCTGTTCTTTTCTGTCGACCATTTTTCTTCTTCACTCCCCCTTTCTTTGTACGCAATCTTGTCATTGTACCAGACTTCTGTCTTAGCTGCATATTAAAATTGGTTTCACTAGACCCTACATTACTGAAATCTGAGAATAAAAAGGATATCATTTCAAGTCTAAAAATACTATAAATATTGGGCATTTAAACCTGTCAGTCTTGTGCTAATTTTAAGGACTGAATTATCCAGACTTTTTTTAAAGGGTCATCGTTTGCATACAGCAGAGATTTACTAGTGTTTATTTGAATTAGATGTAATATCTGAAAATAATCATGCAATAGACATGAAATGTCACTTCCGGTGATAATAAATATCAAACTTGTTAAATTTTATGGTCCCTATTTTCTGGAACGTTCGATTTACATTCTCCGGAAATTTCGGGTCCATAAATTTTACAAAGTTTAATATTCTATCCTTTTCAGAAGTGAGGTATTTTGGAAGTATTTGGAAACAATTTTGAAAACGAAATATTGAATCGTATCTTAATTTTTTCATCATTTCTTCTGGATATTTCTGGAAATGTTTTGCATCAATAGCATAAAAAAGGTAGGACATTGAAACTACATGTACATATATATGTAAAATTAATAAGCTGGCAATGTAGACTAAATGCCAAAAATTTTGTCTTAAAGTTTCCCCAAAAATTCTCTCATGGTCCAGATGTATAAAATGACTTCAGCGTTAGGACGTTGAACTCGTAGGAAGGCATAGCAAAAAGAGCCTTGCCAGACTTCATAATTATTTGAACTTCACATTACCATGAATGTTGATGCTTAAAGGTCCTGGGGAGAACACTGACTGTTACCTGCACCAACTGTTGTTTTTGTTATGAAGATTATGTCATTGTTTCTTGTACTGGGAGTGTGCAATAACTATGGTTATTTCTGTTTTCCCTTATTACCAATTACATAATCTATGCCTTTACAACAGAATATCTTGAAACTTACCAAACATTTTAACACTTAACCTGTGAACATTAAATTTGGACATACTAAGTCACATACACTATAGAAGGGTGTGTTGGCATGACAAAAATTGATTGGCTGATAAGATTTGACCCGAACCAAACAAACTGTTAAATTCTCAGTACAATATAGATCCTTATCTTTCGATGCATAGACACTTTTTTTCATCTTTATGATTTACCAAATATTAATTCATGGGCACTTTGATCATTGGAATTAACAAAAGAACAATTTTTAAATGAGTTGTACATTGTAAGTGTACACTGCAGTGATGTCACTAAGTTTTGAAGAAGCAGGCTGAATTTCTAAAATAGGCGGCAAGTACATGCGGACGGCGAAGCGGTTCGCATCGACGAGCTTGCTCGTCGCTACTACGGCGGGGGGTCTGGGGCCTGCTCAAGGGCCCCAGGATTTTTTTTTAAAATGGTGCAAAATCCTGCATTCTGGGGGTGTCCTAGACCCTTATTCAGACCTCTGAAAACATCATTTTTTACTGAAGATAATGTAAATGATTAACTAAAATTAGCAACATGATGGGAAAATTTTCTGTACATGTGATCACATCATTGATCATCTTGATGGACCAATATACATTTTTGTGCATTTTCCTGCAGGTTGACTGCTAGTAAATATTTTTGAACTGAAAGAATCCAAAAATCTTAGTTTGAATAGAAACATATTGTCTCTGGTTTGAATTGTCACTTGAATAATTTAGTTTTAAATGAAAATTGTAATTGTGACATTGAGAACATTGTTTTAATTTTATATTAAAAAAGTGTTGGTTTTGTTTTTACAAAATTAAAAAACAATATTCACTGACTAGTAGTCAGCTGGAGCTTCGATTTCAAAGTTAAAACTGTTACAGAGGTGCTATATTTTATAAAATCGTATGCTATCCCAAGGACGTATAACTAACATAATATACGTCCTTGGCTATCCCCAAAAAGATTTGAAAATTTAGACTAAAATTCCTGCATTCTGATCATACATTTTGTACCTGAGAGTGATTTAGATGCTTGGGAAAATGTTAATTTTGTCTTATTTTTGTTGTTGACTTCAATCACATTGATTTTTTTTTTAAATGAGAATCCGTAGTCCTGGCAAGGCTAATCTATATTATATTTTTTTCTGGGAAGGTGTCTTTTGTAAGACAACTAAGGAAGTCTGTTCTTGAATATATGTAAATAATACACAGGCAAGTGCCTGTGAAATAATAGATTATAATTTTATTTCAAAAATAATCGAATTTATTAAATATCTTGATCGATTTATTTGCGTACGTACTTAGTGACAAATGACCCCCTTTTTTCTCATATAAGACTTGTACACGTATTTCAAACATGTTGTCAAGCTATGATATATATGATATATTAATTTCCATAACATGCTATTGTCATCTTTGGCTTATTCCTTCTCTTGAAGCAAAAACCAAACAGGGTCATAATGTCCATCTCTCTTTTTATCCTTGCAAACATTACAATACTTACCGACTTTAAATAGACGACCAATCAGCGGACTGCATTTACGTGAACTATATTTAAAGGTAAACACTGATTTACATCCTTGTTTATCGCGACTTTAATCGTGGAAGCTGATGCATTGAACAATTATTTTTTAATATTAACCTGATTATCTTTTTTATCTTATTAATTTTTTTTACTCATGCAAAAATAGCCGGCGGGAAAAGGACAATAACCGGCGAAAATCGCCGGCTGCCAGCTTCTAACGACATCACTGCACTGTTGAGTAATTATAGAGGTGGCAATACCTCATGTTAACCTGTTTTAGCCTTTTTAAAGGTGCTGTTAACTGATATCCAAGATAACTTTAAACTGTTTTCAACCAAATGTGTTAACTGTAATCAGCATTTTTTTCTTTTGTTGTCGACTGTTTTTGCCAAAATCGAGGTGTTGTTATAATGTTAACATGTTAATGAACCCCCTATTGCCCCCATGTAAAATAGCCAATACTTTCTTAGGTCTTCAATCAGAGCTAAAACATTTGCATATTGACAATAATTCTTTACTGATGTAAAAACAGTTCCTCTACTCTAGCATCTAACAGGAAATATTGATAAACCTCATAAGACATTAAAATGTAGGTCAATTTTCATAATTGTATCTCAAGTCATAATTGGAAAACATTGTATACTGTTGTAAAATATTTCATGTTAAATGATAACACTGACCCAATTCTTAGAGCTCAGCTGACAAACTTTATTTGGGAAGAAAAATGTGAAAGATGTCTTGTTTACCCAAAACAAACCAAGTTGAACATAGCCCTGATCTAAGACAATATAAATATTATACACACATGGCATTGTCAGTTTATTTTGTATTTTTTAAATTCTTCAAAATTTTAACATCCGAAGTTGTAAACATTTCATCACAAGAGAACACAAAATGTCAACATTACAACACATGAGAGAAATTGGGTCAAACCAGATGACGTCATCTCGTGGACGATCAATACAAATTTTCAAAGCTGAGAAACTGCGGTTCCCCCGACATAATTTCTTCACCGACACTAACCTTTACATATAATCAGGCACATATGTACTGTGTATTAAATCATTCTCAAACACTTTAGTTGAAAATTAAAATCTACAAATGATTTAAAAGAACTCAAACATCAACTTTAATAATATTTCGGCCAAGGTCCCCAAACATGGCTTCTTGCCAAAAAGTGCAAAACTGATTCATATAATGAGATTGAAAGATGTCTGACAATTATATAATTTATAAAACGATAGTATTATTGTTATATAATGCAAATAATCATTGATCTAAGGCAGTCAATTATCTTACCATTTGATTTATTTTGTATTTTCCTTCGACATCATTTCGCGCGTAGGCCAAACGTCCCGGATGAGTAACCTGATTGCGCATGCGTTCTGTATCGTAAATATAAACAACAGCACGTGGTTTCGCTATTTAGACAGGTAATATTGAAAAGTGGGGCGCTGACTGACCTAAAAAAAAGGGGGGCCGCTCCAGTCATGCTTCAATGATTCCCTATATAATCAACCAAGGGGGGGGGGGGCGGGCCCCCAGGGCGACCCCTGGATCCGCCCATGAAGACGAAAGAGACATATTTATATTAATATTATCATCGACTCGATAATTCTAAGAACATGTTATTATATGATGCATATTTATGTAATAAAGAACTTCACAATAATAAAGTGAATACATGGTTTTCAAGTATAGACTATTTTAAAAAAGCTGGGCATACAAACATGTAATTTAAAAACCAGTATCTACTCTTTCACAAAATTTATCAAAGATAAGCTATATAAAAACTTACTATTTCCATTTCTGGAAGTAAAATAGAAATAAAGTTTTACAATCAGATCAAGGTAAACTTACTACCTATTTTTCCTTTAAAACTCTATTTTGTTTTGAAAAATATTTAGTTCTAAAAGATTTTAGATTAAGACAATCAATCTCTAAAATTAGAATAAGCGCTCATCCATTAAGCTGGGCCGGGTCACACATTCACGATTTTTACTGCCGTCCTTGACAGGACCATTCCCGATTAAAATTTGTCAAAAGTCTGATCAAGATCCTGTGAATCGTGGATGGAAATTCGATTTGTATCTTTCGCCAGGTAAAATTCGACCGAGTCTGTCACGACTGCGTCCCGATTCTACCGAATGTAATCCGACAGAGATCAGAAAGTGACAAGACAGTGAACCGACGCTGACGGAAGTTATCCGTTCGAAAACTGTCGGCATAATCGGGATGATCAGGTACTGTCGGAACGTAATCCTATCACGGTCCGCTCTATCGTATTGCAAACGGCTTTGTCTGGTCTCAGTCGTATTGTATTCTGTTATTGTCGGGACTTCTCCAGATCATTCCCGTTCCACAGGACACCGTCCCGAATACACTGAACATTGTTAGGAATTCGATCCGATACAGCAGAATCTGTCACGACATAGGCACGATTGTAATCCGACTAGACAAAATCGGCTGAGTTTCCCCGAATGTTACGGGACGCACCTAACTGTTGGGGTGCTTTGCCGAACTATTCGGACCCTTCCCGACCAGTAGGAATCTGTTACGAACTAAAACGACTGCGTTCAGACAATAATAGGACATTCCAGATAATTGAGGATACTAATCCGACTTTTTTACTTGTATCGCTGTCTGATCTCAAACGGGAGCAATAATCGACAATGTGTGAACCCCGCATTAAGGATTGAGACTGATAGATATGCCAAACTTTATGTGAATAGGACACTGAGAAAATGTTTATACTGTACTTTAAATAAAGTTGAAGATGAGATACACTTTGTAACTGAATGTCCACTATAAAATTGATAACAGAAATGAGTTTTTTACTGAAATTTCTCTAAATTGGAATAATTTTCAATCTTTAGACAATTTTTTCAAAGTTTTTATGGCTATTTACACAAGAAAATTTAAATGTGTATAAATGTTTAGGAAAGTATTTATCTAAAAATATAGAGATAAGGAGAAGTTCAAAAATAATAAATGCAAATGAGCCACAAATATACATATTTTGAGTGGTATATGATTTTAAATGGTATATTTTAAAGATGTAAATTGTATTATCTGGTTCTGTCCTAGCCTTTTATAGCATTTTTAATAGTATTAAACAATGTTGTTTTCTCATATTATATGTCTCTAATTTATGTCTAATCTTACGTACTTGAATGTAATGTCATGAAAGCTCTTTATAGGGACCTTTAATTGGAAATAAAATATTCTCATTCTTATTTTTATATGAGGGTCGTAATTCATGCAGAATCACGGTAAACATTCTTTCCAAATGACGTTAACGGTACTTTTTCAGTGGCGGATCCAAGGGGTTGGGGTGGGGTTGAAATCCCCCCCTTTTTTTGACGATCAATGCATTTGAATGGGGACATATACTTGGACTCCCCTTTTTTGTCCTCGGTTGGGACCCCCTTTTAAACTGGCTGGATCCGCCCGTTTTTAGTGCATGACGATAAAATGTACACTTTGAAAGTGTACATTTTATCGTCATGCACTAAAAACGCATTGAAGTTTCTTAAAGACGGGCGTAAAAAGATCAACTGATTTGAGGAATCACGTTAATTTGTTTCCAAATATAAAGTTAACGATGATTATTCAGGTCGGATCCAGCCATTTTGAAAAGGGGGGGTTCCAACTATATGTCCCCATTCAAATGCATTGATCGACCAAAAAAGGAAGGTTCCAACCCCGCCCCCCCCCCCTCCTTCTGGATCCGCCAATGATTATTTGAGACCTCTGATAAATCACAAGAAGGAGATTTTGACGAATGTCACGAATCACGATAAAATTTAAACCAATTTGACACTAACAGTAGCCGAACATGGCCGTTTAGCGTCTGACGGTATAAAGGGCATTACTACCCACATATAAACATGCATGTTTTTATCTGGTCATGATGGGAGAGATCCGTTTGCGCCAAAAATGCGTCCTTTTTCGTCACAACTTTTTTCTCTCCAATGCTACGTTTGCGCTACATGTTTTAAAATTACATGGTATCATTTCCGCCAAAAATAAAACATATGATTGTGCCAATTAGAAGAAAAATGACTTCCCTCCTCCTTTATTTGGGAATTGGAACCGGCTGTTTAAACCGGCAAATGTTTACTTTTCTGAAACATATCTTCTTCTTACTGCTGCTGCATGGGTATGTATCCTATTTAATTTATGTAGTAGCTTTATTGTAAATTCACTTTATTGTCCAAAAACACAAACATTGAAGGATGAAATGCATAAAACAGTTCGTAATAACTCCTAATAATATGAATGCCCATACGCGTCCATACGGAACAAAGCACTGTGTCATCAACATATGTTGCTAAAAGATCATTAGCTTGAAAAGCTTCTATTTTCTTCTCTATTGCCACATCTTTATCAAATATTCAGCAATGCAATAAATTTTATTCTCTTTCTGTACATTGACTGTCTACTGCATTTTAAGTCATTTCTCTACAGATGCTCATCTTCATAGTGAAATATCTCCGAACATATGATTCTTTTTAAGTCAAAAATAAGAATAAATATATATTAATCATTAATATTTATGATAGATATCTGTGCAGGTAAATTTTCGCAAATGAGTTTCGAATATTGGTGCAATTGATACATTTGAAAAACAAAATTTGGCGCAAATGATACCCTTGAAAAACAGTAATTGGCGCAAAAGGACTGCTGCCGTCATGATATATGTCTGAGTATTTTTTGCTGATTTTTAATTAAATAATATCGTTTAAAACGACTTTAATATCATCAATCTATGCATATGGTAATAATATTATAATAATTCAATTCAATATTTTATTATATAGGATATATGATAGTCTTTACAGATCATAACAAATTTTTGTTTTTTTTGTGTTTTTTTTTCACAACTGTAATCAACAAAATCAATGCTAATCATATGTATTTTATTTGTAATTGTAATTTGTATTAATTATGCTGCTCTTTATGGGCGTCTTGATTGACAAATAAAACTATTCTTATTCTTATTCTAATAAATAATGTATCATTGGTCTCGCATCTAAGACTGCCACATTATTTAAACTTTATAAATAGTACCTTGGTTTCAAATGATAGCTACAAGGTAGACAAAAACGGATGCCAAAGGAACATTCAAACTCAGAGTAGAAAATAAACTGACAACTGTCAACGTATTTTTGATCCACATAACAGAAGTTCAAATAGAAACTTTGTTATATAAAACAATGTCATAATATCTGTTCCTGTTGGGACAAATATTCTATGCCATTTATTCCGTTTGGAGCATTTTCTGTAATATTTATTCCAGTGGAAATAATATTCCAGAATATTGTTTCCATTTGGAACTTATATTATGAAGGAACTTCTATTCTGTGACACAACAACACAATAAAACGGAATCTGAATAAAAGGCAAATGCAAACCATAACATAGAAACTAAAGACTGAGCAACGCCGTGACACAACCCACCAAAAAACGCTAGGACGTTACGCACGTTATTGCGTCAATACTGTGTATTCAACAAGTCCACACTAATAAACAGCTTTTCTATAAAATCATAACAGTTAAGATATATAAAACTTATATCCATAGACTAGACAGGTAAATACTATTTCGAAAAAAAGTGCAAATTGTTTTATCATACTTTACTATGTTCTAAAATAAGGACAACATATTGACAAAACGTCAAAAATATGCGTGTCAGACGTAACAGACTATACGCATAATAACTTTAGCAGGGGTGTTTGTGTTCTTCAAAACAGTTTTATATCCACGAAAATTCAAATGAATGATATGCTTTATATATTAAGTATTACAATATTACTGAATATGCGTTCCTGTAACGATCAACGCTATTTTTTGGTAAAAACAAATAGTGGTCATTATGGTCAGATTTTGGAAAATGTTAAGTTATCAAAATTTATAGGTTTTAAAATATAAGATTATATGATATTTCGTTTGTGAAAATTATGCTAACAAATGTGCATACACAGACCATATCAGAATCGAATTTTTGCAGCACTCACACTTCATATAAAAATGCAACGGCTTCTGGCAAATGTCTTGCAAGATGTCCAATGTCGGATTTTGCCGCTTTTTACAAATAAATTGGCATTTGCGACGCTATTCATTGAAAAATTAGATTAGTTGCATGCTACATAGTGCTTTTCCGTAATTGTGCTTTAACTTTGCAAAACAGCTACATAGTTTTTAATAATTTGCGTAGTCAAAACGACTTCGTTTTCAAAGAAATGAAATGTCTTGCAAGTTTGTCCACTGGACGATTTTCATACGTTTTCAACGTTAATTGTCTATCCGGGGTACGCTATTTATGGTGGATCGCCGTCTGTATATTTCCTGAGACAGAATTTTCTTGATGGTCAGATACTATCAATAGGACCACAAAGTATTTAAAAAAAATCCGATGACTGGGGTTGTTCGTTTAGATGAGGTTCTGAAGTTGTGAAAAAGTTAGTATCACGAGAGGATAAAAAAAAATCCTCTTTTTCAAATTTTCAAATTTGGGAAGCGTAAAACTTCGATTTTTTAAAAATTTCTCTGCAATAAGATTTATATGTATAGAACTTGAAAGTAAAAATGAAATTGGGCCTAAAGCGAGCCATTGGCTATATACACCTCTCCACATCATACAAAGCTTGTAAATAATGTATATGAGATGAATTATAAATAACCTTTTATTTCTGACAATCGTTTCATTTTTTAATCTAATTGTACCGCTATTAGTAAATTAAATTTTATAAGCAAGACCCGTTAAACTTGTAATTCCCGACAAACTTTTTATAATAAAGCAAAATATAAACCCTTTTCGGATCTAAATGGGGAAACATTGCATTTTATTAAGTTTTATGTCAATTGGTCTCTGGTAGAGAGTTGTCTCATTGGCACTCATCATACCGTATATATCTTCCCATTTCATATAGATATATGCATTACCCAAATACGATATATTTTGTTGTTTGTTGCTTACGTTACTTTCAGTGGGAAATATTTCATGCATATTCAGTACAACTTATCATTAAGAAGTATCCATATTGATATGCAAAACAAAAATTACAAGCAAAATAAAAAAAACTTATCCCAAATAATTATTAATCGCCGTAAAACGTAAGAAATTGACGTTACCATTTGAGACGCAATATCGTGCTTAACGTCTAGGTGAGAAGGGTAGGCTTCAAATGTGATCAGAATCAAAGAGAGAATATACATACCAATCTGTCTGCAGCCAAAAAACACATAGTTGAATAAAAAATAGGCAATACCATATGTAACAAAAAAAAATAAACAATAGTCCATCACACATTACACAAAAAAGTAATGGTAGAGGAACATCCTACCAAAAATTAAGAAATATTTTATGTACTCTATTTATGTAAATTATTATGAACAAAACGCACTGATACTTTAATCAATATTTGCCATTGCAAAAGTTCTAACATGTTAGATTGCTACTATTAAATTCAGTCTTTACACAGAGGCGGATTTAGGGGGGACCAGCCCCCCCCCCCCTTTTTGGGAAAAAAATTGGTTGCTTATATAGGGAATCACTGAAGCGTGACTGGAGCGGGCCCCCTCTTAGGCAGTCAGTGGGCCCCACTTTTGAAAATTTCTGGATCCGCCACTGTTACATCAGAGACATATAATGTTTTTGTGGTAAAGTCTGTAAGAATTCTAGAGGTTTGAAGATCCATCACATGAAATGTGTGCAACCCCATTCTGGCAATCAACACACAGAGAGATCTGGTCAGACGGAGGAGGAGACCATCCAGGAAGCAAACCACAGTGATGATAGCCTCCCTGTGACCCAGGGTGAGGATGAGCACGAGGAACAGCCTACAGAGATAGAACAACTTGACGAGGCAGAAGAGATAGAGAGGATAGAACCAACAGTCCATAGAGAAGACGGGATAGAAACAACAGTCCGTAGAGAAGACAGGATAGAACCAACAACCCGTAGAGAAGAGAATGAGCAACGCAAAGAGAAGATCAAATGGCCAACGAATGCAGACAAAGCAGCTTGGAAAGCTCTTGACGAAGATTTGGAAAACATCTTAGAGGCAACATTAGCAGGCAGTGTAGACAGAAAGATAACAGCAATGACGTCCATTATTTACAGCGTAGGAAAGGACAGATTTGGAGTGGTACCACAAAGGAAACAACCAACAAAACAAGGCCATAGTAACCGGAGACAGAAGAAGATCAAGGAATTGAGAGGAGACTTGAGAAGGTTAAAGAAGAGGTTCAAAGTCGCCAATGAGAATGAAAGGTTACCATTACAGCAGTTAAGAAAGGAAACTAGGGAGAAACTTAAGACACTTACAAGAGCAGAAACTCATAGAAGAGATAGAAAGAAAAAGGCAAAGGAGAGAGCAACATTTACAGCAAACCATTTTTAGTATATGAAGCGATTATTTGGAGCGAGAGGATCTGGTAAACTGGAAAACTTGAGGGAAGAAGTGGAAGAACATCTCAGTAAGACCCACAGTGATGAGAGACGAGGAGAAGACCTGGAAGAATGTGAGAAATTGTTAACACCAGAGGAGCCAAAAGAACAGTTTGATGAGTCAGACCTGAAGTTCCCAGAAGGGCAGGACATAGTGAGAAGGGTCAGCACCAGGACCAAATGGTATTTCATATAGGGTATATAAGAACTGTCCCAGACTGATCAGAAGGTTGTGGAAGCTATTAAAAGTAATTTGGAGAAGGAGAAAGATGACAGAGTCATGGTACAAGGCAGAAGGATGTTTTATACCAAAAGAAGAGAAATCCAGGAAAGTTTTAGCAAGGAGAACGACGAGGTACCTGCTTGGCAACGAATATTTAGACATCGCAGTCCAGAAAGGAGGCATGCCTGAAGTATCTGGTTGCATCGAACACACCAGCGTTATTACACAGATTTTAAGAGAAGCAAAGGAGAAGAAACGCGACTTAGCAGTGTTTTGGCTAGATCTGGTTAATGCTTATGGGTCCATACCTCACAAACTAGTAGACCTGACATTGGAGAGGTATCATGTTCCACCAACTATCAGAACTATGCTGCGAGAGTATTTTGACAAGATTGAAATGAGGTTCACAGCTGGAGACTTCACCACAGCTTGGCAGAGACTTGAAGTTGGAATACTAACGGGGTGTACAGTATCAGTAGTCCTGTTTGTAGCAGCAATGAACTTAATTGTAAAATCAGTAGTGGGCCAGAATGAAGTTCAAACCAAGTAAATCTAGAAGTTTGATAGTGAGGAAAGGCAAAGTGCAAGATGAGACATTTGAGTTAGCAGGTGAAAAGATACCAACAGTTGGAGAGAAACCAGTGAAATGCCTAGGTAAAAAGTTTGATGCAACACTAGCAGATATGGTAAACATGGGTGAGGTTCAAGTGTAATTGGTAGAATGAAAGACGAAGATAGACAAAAGTGGGCTCCCAGGAAGATATAAGGCCTGGATATATCAACATGGGGTCTTACCAAGGATATTGTGGCCATTACTAGTTTACGAGTTCCCATTGTCCAAAGTGGAGGCCTTAGAGAGAAAGATCAGTGGATGCATAAGAAGATGGTTGGGTGTGCCAAGAAGTGTCAGCAGCATTGGATTGTACAGCACAGGAACAAAGCTACAATTACCAATGAAGGCATTGACAGAAGAGTATAAAGTTACAAAGACAAGACAGGTTATGACGTTGAGAGACAGCAAAGATGCTAAAGTGAGAGGAACCAAAGTAAAGATCAGGACAGGAAGAAAATGGAAAGCAGAGGAAGCAGTTAAGGAAGCTGAGACCAGACTAAAGCACAGTGTCATCGTTGGTGTAACAGCAGTTGGTAGACAGGGATTTGGTATGACAACAAAACCAAGGTGGGATACAGCAAATGAGAAGGGACGGAGGGAACTCGTGCAACAGGAAATACGACAGATGGAAGAAGAGAGTAGGAATGTTAAGGCAGTAGGAATGAAACAGCAGGGTAGTTGGTTGAATTGGCAAGGAGCTAGAAGCAGGGCTTTGACCTGGAGCGAGATTTTGAGTATGGAGGGATACAGATTGAGTTTTCTCCTAAGATCAGTGTATGATGTTTTACCAAGCCCCGTTAGGTTGATAGAAGACCCAACATGCACCTTATGCAAAGACAAACCAGCATATCTACAGCATGTGTTGAAAGCATGTCCAGTCGCACTGAAAGATGGAAGATATACATGGAGGCATGACAGTGTATTGAAAGCAATAGCAGCAAAGTTGGATACCACCAGGAGAAAGAAGAGAAAGATGCAGAAGAACATCACATTTGTAAATTTTGTGAGGGCTGGAGAAAAGAAAGACAACCAGGCAGAAGGTTTAGGGATACTTGGAACAGCATCAGACTGGCAGATGACAGCAGACATACATCAACGCATGAGTTTCCCAGCAGAAATAGCAGCAACATCGCTAAGACCAGATATAGTCATTTGGTCACAGGGAACTAGGCAGGCGGTCTTGCTGGAACTAACAGTCCCATGGGAAGACAGAATAGAGGAAGCTTATGAAAGAAAGATGGCAAAATACCAGCAGCTAGTAGATGATTGCAAACAGCGGGGATGGAGGACGTGGTGTATGGCAATAGAAGTCGGATGCAGGGGCTTTGCAGGACAGTCAATGTGGCGGGCACTTAGGACCTTGGGAGTGGTAGGAGCAGAGAGGAAGAAACTGATTACAGAAGTGTGTAGAGAAGCAGAAGTGGCATCACACTGGATTTGGAGGAAAAGAGACGAATTGTGGAAAAGTGCAAAGTGAAGTGATAGAACAATGAACAGTTATTGTGTAGATAATGGACAGATATAGATATACAGAACAGCATTCAGTTACAGAAGAACATCAATGACATCAGCTGAGACATCGGGGCCGTGTAGGCCATCCAGTTCCAGGTTCAGATTGATCACCCGATCCGGTGCACCTTTGGAGGTTGTTGTGGAATAGCGCCGAAACAGCCAAGGAAGGAGGACTCCACCTGATGATGGAATTGGATCAGCATTCCTTTCATGTTTACAAGGTAATGACACTGGGGTTTTATAATATTTTAGAACTTAACCACAAACCCGTCTAAGATATTGGACAGAAATTATTAAAAAAAAATCTTATCGGAAAATACAATGAGAAAGTATTAAAAAAAACTTGGCGAACACTAATGCAAAGAATGAAAAGGGTAGCCTTGTTACACTAAGAATACCAGCAAAGAATGAAAAAGGTAGCTTTGTTACACTAAGAATACCATCAAAGAATGAAAAAGATAGCTTTGTTACTCTAAGAATACCATCAAAGAATGAAAAAGGTAGCTTTGCTATACTAAGAATACCAACAAAGAATGAAAAAGGTAGCTTTTGTTACACTAAGAATACCATCAAAGAATGAAAAAGGTAGCTTTTGTTACACTAAGAATACCAGTTGTAAATAGGATATAGATCGATCTTTCCCTATTATTATTATACGGTTGATGATATAATTGGTAAAGATGCATGTTTGTACAAACCACATTCATTAGAAGACTTTGGCTTATAGAACTCTTATTATGATATGGGTGATATAGAAATTTGACACGCAAAATTGAAACTGCACATTGGAAATCATATAAGTTTCTGGTTCGGCTGTGGCAAAACTAGCAACCATGTAAAGGAACATTCATGAGGTCTATATATAGTATTACTTTCCATTGCTCAAGCTGGATAGGGAAATAAAGTATTTGTTATGCAAAGAGAGATAACCAAAGATTAACAATTGAAATGAAAATCGAGTTGCAATTTTTAATCATATCTTTCTCTCTTTTTCTCTCCATCTCTCTGCACAGTTTTTTTTTTTTTTTACCGTGAATCAGATCTACTGTATATACGTATTGGCTTGATAATTATTAGTACTATATCCACCCACTCAATGAGTCATGGGTTCAATAAACACTATTCCTCCAGTCATCCATCAAATATATAGATTACTGGGCCTCTAGTTTTAATTGATCATGTTAAAGTAGGGAAAACCGTAAAATGTCGCCCACTTGATAACCGACGGAGAGATTATTTTTTAAACACACGGGGTTGTATAGATCGATCAATGATTATGTATCAATTCCTAGTTAATTATAAAGTAATTCCAATAATCGAAGAAAAATGAGTCACTGCAACGCAATACAGCTACATAATCATCATGTTCACATAAGTACATCAAGCAAGGGACAAAAACGATGAAGTATCACTGTAAGCAAAGCGTGGCCACACGATGAAGTATCACTGTAAGCAAAGTGTGCCACATGATGAAGTATCATTGTAAGCAAAGTGTGCCACACGATGAAATATCATTGTAAGCAAAGCGTGGCGTCACGATGAAGTATCACTGTTAGCAAAGCGTAGCCACACGATGAAGTATCATTATAAGCAAAGTGTGCCACACGATGAAGTATCATTGTGAGCAAAGCGTGGCCACACGATGAAGTATCATTGTAGGCAAAGTGTGCTACAAACTGTATCATTGTAAGCAAAGCGTGGCCACACGATGAAGTATCATTGTAAGCAAAGTGTGCCACACGATGTAGTATCATTGTAAGCTAAAGTGTGGCCAAACAATGAAATATTGTAAGAAAAGCGTTGCCACATGATGTATTATCACTGTAAGCAAAGCTTGGACACACGATGAAGTATCATTGTAAGCAAAGTATGGCTACACGATGCAGTATCACTGTAAACAAAGTGTGGCCACACGAACTGTTTTTCAATCTGATTGATTGTAACTGTATTAACTTGTCAAATAATATATGCTGTAACGGTATGTATTCTGTTATTCAAAAGGCCACACATTAATCCTTGGAAGATCTCGCTTTCAGTCCGGGCAGTAACTGTCCATTAAAGCAATGATGCAACTGCCTTGATAACTTCCAAGTAAAAATTTATGAAGAAGAAATGTGAAATTACTATTTCACTATTATACTGTTAGTTATATATTCTAATATTCTATTCAACAGAAAGTTAACATTCCTATTAATAAATATACTCCTTTTGTCACCGACTTATTTTTTATTCGTATGATTTGAATTCATAATGAGGTTTTTTCGTTCGCCTACTAAACATGAAATCTGTAATGATAATCTACTTTTATCCAGTATGGAAATAGCGGGTGAAGTAGGGTAACCTTCTCCCATCCGGTCCATACCCATGCCGAGTATGGCGTCTCCATGGTATGGCATATATTTTGTCAAAAAGGGACATTTAAACCGATGACCCGCATGGTGGATGTTCTATGCTATTTGCATGTTTTTAAAGAACTTTTACGAAAACTCATTAAAGAGTGCAAAGGTGGTGTGGTTCGGGCAGTATTCCTACCACTAGCCGGCATATCCTCTTTTCAGTGGCTGATCACATTTTCCCAACCTATAGCTCAATATAAATGTTGTGATTGCAACGATACTTTTTTCAACAAGAAACCAATTAACAAGGTTATCAACCATACGGCCTCCAACAATGAGTACAACCCATTCGGTATAGCAAGCTATAGAAAAACAAAAACCAAAAGAAGATATTCAGCATCAAACGACAACCAACGAGTTACAGGATCAGGACTTGGGATAAGCAGAACCCGCGTGCTCGTCAGACTGAAATGAGCATGATGGAATCAGATATCTGTATGTTATTTAGATAGGGCTAAACAAGATTGAGGGCGTACCAACCCTCTCGTTTGCCTTGGACAATGATGTAACCGGACAACAGAATAGCATTCTATAAAACTCAGTTACAAAGGACTAAATTCAACAGATTGATATAAAGCAACAACAAACAAAAACGTAAAAAGACACAAAGTTGCGACCTGAGAGTACCCACAGTTACTGATAACCAGATCAAACGCTACTAATAAGAAAATCATGTATCTAAGATTCAAATATCAACCAGTACAAATCGAACTTCTAATGAATTTAATGTAAAGACGTCAGCAAAAAAATCTTGTGCAATGTCAAAATATAAGTAACTGCATGTAGGACCTTGAATTTATAGTTCACCATTTATTTTTAAAAGAACATATACCTACTACTTCTCTATTTATCATTGATTTGCTCTTGTACTGAATATGTATAACATATTTGCCACTTAAAGTTAAATGAAATGGGTTTTTTTATCTGTAAATTCTGAAAATTCTTCGGGCACGACAATTATGCTCAAAGCATGCCCTCTCAAACAGCGTATACGTCTTATAAACAAGGAGATGTGGTATGAGTGCCAAGGCTACAACTCTCCATCCAAGTCACAATGTATAACAAGTAAAACTGTTATAGGTCAAAGTGCGGTCTTCAACACGGAGCCAATGTTCTAACCGAACAGCAAGCTATAAAGTGTCCGAAACATGACTAGTGTAAAACCATTCGAACATGAAAACCAACGGTCTAATGTCTAATATTTAAAAAAACAAACGAGAACGAGGAACACCTTTGAACCACACCAACAAACCACAACCACTGGTATGGACAACAGTCTTCTGACTTAGGATAGGTGGATACAAATGAAGCGGGTTTAAACGTGTTTATTTTTAATTTATTTTCATAGGGATCATCCATACACTTATACACAAGTCTTGAAAGTTATTATCCTGAAACAAGAAAAATAATTGTTTTTTTTTCCCTTTCTCCTAAGCAGTTAGGACAATAACCCCGAAATCAATCCCAACCTTCCGTTTAAGGTATGGAACCTTGTGGTACAATTTCATATACATCCCAACACTTATTCTCGAGTTTTTGTGTGGAAACCAAAATGTCTTCGGAGGAAAATGTAAAAGCTAATGTCGTAAGCGGATGGTAAAGGGAGGATGTCTTAACACAGAAACACGTGAAACAAAAATCTCAAAAACGTTGCATGGAAAATAAAAATCTTGAAAAACGAATCAAGAAAAATAAAATCGTTAATATTATGTTATGGAGAAAAGTCCTAGAATTCTTAGAGATCATGCAGTCATTATTAACGAAGACCATACGTGCAGTCACCTTATAGCATCTGATTTGAAAAAAAATAATATCAACATAGTAATTAGATAGCAAGTAATATTTTGGGAGCACATAATTTAAATCAATCTCTGGACTGACTTTGAATTGAGTCCCGGTTTACATTTAAATCAAATCCAGGACAAGCACGAGAGTCCCGACATGAAGCAAGGAAAATAAATTGCACGCCGAAACTCAATACCCTCACCCCCCCAAAACAAATAAAAAATAAAAACAAAAACAAAAACAACAGCAGCAGCAACAAACTTAACTATGTGAATTACGTTTTTTGCTTTATCCTACATATTGGTCTTTTGATGTTGTCCTTAAAAAAAACTAAATGTTGTACAGTGAATCTTAATTAGTACTTCTCGCTCCGCTCCGCTCGCCTAATATAATTTGTCTCACTTTTAAAAGGTTAGTAGCGACCCTGGTTTAATTAAATAAGGCACTTGTGTATATATAATAGGGACATTCAAATGTCGAGAGGTGTTTTTTTTTTTTAAGTTATTATCATTGAACTAGTATACGTTTTTGAGGTTGTTGTCTCTTTGACACATTCCCCATTTCTATTCTCAATTTTATAAAATTAATTGGTGAACAGTTTTTGTCAGCTTTGAAATAATCCATCCACGAAAGAAAACAAATCAGTTCGAATAGTGAATATTTAATCACTTTATGTCACGTGATATGTCTTATAAGTTATCTCCTACATACTCAGTCGAAATGGATTGTTAGGCAAAATGGATTGTTAGGCCAAGTGCTGAAAATGACAGGAGTCTCCCAATCGTCCTTTGGGTAATGTATACGTCATTTTCATGCAATACTTGTCAGTCGAAATAAAATAATAGATGAGTTTCCCATTACATCAGGAAAAATATAGGGTAGGTAAGAAGGATTTTTTTATTTTACATTTTTTTTTACATTGGGACTATAAGAGAGAATTTCTGACATTAACAGTGCTTATTGAAAAATTACCCCAAAAAATTTAAGGCTATTAAATTAAATAACAGCACTGAAAATTATTATATAAGGGATAGCATTCGATTGATACATGAAATTTTACAGTATATAGAAGAGAACAATGTTTTTGGATTACTGCACTTTATTGATTTTGACAAAGCTTTGATTCTTTATGTTGGTCATTTTCCCCCACATTATGCATGTGAAATTGCGAAATATCTTAATATAAAAAGTAAATGCAGTATATGAAAGGATATTTTCTGTTATACATTTATTTGCTTGATAAGATTTGTGTGTTCATGCAATATTCTGTTTATTTAATACAGTTGGTTTTTTTTCTAGGCGGGGACTTTTGCAAAGGGGAGGTCAATTAGATTGAAAGATCTCCATAACGGAATTTTTCTAAAATCGAAATCATGCAAAAAATGTAAGTCAATGAGTTTACAAAGTAATGTGTGGTAAGAATTAAAGTTTATGTACATCTTTATCTATATAAATGTACAAACTTTTACATGTATTTGGTAACATTTATATAGAATTGGTTGATAGATACACCAGATACACATTTTCTGTTTTGCACTGCACATCATGCCTTGTCAGTGGTATTTTCACAAAACATGTTATCTCATTGGCAATCATACCACATCTTCTTTTTTTTTATATATAAGCATTTATTTTATAATCATTTTATTTGCTTTAATTTCAATTAGAGCCTTTTATTAGTTCTATAGTTTCATATGGGACTTTCAAAATAAAGGTATTTTGCGAATACAATCCAAACTATTAACATGACAAAGGATTGAAAGAATATATTTTTATACGATGCAAAAAAAAATTAATTTTAATGTTCTTGTAAAATATTCTAACAAAATTAAGAATATCGATATTTTTTTTTATAATGAAACAACATGTTTTGCAATTCAAAAGTAAATAAAGTATTTTAAATTATTAAAGCGCAAATTACACCAGTAAAAGGACCAAAGGCATGACAATTACATGTAATAACAACAATATAAGAGTTAAATTTACATCAAAAATAAAAATAAACCAAAACATTAAACACAACAAATGATGGTTTAAATTTTATTCAGTTCTTCGACTATGGATTACACCTTATCGTACAGAAACGAAAATACACGATATACTATGTCATAAGTTTTTAAAAGGAGGGATCTGTAGACAATTCCATGGTTTTTGTTATAGAAGGTCAGACAGAAGACACACCAGGACGCAGGCACATTTGCTTGTGATTCCTGCCAGAAAATTGACAAGAAAAGAAGACCTGCAAATTCATCATTCCAGAAACCATCAGGTAATACTATGTACCTCACATCACTCGATGACATACAGTTCAATATAGTAGCCAACAAAAACCCGTTACTTAAGGTAACACAGAATATGGCAATACTTTTCAACATTCCAAAATCGTATGTACAACTACTCCTGTATGAAATATTCCATATGGAATGTACACGGAATATAGTAGGAATATTGCTTTGAATTCCTACCAGAAAAGAGTGATATTCTAATCGGACAGTTGGAATCCACACGGAAAATAGCCGAAAAATTTAAATTAGCAGGAATTTCTTTGTAGGAATATTATATATTCCGACGGAATATGCAAATAAGCAGGAATAATTTGGTAGAAAAATAAAATTCCTACTAGAAAACCTGGTAGGAATTTTTCAAAATTCCACCCAGAAAAAATAAATTCTGGTAGGAATCTAAAAATATACAAAATGTAAGTGTATATTCACAAATACACAACTGGGTCAATGATCTTAGTTTGAATCTCAACAACAAAGAACAAAGGAAATTTATAGAATAAATTCATTTTAAAAATTTTTGAAATATATAGGGAAACAGCAATATATGCAAGCTAGAAGCTGTGTTATACATAAACATGCAGATAAACCCAAAATATGCCTAGATGAAATAAAGAGTTATGAACAAATAATGTATAAAATTATGCACTATTGTTGAATTAATTACTAAATTACTAAAAAAATTTGGCAGGCAGATAAAAAAATCATTTTGAATGTATAAGAATTACCTTCAGTCTTCATAAGCCATATGTTCTTAAATTTCTATATTGAAGTTGTGTGACCCTAGCTTGCTGCATTATGTTCCAACACAACTTTGCATTCTTTTCCCCTTCAACTTTTGAATTTGTGAACTGGAACTTGCTTGCATTTAACACTGCAAAATGTGTGTCATTAGCAAACAGAAATCCAGTTCATGTTAACTTTCCAGGTAGAAAGATTTTCTGGTAGGAATTTATAAATTAATTCTGGTAGGAATCTTGTACATATAGTAGGAACATTTATAATCAAATCAGATTTTCAAAACAGAAAAAAATCCATACAGACTTTTAAAATTCCACGGATGTAGGGTTTTGTAGTAGGAATATAAAACAAATCCAGTCAGAATTTTGTTCATTTCCCATGTACTCCTCCTTTCTATATGGAAACTTTGATTCTAGGTAGAATCCTACCTCATTCCTACTAGTGTCTAGGTTGCATCCTTCTACTTATTTCGTACGGGGACTGTACATATCGCATGTACAGGTTTTGTGATAACATTTGCAAATAGAAAAAATATGTATATATTTATTTTCTTAATCAAAATAGCTATAATTGGCATTCAAAGCATCTCTGAAGCGTGAATTTATAATTATACACGAGGAAACGCATGTACCAAGTCAGGGTCACGGTAAGAGGAAGTGAACTTGAACGAATATTTGACAATTGAAGTGCCCTTTGTCAAGGTTGCACATGCGTGACATTTCCCCAAAAGTACAGTGTTTAAAAAGTGACTACTGTTCAAACATGTGTTGAATTCATTTGCATAGAGATATTTTCTTAAAATTAACTGTTCTTAAAAACAGAAAAATGTGATTTAGAGGACTGAAATTTATTAGTAACACTGAGGTGTACGACCACACTTTACGACCTCACTGAAGAAACAAACGTTTGTAAGAGAGTAAAGCCTAACCACGACGTTAACCCCAACTCCTAAACTACTAAAGATAAAGACGTGCTTTAAAAAGTACCGAAAACCATAACCTGACCCCGACCCATCAGAAACTATGACTTTTAAAACGTTCGTGAAAATTCTTGATCGGAAAATACAATCGGTTACCCCCAAGACTACTTATCCTTATCCTTTCAGAGATAAAGTAAGGCTTTCAAAATACTGAATTTAACAAATTTTAGGTTTTGCGTTACTTTCTCAGTGTCTGATGTATACACCTAATATGTATGCTTTTAATCATAATCGATGTAACAAATAGCTGCAGGAAGCATAAGTTATCGTCCCGAGGATGCGGGTCAATAAGTTTTTCGGGACTACCATCTTACTCGGGATGAACATCTGTTTCGGGACTACAGTGGATTTAAATAGAGATTTTTTTTTAAAGTTAACTGTTCCAAAAAGATAAATATAAAAAAAAGAAGATTTGGTATGATTGCCAATTAGACAACTCTCCACCATAGACCAAAATGACACAGGAATTAACATCTATAGGTCACCGTACGACCTTCATCAATGAGTAAAGTCTATACCGCATGGTCAGCTATAAAAGACCCCAACATGTCAATTGTAAAACAATTCAAACGAGAAAACTAACGGCCTCATTTATGTACAAAAAATGAACGAAAAACAAATCTGTAACACATAAACAAACGACAACCACTGATTTACAGGCGAACTAGAGGATGGTAACTTATTGGTATGCATACCCGTCGAAAAGGAATGCACCTTACAGGTCATTTTGTTTTATTTCAATGCGATCGGAGAACGGGATCATGTTGAGATCATTAACCATAACTCCGAAACTACAACAGATAAAAACTTTCGGTCTTCAACATAGACTGAATCGTCGAAAATGACTACCCCTATTTTTCCACGTCAAGCAAAAAAAAAAACATAGATTCATGTCGAGATTTTGAAAAGTATCAGAAACCATAACCTGACCCCTCCCCCCCCCCCCTTCCCCCAACAACAACAAAAATAAAAATGCGGTCGTTTATTGGTATCACGTCGTCGTCGGCTGCGGCTTCGTGCGTTCGAAGACATTTGGTTTCCGGACAGTAACTTTAGTATAAGTTAATAAAAATCTTTGAAATTAAAACACAAGGTTTGAAACCACAAAAGGAAGGTTGGGATTGATTTTGGGTGTTATGGTCTAACAGTTTAGAAATTAAGGGGTCAAAATAAGCATTTTCTATATTCAAAACAATAAGTTTCCATACCACAAAGGAATAGTAAGGATTGGCTGGGGGGGGGGGGGGGGGTTATGGCTCAACCCGTTTAGGAGTTAGGGGGAAAAAAGAGGGGAAAACAAATGTTTCCTTGTAGCTGGAAAATTACTGAAGTTATAGTCTTTGGATCTTTCTAAAATAGATATTAAACCATTAAGCATTATATAAGGGATAGGATTCGTTTGATTTATGATAGTTTACAGTTTATAGAAGAGAACAATGTTTTTGGATTACTGCTCTTTATTGATGTTGAGAAAGCTTTGATTCTTTATGTTGGGGCTTTTTGCTATATATCTGCTAGTTCCCAGTACGAATTATTTTTTAATTGTTTCTAGAAACATCAAATACTGCGAAGGAAGTATATATATATAATATTATGATAATAGTGGAACAGAAACAAAATTCAACATCAGACTTAATAATCACCGGTCATTTTATACCACAAAAAGAAACTGCCCAATTACAGGACATACTTTTGAAAATATTACCTTTCAAATAATAGAGGTTAACCAAATTGGGACACCCGAAGTAGAAAACAGAGGGAGAGATTCTGGATGCATCGGCTACGGACCCCAGCTTGTCTGGCAAAACAACCGTTGGACGTCAGAGTAATCTCGGACTACTCTTGAATCTGATGGACTTTAAAATGAGAGAGATAAAACACAGTTTTATCCAAAACCAAAGGAATAAATCCTGAACTTCATACTATTCAATTAACACAGTTTCTTTTTGATTTAAGAATCGCAATGTACAATAAGCTACAACAATATATGAAAGACATGTTCATTTAGCTGCAAAAATTTCTTTACAACCTCCAATATTGTACCTGGGATGGCTGCACGAGCCTGATGAATCTAATTTGTTAAGCGAAATGTTGCGTGAATATATAAAATATAATAACTATTTTTATAACACTCTTTGATGTGTTAAAGTTACTTTTTTAGGCATTAATATAATCATAGTGTATATATCAAAGAGTTCAGTGGTAATAATTTTCCATATTCAGAATTTTTGTCGACTCTGCGCGCAGAAAGCTCGACATAGGGATAGTGATCCGGCGGCTGCGGCGTTAGCTAACGTCTTAAAAGCTTTATATTTTAGAATATGTATATGGATGCCTCGAAGTTTACGCCAGTCACATGTCCAATGTCCTTGACCTCATTTTCATTGGTCTGTGACTACTTAAAAAAAGAGATAAGATTTTTTGTAATGTTAAATTCTTCCTTATTATAAGTAACAGGATAACTATATTTGGTATGTGCGTACCTTGCAAGGTCCTGATGCCCGTCAGACAGTTTTCACTTGACATCGACCTCATTTCATGGATCAGAGAATAAGGTTAAGTTTTGATGGTCAAGTCCATATCTCAGATACTATAAGAAATAGGCCCAGTGTATTCGGTGTATGGAAGGACTGTAAGGTGTACATGCCAACTGGCAGGTGTCATCTGACCTTGACCCCATTTTCATGGTTCAGTGGTTATATTTAAGTTTTTTGAGTTTTGGTCTGTTTTACTTATACTGTATGCAATAGGTCTACTTTATTTGGTGTATGGAATGATTGTAAGGTGTACATGTCAAGCTGACAGTTGTCATCTGACCTTGACCTCATTTTCATGGTTCAGTGGTCAAAGTTAAGTTTTTTTAGTCTTTTTTTCTTTCTAGTACTATAATCATGCAATAGGTCAACTATATTTGGTGGATTGAAATATTTTATGATCTATATGTCAGTCACACAGATTTTATTTGACCTTGACCTCATTTTCACGGTTCATTGCTCAGTGTTAAGTTTTTGTGTTTTGGTCTGTTTTGCTTAAACTTTAAGCAATAGGTTAACTATAGCTTTTGTATGGAAGAGTTGTTATCTGTACAACCCTGCCTGGCATGGTTCATCTGACATTGGCCTCATTTTCATGGTTCATTAGTCAATGTTTAGTTTTCTTGGTTAATGTTAAGTTTATGCGAAAGCAAATTTACAGATCTAACACTGTTGGGTTGATGTTTAGACGAGTTGTATATACATTATGTACACAGCCATGTATCACCATCATTGATGGCGATCCGATGGATACATCTGTTGTAGAGTTGTCACTGACTCAGACGTACTTATAAATATAATTATTTTCTGTGACTGTATATTTGTAGGATCCTTTACTATAGATAATTTAGCTGATATGTAACAATAACATCTTCATGCCTTATATATCATGTACTGTAGTACGCCGCTAGATTATAACTGACGAGGAAAGGTAACACACATTATAAAAATTCAAGCTATTCTAACTCCTTAACATAGTTATAATACTCCAATAAGTAGTTTGAATGTATTTAATATACTGGAAAAGATATTTTGAAAATTTTACTTAGCCATGGTATTTTGACCCCCCTGCGGTATATTGAACCCCCTTCTATAGACCTTGAATTTCAAAAATTCAAGCTATTCTAACTCCTTAACATAGTTATAATACTCCAATAAGTAGTTTGAATGTATTTAATATACTGGAAAAGATATTTTTAAAATTTTACTAAGCCATGGTATTTTGACCCCCTGCGGTATATTGAACCCCCTACTATAGACCTTGAATTATAAAAATTCAAGCTATTCTAACTCCTTAACATAGTTATAATACTCCAATAAGTAGTTTGAATGTATTTAACCCTTTCCCTTTCATGCATTTTAGACCTTTACTTATCGAAAATACATTATCGAAGTTTAAATGAATACAGAATTCGCATCAATGGTCATACACATGCCATGTAGGGGTCAAATGAAAGATAATTGGTAAAATATTTCAAAAAAATTAAGTTTGACGATAATTCGTCATTTTTTGGTCACGTGGTATATTTCCAAAAGTCACGTGACTGTTGGAGAAAAAGTTAAAAAATACGAAATCCTTGAGCAAAAGTCGTGCAGAGACATATTGGTGGGCTAATAGGGTCAGGTTTTGATGGAAACACAATGCCTCGAGTCTGTTGAAGCCATATAAGTTATCATAGTGGTATAAATAGACGCATAACGTGCTATAGGTCTTGAAATATCGATGTCCGTAACATTCAAAATAATTGATTTTAGACGCTCTTTTTGTCCGATTTCAAACTTGGACCCTAGTTATTTGTCTAATTCGTTTTCAATCAATCAGCAGCCTTAACTTTGTTTTTACAAGGGAAAATTCATTGAATTACCAATGCTAGCTCGATCTGGGACACCCTTGACCGAGCCCGATGGAGCAAAGGGGGTAAAAAAAGGGGGGGGGGCAATTTTGCAAACACATTCTTTTAAAAAAAATATTCGTAGGTTTCCTTTTTGAAATTGAAAGTAAAGTTATGTTAAGTTACATTTAATATAGGAAATTGTTTTTCCAACTCCGGCAGTGAGATTCGAACTCTCAATCTTAGCGCCTTGAGATAGATCAGCGTACCCCTGCGCCACTGATCGACATTGTAGTGAATTTATCAAAAGTTAAGTATTTAAGTCTACCGCTACGAAAGAAATGAAAAAAAATAAAAAAATATAAAGATTCTCACCCAGTTTGTTTTCTTTTTGGAATTATGTGTTCAGATGATAATTTTTTGTTACCAAATGCATGATTTTTACGCAAATCTAGGAGGAATCCACTCTTTAAACTGTCATTTTTTCATTGAAATATACATGTTTCTTTATTCAAACAAAAGTGTTTTCAACTTAAGTATACCGCAACACTTACGAAACCATGTTTTGTTACATCTATTTCAACTTTGCAAAAAAAATTCAGAATATTTTAGCGGTTTTTGTCTCTTTTCTCATAATATCTTTAAGACATGACTTCAGATTTTTAGCGTAATTCAAGTTTGTGATTGCGCTGCTACACTAAAAATTACATTTGCAACTAGTGTACAAGTTAGAACTATTAGTTTAATACTATTCTTCAAAAACTCACTGCACAGTTATTGAAAAAAGACATAAATCCTCTTAAAAGAGCAGTTTTCTTTGCACTTCTATTTGAGAATATCCCTCAAAATTCGAAGAAAAATAAATGGTTTTTACAGAAAAATTACACATCAGTAAGGGGCGACTTGTTTATTAACTAATAATGATAGAGGTTTGATGCACATCAAATCACCTTGCTGGTTATCTGAGGATTAATTTGAGCCCTTAACCACATCTGTACGTCAGCAAATGGCGATTAAACATGTCTAAATGTCCCAAAAAATCTTGAAATTGGTTTCACCGGTAAGCTGTACCGGTGTGAAAGGGAGAGGGTTAATATACTGGAAAAGATATTTTGAAAATTTTACTTAGCCATGGTATTTTGACCCCCCCCCCCCCTTGCGGTATATTGAACCCACTTCTATAGACCTTGAATTTCAAAAATTCAAGCTATTCTACATGTAACTCCTTAACATAGTTATAATACTCCAATAAGTAGTTTGTATGTATTACATAAACTGGAAAAGATATTTTGAAAATTTTACTTAGCCATGGTATTTTGACCCCCTGCGGTATATTGAACCCCCTATTTAAAACCACAAATTAAAAAAAATGATAGCCAATAAATTGTAAATTAGATTATCTGCAATACTATTTATCAAATCAGGGGGTTTCAATATACCGCAGGGGGGGGGGTTCAAAATACCATATGTGAAAAATGACCCCGGGGTCAAAATACCCCGGGGTCACTTTTTAGGGGGTTCAAAATACCATATGACACCGGCGTGATATTTGTTCCGTTGAACAAATTTCATAGGTAATATGTTCCACCAGAATTTATATCACAGAAAATATGTTCCAGCACTGTAAAATTTGTTCCGGAACTAATTTCTTGATCAAATGGGAAATAAGTTCCGGAACAAAAAATCACAGCTCCATGAGTTTTGTTCCAATATTTAATGTTTTAAGAAAGTGAAATAAGTTCCTGTGATATTAAAAAAAAGAAGATGTGGTATGATTGCCAATGAAACAACTCTCCACAAAAGACTGAATGACACAGAAATTAACAACTATATGTCACCGTACGACCTTCATCAATGAGCAAAGCCCATACCGCATGGTCGGCTATAAAAGGTCCCTAAATGACAAATGTAAAACAATTTAAACGAGAAAAACTAACGGCCTTATTTATGTACAAAAAAATGAACGAGAAACAAATAAGTAGCACATCCACATACGACAATCACTGAATTACAGGCTCCTGACTTGGAATGCTTTGGGTCGGAGAGGGGGCAAGGTTGCAGCGCTGTATTTTTATTTTTTACCGATAACTTTAAGATCAAACAAAATGCACAAGGTGTGGCCGTCGATATGAAAAGAGAAGTGAAATTGACGCCTCCCCTAAAACATTAATCGCCTCCCCTTAAACATTAATCGAGTAGAGCTAAGATTTATATTGATTAAAGTAAAGTGAAGTCATTTTGCGTAACAAATTGTCGTTATCCGCACCCTTTAAGCAAGATTTAACTTCTAATCTTGGTATCGTATAATCGTATAATTGAACCTTTTAATCCGTCTATAATAATTTACCGACTGACCCATTTAATCCCTATTGATAATATATATTAGTTTTAACTTTTATGAAGTTTGCAATGTTGTTTTGAATATGACTGACATTTTGTGAATTACCTTACCTAAAAAGAGATATGGACTAAATGTACATTGGCACGTTAAAGATGTTATCAACTTGAACTGGTAAGGATAGCAATGGCCATGGTTTAGAACATTATAAAAAGAGTAAACATGAAAAAAATAATATTATCAAAGCAACGACAATACAGCTTATGTGAATGTTTATTAGGCTCCACTTATGGGCATTATGTTTTCTGTTCTGTCCGTCCGTTCGTCGTACCGTCTGTCCCGCTTCAGGTTAAAGTTTTTGGTCGAGGTAGTTTTTAAAGAAGTTAAAGTCAACATGAAACTTAATACACTTGTTTCCTATGATATGATCTTTCTAATTTTAATGCCAAATTAGAGATTATTTCCCATATTCACGGTTCATTTAACATTAAAAATGATAGTGCGGATGGGGCATCCGTGTACTATGGACACAGTCTTGTTATCATTCACACTCGTTCCTGGTAGAAGAGGGCTTAGAGGAGAGTTTATACGGTACTTGTTGGATCGGTTTTGCTCATTGTTGGAGTGCGTACAAAGACCCTTAGTTGTTAACTTTCACATTATTTAGTCTCATTGGCAATCATACCACACCTAGTTATTTTTTAATAATTAAGGACAAAACTTCTCTATGGTATCCCATGCACGCATCCTTTTAATTGGACACATTCATATCAAAAGCGTTGTACAGTCGTGTTTAACTACCCCTTGAAACACATGAGCGTTTATAAAAGGTTTATAACAGATTCGAGAATTATGGGTCAAGCTTAGAGAAGAAATGAGCTAAAAAAAATATAAAAATAAAGGGAAATTAAGGAAAAGATAGTGTTGGAGTGCTATTGATATATAAAGAATAGAAAATACTGGATAAAAACATAAGAAATAGAGAAAGAGGGAGAAAATACAGAAAGAATGCGCATCTGTAAGTAATAAATTTGTCCTGGTAAAACATGTCCTGGCGGACAAATATTACTGGTCTAAAAAGTCCAGGGTTACAGATTTACTAGTATTTTAAGTCCGATGTTAGTGATCTATGTCCTCAGACTAATTTTTCTAGGACCATGGACTTTATATACCAGTAATATTTGTCCATCAGGACAAAATTAAATTAGGATGACAACTTACTTGAACAAAGAAATACAAAATCGATATATAATAGTTTGGAAATGAATGTACAAAATGCGCTCGCTGATAGAAATGAAGTGTCAAGAGGATCTCGCTACTACAAAAAGCAAGTTAATGCACTCGTTACTAGTCTACACGAAGAGCTAGTCACTGATATTGAATGGATACTATCGATCAAGAAAAAATAATAAACCTGCAACTGCCCAAACACGTTTGACGAATCCTCTTCATAAAAGTCACGGGAATCGTTGGGTCGAAAGGTATGTAAAATCGACGAACACACTTTTTTTTCTAATTTTAGGTTATTACTATGGGTACTGTAATTTATATTTGGGATTCCTCTAAAAAGAAGTTTGGTCATGCTTCTATGGAGCTTAGCGATGGAACGTATATCAGCTGGTGGCCAAGACCAGAGGCACACAGTCTGTATACGGAAGTAAAATTAACCGACAAAGGACGACCTCCAGTAACAAAAACAGTTGTTGTGAACCCTTGCAAGAACATGCGCATGGATACACTTCCGGCAGTATGCGTAAGATTATGATTATGATGCTTTATTTAACACGCATTAAATGCATATGAAGGTCAAAGGCATACTTACAATTACAATTATAACTAATAACAGAATAATCATGACATTTACATCAAAAGAGAATAAGATAAAATATTGAATCCACAAAATAACAAATGACCTCAACTTGCCACCTGTTCTCTTGCCGGCTAGTTCAGTTGGATTTAGAATATATTTCATTTTATAATCAGAAAAATCTTTGTATTTGGTTAATAAATCATTCAAATATACGGGTCATTTTAAAAAAATGTCGAATTTTCAGTACACCATGCTAATTTTTTTTTTTATTTCTAATGGAAATTTCAGTTGTAATGGTTTAAATGAAAGCTTGTCGGATTTGTGATTCAGAACATTTATAATAAACACACCTTACATCTATTTTGATAAGATTAAACTGCATTTAAGTCCAATTTTGGGGGTATTTATGTGCGTACAGTTTCAGAAAAACACATTTCAAATGATTTTTTTTCCGATTTTCTGATCGCCTTGATATCTTTCTGCAAAAGGGACTTTTTAAGAACGTTAATTATTTCTCTAACGAAAAATCGTAGCTTCTTTATCATTGTATGTGACATATTATCTACAAACTAAATTGAATCAGCGTACGGGCATCTTCGCTAGCCAAGGGTTACGATCCACTCCCGTTCTCTTCACAGAACGGGAGTGGATCGCAACCCTTGGCTAGCGAAGATGGCGTACGGGAGGTTCGTGTCCATCCTGTACCGCTACTTAAATCAGCCGTTAAATTATCCTCCCTATGAATATTGAATCAGTCAGTGTTGATTTCAAAAGTACAAAGTAATCTACATTTTAAACGCCTCGTTTATTGAACGACAGTGTAGAGAAAAGAAATTTCAAGACTTTTAGTGAAAAAATAGTGTACTTTTTTTCATGTCTATGCTTTTACCAACCATTTTGATTAATTACACCAACAGTATACTTGTAAAAAGTGCAATAACGTGTTGGAAACCAAATTCACAATAGAAAACCATAATCACTTCACCAAAGGGAGTAGTTATTTCACAACAGCAATCAAAAACGAAGAAATTTGTCTATCCTGTTATGTCTATCCTATTACTATGGTTGCTATGGTTACATTAACAGGATAGATATTTGTAGACAAAAACGTCGTTAATTTTTTTATCTTAACAGGCGCGTAGCAACCCGTACGCAAAAACGCAGTTGCGTACACATCGAAAATTTGACAAAAATAAAAAAATGGTAAATCTAGTTAGAATAAAACTTAAAGTAAGTAATAGAATTAATTATAAAGTGTTATAAAAATATGTTAATAGTCACTTTGTAACTATATTCCGTTCCGGAAACTAGTTTTCTCTTTACATTTTCGGGACCAGCATCGTGATTGTGCTGCTGATGCAAACAATTAAAATAGCTTAGTCTTCGGGGTTTCAGAATACAATAAGTGCGTCTACTATGCCTCCTTACCCTGACATCTTTTCTGAAATTCAAAATGACTGATGAAATAAAACGTGATGTTCTATTAAGGGTAATATTTTTGCAACCTATTCGCCGTTTTTTTTTGACGATCAACGTGTTTTTTACTTTTTTATTTTATGTTCGGTCGTGCAAGATGGGTGCCTCGTTCATTTAATTATACGTGTCTCGAGATTAAAAGTGCTTATTCTCCATGTGCAAAATTTAAAGTGCTTGTTTTCCTTGCTTTGTAAAAATAAAAGACTCGTTTTTGGAAGTTGATAAAAAGAACTCTGAATTAATTTGAAGGTTTTCCTTGTAGATTTTGGGACTTCAAAAGTATTTATATACAAATGTATAGTTAAAGGTTTCCAAACTATGATGTTATAAACAAGGATTTATACCCGGGAATCTTTAAAATACTTAACATATATGCATGTATGTCGGTCTGGACGGCAACGATAGAACAATCTTTCAGTACCATGAGACGACTAAAGAAATACAATCGGAAAACCATTCGTTTATCTGGGCTTGTTCTATTGAACATATACCACGAACAACAAATTTCAACAGACACGGTTTTGGATAACTGGAAAGGAAATGGTCATAGACTTTCAGAACTAACTTTGAGAATTAAAAGCTAAGAAAGACTGCTTGTTCTCTTATAAAATAAAACATAGAGAAATGTGATTCGAGTTATTTATGTATTTTCTCAATAAAAAAAAACCCTTTAAGGCTTAGAAATTTAAATTTTCTCAGTGAATGTATAGTGGGTTGAGACTGATTAGGTAGCAATTAAAATATATGGTGGTGGCACTATATATTTTAATTGTTACCTAATATATAAATAAGCTCTACCCACCACACATTAGAAGGTTTTTTTCTCTAATTTTTTTTTTTTCAAATTTAATTATTTTCAAAAGTTGACTTGTTACTCATAAAAATAAGATTTCTGTGAGGTCATTTTCAGTCCCAGCAAATCGCGAGAATGCAGGATTTTGCACCATTTACTCTAGAGCTTCTGGGGGCCTTGAGCGGCCCCCAGACCCTCGCCGTATGACTTCTTTCCCCGGCATTGCGTACACATCATTTTGGCCTAGCTACGCCCCTGCTTAACATATAGGTGCAAAACGAATGAAATATTTCGTTGTTTGAACTCATCTTAAGGTTATAACGTCTTAATCTTCCGGCCAATTAAGAATTTGCACGTGCAATACTAATATCGGTAACAGGATAGACAAAAAGGTAACAGGATAGACTTTTATATAGTGACATATCAGAAACGTACGTTCCTGTTACCAATGAAATAAAGAGAAAAGTAAACTAACTTATGAGGGATTTACTTGATGTTGGGTTTATTTGAAAGGTTGAAAAAATGCCGAACAATATAAATTGCTATCTCAGACTTGCATTACTGGTGGTATTTTTTACAACCTTTGAAAACCAATTTTTAGAGGCATTATTCAGTACAACCTTGAAAATTGGCAAATATTCTATAATTTTACAGAATGAATATATATAAATTGGAAAACACTCTATTATTTTACAGAATGAATGTATATAGAAGTTTATTCTCTTGAAAACCATCTAATTGGCTACGTAAAATAAGCTTAACATTTTATCTAAACCTTTTCTTAATAACCCAAAATTTCTTTTGAAAATGGTAACAGGATAGACAAAATATTGTACCACCGATCAAAAAATGTTTCAAGATATTCTTGTATGACATTATTAAGATTGCATCTTTTAATATGTTGTTCTTAAAGAACTGTTTGTTTTGAGTTGCTTATGTAGAGGGTTGTTTGAATAAGTAACTTTTAATATTTTTTTCAATTTCAAAATTCGACATTTTTTGAAAATGACCCATACATGTATTAAATTTTTTTTTTTTTCACAATATCAATATTAGGGATTGTCAAATAAATGAATTAATGTTTGTATTCAGTTTTATAAAACCAAGGGATTTTACTCTGTTGATCAGGAGATGATAAAGGGTAACACATTAATTCAATGGATTTTATTAAAAGAAAATCATATTCAACCCATTCGCGATAAGTAAATCTAACCAGTGTATTAATTAAGAGAGTAACTTTCGCTTACAATCGGATGCTTTTTTGTATTTTTTTTATCCCTGTTTAGATTCTCCAACTATACAGATGCCTAGCGAGTCTATATACGTTTTTTAGGAAACGTAAAAGTTTCAAATACAATAAAAATGTCAGTTCTACAATGAGTCTGTAGTATTATAATCTGTCTTATGTAATTCATGATATTTAAAAATGTGGACCATTTTATTATGCTCTGTACTGATGATTTGAAAATATATGCAAAAAGGAAAACCTGTATAACTTCGACGTACATTGCAATTTGGCATTTTGTTTGTCAATTTTTGTATATCCGTTGTTTCGTTTTATTCTGTTCGTTCATTTATGAATTTATTTCAGTTTATCAAAGTACGACCAATTCTTGCAGATTCATACATTGATGACGTTGAAAGAATGGGTGATAAAGCTGATCACGTGGTCATGTTGAGAAAGAACCTGCTCGACGAGGATCGGGTATATCATTTCTGGAAGAAAACCAAAGAAGTTCATCAGCCGTACATCCTTGGAACTAATAACTGCGCAGACATGATATTTAGAGCACTAAGGATAGGTGGAGCCACTGCCTATGTACCAGATCCAGGTTTCGCCTACATTTGGACGCCACGTCGACTTTATAACTACGTCGAAAGATTCTCATTTTTAGCCATGGTTTTAAATTCTAATTCAAGACTAGGAGAATATTTCGAAATGAACGATATGCCTCGTCATAAAAGAAAACCCATCAAACAGGCTTACGAATCGTCATAGAGGGACGCCATTTAAATCGGGCATAGCGATAAAACGTGACAGATGGTCATGAAGATTGGAAAGGAAAACTTACAACTGTGATAGCAATGTGAAAGTTATCACGTCGTAAATCAGTATAGACACTACATTTTGTTTGTACACTCTCATAAAGTTTTACCTTAGTTCCTTGTAACCTTACAACCATGAACGTCATTCACGGCAAACATCCTTTTCGAGGGATTATTGATTGATAAAACAAAATATCTGGTGGAATTTTAATCTGATATGTACGTAATTATATTTGTTCCTGAGCAACACGAACCCAACTAAAACAACGGAGGTGATTTCAGGTAGACAGTTGATATCCGCCCTCCTAATTTTTAGTTAAAAAAAAATAGAAAATGTGTTATGATAGCCTATGATATAACTCTCCACCCGAGACTAAAATGACGTACACGTTAATAACTGTTACAGTAGTTCATCGCGGCCTTCAGCAATGCGCAAAACCTATATATACCGAATACATGGAATAGTAAGCTATAAAAGATTATAATCTATATGAAGCTGTGGTCACATCAGATTGAAACTTAGTACGTTTATTTGGATTGATGAAACGTTTATATCGTTGATGAAAAATTAAATAAGATAGCGCGATTGGAGCATGGTGTCCTTTGGGCACATGCTAGTACTCTTTTTATTTTTAATTTGTTGATAATGTTACATATATTGTTAGGGATTATTTTTAATGGATCTTACAAATGTATTGTATATTTTTGTATTTCTTTCATGAAGGTGTAAATAATACTCGGTAGTACTGTATTTTATGGTTTCTCTGCATACCAACGATCATGATTTAATTTACAATGCTTATCTCTTATACAAGCTTGACTACATAAAATTAACCAGATTTTGCACAACTAAACTCATATCGAAAGAGGGAGAATGATATGTTTATTTGTACCACGTGACCTATTTCGTATTTCATCTTTTTTAATAAATTTTGGTAAAACTGTTAAACGTAGTTTATTAAACAGAGTGTTACAAACAGTTTTTAATCTAATCAGCGTCCCCTATAATTGTATCCTGAACCATAGGTTGAACCACTGTTTGACGATCCACTAGGTTTTCTTCCTGAATACCCTACACCATAATTTACTTTTGGTACTCCCACATACTTGGTTCGCGGGTATGCTCTGCCTGAACTTCCACGCGACCATGCTCCACTTCCGGCTCCACTACTCACACGGGAAGCGGATCCTCCTCCTAAACCAACATAACTGACTCCGGAATGAGATGACGAACTTGAATGTGAGTGGTGGACTGAATGATGAGATGATGTATGACTTTGGCTTGAATGTGACACACCAGAGACGTGACGTGACGATGCGCTAGCGTGTGACGATGCGCTTGCGTGATGTGAAGATGTACTGGCGTGAGATGCCGATGTGCTATGAACTCCGGAAACAGAGCTACCTCCAATGTGGAAATTAGAATTAGATACGCCGGCTTTTTGTAAAGCCCCGAGAATAGCGGAGTTCAATCCCGAGTTGCTGAATGAACTGAGAGTCTGAAATAGAACATAACAGTTATTGAGTGATTTACTGCATATTTAGATTTTTGTATTTCCACGATAGAATTGAGACAGACAATGAAGCACTTTAACATTGTCACCAGTACCCACCCACCTTATAGATTCAGCATTCTATTTTCTCTTTTCCTACATTTGTTTTTAAAGAATTGACCTTTAGAAAGACAAATGAGTAAAGCATGATAAGCTTTAATTTGTATTTAATAGTTTAATATAAATCTTAGATTAATTGCTAAAAACTGGACTGGAAATGTATGATGTACCAAGTCAGGTATAAGACATTTGTTGGCATTTCGTTTGATGTGTTTTAGCTTTTGATTTTGGACATTTGATAAAGGACTTTTCTATTTTATTTTCCCTTGGAGTTAAGTATTTTTGATATTTCACTCTTCTTTTACATTATCTTCCGATTAATATTATTGACGCCACAGAACAAATGTCTTCACGTCACAATGTTATCTGTCGTTCAGTACCCCTTTCCAAATGACATCATGCCGGCTGGACTGTTCCTTTTTTTTTGTTTCGTTCATTGTGAAATGGCAGATTAATTTCGCATTCGTTCGTTCACATATCCCCTTTTTTTAAACCCACATTGACTAAACTTTGTCAGCTATCGTATAAAATTGAGATGGATCGACTTGTGAAAAATTACTAGGAAGACGGCATTCTTATTCCTTTCCTTTTACTTAATTTAAGATTTTTTTTTATCTCAAAAAATTTGCACACATTTTCAAGTGTCAGGGACTTGGGATTACTCGATCGGGTCCTACCTTATAGATCATCTATTCTAATTAACGGATCTTAGAGACTCAAGACGAAATATTATATCCTCCAATTTCTCAGCATTAATACGAGCGATACAACATTTATTATAGCAAAATGCAGATATGTGTGTCGATATTTTCCGGAATTAATTTCGCATACTTACTGAAGAAGCAGCAGCAGCTCCTGCATGTGTAATACCATCACGTGTATAACCTAGGGAGGTAAACAAAACAGCAGATCAATACGCGATACCAATTTGGTAAATGGCGCGCATCATCATCGTAATTAAAAGAAAATTTAAATAGTTTATAGACTGATCAAAAGATATCTAATTCTAATGCAACATCGTTTGAAACGTTCATTTTGGTTGGATAACGTCACCAATTTACATGGCATCAATTCAATTTTCACTAATGATGCTATGAAAAATACGCGCAAGCGCAGACAACTTATGACAGATTTGAAATGTATGATTTAAAGTTGTTTTCTGTCAGTTTCAATAGAAAATTGAAAACATAAACAAGAAGTGAAAGATAGGTACCAAAGGTTGAAACGTTCGATAGTTTTCAGAAATCAAACCGTTACTTGAATAGAACTTTTGAAGACGTTCTGAAAACGTACATTGCGTCAACATTAAAAAAACAATGATGCATTTTAGAACCAATTAGTACAGAAATATCGACAGCAGGTAGATGTTACCCACTTCATGGTAAGACATATTCCTTGATATCTAAGCTTAAAAAGGGAGTTCTTGTATTTGTTTTATAACTCAGTCATTTTAACATGAGAACAAACAATTAAAAAAATATAATATAAACTCAGCATAAATTTCGATGAACTTGATAGAAATAGATGTTCATAAACGAAACCAATCACGGTCAATCAAGTATCATCTAAAATACCATTAAAGTTAACTTTCCTTTTCGTTCTCATTGATAAGATTCAACTACTCTAATAATTAATTATCAAATTACGTGATATGTTGTATCCAATATGACATAATCGAACCGCGTTTTAAAGGAACCAAGTTGAACAATGACGCAAATTTAAATTTGACTTCTAAATTTCTGTCTTGACAGAAGCAGGATATAATGAGACTACATACGTATCGGTTCGTAGTATCTGTCCCGCAGTATTTATAAGTAGAAAAAGCGATTTCAAAGTGACTAGCTAAACGTACATCCACGAGTGCTAGATGTTCTATTGATCAGTGATGCTTCCTTCAACGGTTATTCTAAATGCGGTGTAATTACATTGCAAACATTTTACTGACATACGGAAATTACGTACCTACGTTCTTGAGGTTGTCAAATACTATGTGAATAGTACCTACAAATAAATAGTGTAAACAGATATGATAAACTAATATAATGTCATGTTACCATGGTGTCAATGTTAATGGACTATTTTAATATTCACCTCGAATGTGTAACACAACTGACGAGTTCGAACAAAATCTACATCTATTATCAAACTTCTAAAGCACAAGTTTGAGCTTTCTAAAAAGCTATGGATTGCTTCGCTCTTTCTGTTTTCAAGGTAGTATGTGTGCATGCATGTGATTGTTGAATTGGTATTGGAAATGTGGTATTACTGTAAGAGTGTGCGTTATGGCTTGAGCCAAAGCTATTGGTCAAACCTTACCTCTTTAAATCAAACTTTGAATTTAGAAAATTAATTACAAAACTTAGAATCAGTGACCATTTATTATTAATTGAAAAAGGAAGGCGTTTTAAAATTCCTCGCGAAGAGAGACTTTGCAAAAAATGCAAAGTACAAGATGATGAGAAACATATTTTAATTCCATTAACAGAGGAAGTAGTTCGTTTGCTAATCTCACTGATTATGACAAAGTTATATATAACCCATCAACACCAACACAAGTGAATAAACTAGGATCCTTTATAAAAAAAAAGTCAATGGATCTGAGGACAGGGGACCCTTTAATATTTACCTGAATTTGCATATATATATATATTCAGTTACTTAGTTATTGTCTTTATTTGTTTTTGTTGTTGTTATATGTCACAAACTGTAAAGTTTATATGGCAATAAAACTTTGAATTGAATTGAAAATTGAATTGAATTGAATTGAATTGAATTGTTAATGCCTCGGTCACACCTTACCGGATAGCTCGAATGTCCGTTGAACGTCTGTTAGGCGTCCGTTTTGTACGGTACTCGTCCGTTTCGTTTCTGTTTTGTATCCGTTACGAGTCCGTTACGTGTCCGTTATACATCCGTTGGAGGTCTGGAAGATAAATTCACCAACGTACTTCTACCGGACGTTTAACGGATAAAACGGATGTTAAACGAATGAAAAACGGACTTCTACCGGACGTATAACGGATAAAACGGATGATGAACGGATCTGAAACGGATAAATGCCAACTGAAAATTTCGCGTCACAAATGCTTATTATTGGTATGTCAGATTTCTTAAGGTTCGTGAATTCTTATTATTCATAATCGACCTTAGAGTAAGGGGGATTCTTCACGATCAAGCAGCTCTTATTCAGGTCAGACACTGACCTTTTGCGGTATTTTGAAGAATAAACCAAAACAGTTACAACTAAACATTTTGAATATTTATGCGATGTACATATATTATTATTGTCGCCTTTAATTTTTCCGTATATATTTTTCATCCGTTTTATCCGGTACGCTTCCGTTAGGTGTCCGTTTTATGCGGTACCCGTCCGTTGGATGTACGTTCTACATCCGTATTGTCCGGTACGTTTTCGTTTCTCGTACGTTGCATATCCGGTATGTGTGCGTTAGGCATCCGTTACACGTCCGTTTTATTCGGTCAGTACATCAACGAACTCCCAACGGATAACAATTTTGTCAACGGACAACTTTTATTTTCCTCCGTTAGTCGTCCGTTCGTGCTATCCGGTAAGGTGTGACCGAGGCTTATGCACACATGTTTTAAAATTTTTTTAATTACTTTTAAAATTTAATTTTATTATAAAAAGACACGAATCTTCAAGCCTATTGCCATAGGTGTGCCTTGAGGTGTACCTAGATTGTCTTAAGTTATAAAATACAGATAATGCATTTTTGTAAACATTGTATAGGAACATTGTTTAGAATAGCAAATCGTGCAAATTGCAAAGAAACGCAAACAATATTGAATGTATCTGTGAAATATATATTGCATAATAAAACGAACATGAACTAATGAAAGTTGATCGGAACTGAAATACGCATGGTTTATTGTCTGACATTAGATGTTTTATCCTGAGACGTGAAAAGTTTGTAGTTCTTTTTCTCATTTAAAATCAAAACCAATCATGTGATAAGTAATTAATTCAACTTGAAGATAGCAAAACACACTGGTGTCAAAGAATATACGTTGATGCAGTCTGAAAACAAATATCAACGAAAAGTTTCGAAGTAACCAACGTAATGACAAAAGAATAATAACAAAAAGTTCCGAAGTTGCATATCTAGTGGCAAACAAACACGACTTATATGTCAGGATATGTATTTCCCCTGTTTAATCAGCATGAATCTCTTGTTGAGCATTGTGCAGAAACTTTATTTGACATTTATAATCGTCCGAATATGTTGCAAAAGGGACAGAAAAAAACCCAATTAAACATAAAACGAGAAGGGTATTGCAGCGTACAAGTACCAGTGGTTTACTAAGATTAGGACAACTTTATTTGTTTACATACTTCAAACTGCTGGATCATCTGACGGAAAGGAGTGTATGCTTTGCTTTTAAGTAGCGTTCTTGTTCCTCGATCTTTAGTTTTCTCTTTTAGTGTTTTGTATATTGTTGCTGGTTTGTTTTGACTATTTTAGTTTACCACTGTGTTGCATTTCTTTCTTCAGCTTATGGACTTTGATTCCTTTTGTATTTTCTTAAATCTTATTTCTTCATCAAGACCGTTACATTTGACAATACAATAAAACATATGTGTACAATCAAACATGATACCGGTATAAAAATCATAACACGAACTGTAACTCTTATAAGACAGGAGATAACCTTACAAGACGGGAGATAACCTTATAAGGAAGAAGGGAGATAACCTTATAAGAAAGGGGGATAACCGTATACGAAGGAATATAACCTTTTTAGAAGGGAGGTAACCTACCGCTCCTTCCATCTGGTCCTTTGTCGCCACATGGACCTTTTTTGCCTGTTTTACCATCTCGACCATCCTTTCCATCTTTTCCGTTCCGTCCATTGTCTCCTCCCTCACCTTTGTCCCCTTTGTCTCCCTTTGGACCTTTGGATCCCCATGGACCTAAATACATTTACGTATCAAACAATTAATACATACGGGAGCAGTTTAATTTACGAATATAATTGTTTGTTTGCATTATTTTCTAGTGTTGTTTAATTTTCTGTATTTCTGTGTTGGTTGTATTGGATCTTTAGTCCCAAGATATGTGAAGTAGTATTGTCAATATATAGATAAGGGTCTGGTTCGGGATCCTCCATTTCTGTATTCTTTAAATTGTTTTAACATTTTTCTGTATTCTTTTTTTTTTTGTTTTTGTTTGCACTTTATTCTGCTGTTTCTGTTCATTCATCTTTTTTCTATGGTTATAGTGTATCAGATGTCACGACAATGACCTTTTTGAACTGTAGTGCACGTTCGGGTTTGTTCGAAGGTGACCGAGCAAGAAGTTTGATTTTTTTTTGTAAGAATGATAACTCGCTATATGAACTTGTCGTTTATCACACCATTCCTGTGATACGTTGTAAATGTAAGACGCCATTAAGGAGGTTTGCTAGTTCATTATTCTGGCATTTTGTCAGATTTTCGGAATCCTCTGTTTTTATCCATCATATTTTTTTTGTCCATTAACCCGCTTTTTTTCTCTTCGTATTTTCATTCCATATATTTTAATAAGCCATTTTTGAAAATCTTAAGGAATTTATTTGAATTATTCATTGTTTTTTTCAAATAGTTTCTCGATTTAGGTTCCACCAATTTATAACCATTATTTGAAATCCTTGTTATTTTGAAACTGAGTAGCGAACCTCCTTAAGGGACAACAACCCTGTGGCATATAAACCTTGTGACATGTTAACTCTGTGACATGTCGTAAATGTAAGAGGCCATTAAGTTAAAGCACGAACCCCGTGACATGTTAACCTTGTAACATGTCGTAAATGTAAGACGCCATTAAGTTAAAGCACGAACCCCGTGACATGTTAACTCAGTGACATTTCGTAAATATAAGACGCCATTAAGTTAAAGCACCAACCCTGTGACATATCGTAAATGTAAGACGCCATTAAGTTAAAGCACCAACCCTGTGACACGTCGTAAATGTAAGACGCCATTAAGTTAAAGCACGAACCCCGTTACATGTTAACTCAGTGACATTTCGTAAATATAAGACGCCATTAAGTTAAAGCACCAACCCTGTGACATATCGTAAATGTAAGACGCCATTAAGTTAAAGCACCAATCCTGTGACATATCGTAAATGTAAGACGCCATTAAGTTAAAGCACCAACCCTGTGACATGTTCACCCTGTGACATATCGTAAATGCAAGACGCTATTAACACTGTCGGCATTCCAATGGGAACAAACTGTGCCCCTCTACTCGCCGACTTGTTTCTTTATTATTATGAGGCTGACTTCATGCAGGAACTTCTTAGGAAGAAAGATAAGAAGTTAGCAATATCCTTTAACTCTACTTTCCGCTATATAGATGATGTTCTTTCACTAAACAATTCAAAATTTGGTGACTATGTGGAACGCATCTATCCAATCGAACTAGAGATAAAGGATACTACAGATACAGTTAAGTCGGCTTCATATCTTGACTTACATCTAGAAATTGACAATGAGGGTCGGTTGAAAACAAAACTTTACGACAAAAGAGATGATTTCAGCTTTCCAATTGTGAACTTTCCATTTCTAAGTAGCAACATTCCAGCAGCACCTGCATACGGGGTATATATCTCCCAATTGATACGATATTCCCGTGCTTGCATTTCCTATCATGATTTTCTTGATAGAGGTTTGCTGCTCACAAGGAAGCTATTAAACCAAGAGTTCCAATGGTGAAGTTGAAATCATCCCTTCGTAAATTTTACGGACGCCATCACGAGTTGGTTGACCGTTATGGAATAACCGTTTCACAAATGATATCGGATATGTTCCTTACGTCGTAACTACAATCCCCTTCCCTTTCATGAATATGACCTACCGAATTAGACTATTTACCGGATTTGTAATCACTTAGGCAACACGACGGGTGCCACATGTGGAGCAGGATCTGCTTACCCTTCCGGAACACCTGAGATCACCCCTAGTTTTTGGTGGGGTTCGTGTTGTTTATTCTTTAGTTTTCTATGTTGTGTCGTGTGTACTATTGTTTTTCTGTTTGTCTTTTTTATTTTTAGCCATGGCGTTGTCAGTTTGTTTTAGATTTATGAGTTTGACTGTCCCTTTGGTATCTTTCGTCCCTCTTTTAAGTTAAAGCACCAACCCTGTGACATGTTAACCCTGCGACACGTCGTAAATGTAAGACGCCATTAAGTTAAAGCACCAACCCTGTGACATATCGTAAATGTAAGACGCCATTAATGTTAAAGCACCAACCCTGTGACATGTCGTAAATGTGAGACGCCATCAAGTTAAAGCACCAACCCTGTGACATATCGTAAATGTAAGACGTCATTAAATTAAAGCAGTGTTTTGTGACATGTAAAGGTTAGTTAAAGTACTTACCTTGTGGTCCTTTGTCTCCCACGGGACCTTTGTAACCGGGTGTACCGTTTTTACCATCTATACCATCTTTGCCATTTACCCCTGGAATACCTGGTGCTCCCATTTCCCCGTTTTTTCCTGGTAAACCATTTGGACCACGGAAGCCAGGTTCGCCTGTATTGGATATTACAATTGAAAGTCTTTTTGTATCTTTTAAAATGTTCATACTATTTTTTTTTAAATATTATGTACTTTTTAGCTCACCTGGCCCAAAGGGCCAAGTGAGCTTTTCTCATCACTTGGCGTCCGTCGTCCGTCGTCGTCGTCGTCCGTCGTTAGCTTTTAGAAAGACCTCCTCCTCTGAAACTACTGGGCCAAATTAAACCAAACTTGGCCACAATCATCATTGGGGTATCTAGTTTAAAAAAATGTGTCCGGTGACCCCGCCAACCAACCAAGATGGCCGCCATGGCTAAAAATAGAACATAGGGGTAAAATGCAGTTTTTGGCTTATAACTCAAAAACCAAAGCATTTACAGAAAATCTGACATGGGGGGTAAAATTGTTTATCAGGTCCAGATTTATCTGCCCTGAAATTTTTAGATGAATCGGACAACCCGTTGTTGGGTTGCTGCCCCTGAATTAGTAATTTTAAGGAAATTTTTATGTTTTTGGTGATTATCTTGAATATTATTATAGATAGAGATAAACTGTAAACAGCAATAATGTTCAGCAAAGTAAGATTTACAAATAAGTCAACATGACCGAAATGGTCAATTGACCCCCTAAGGAGTTATTGTCCTTTATAGTCAATTTTTAACAATTTTCATAAAATTTGTAAATCTTTACTAACATTTTCCACTGAAACTACTGGGTCAAGTTCATTATGAATAGAGATAATTGTAAATTGCAAGAATGTTCAGTAAAGTAAGATGTAAAAACACATCACCATCACCAAAACACAATTTTGTCATGAATCCATCTGCTTCCTTTCTTAAATACTTAATATACTTAGGTGAGCGACACAGGCTCTTTAGAGCCTCTAGTTTTATATTTTAGCACCGATGCCTTTTTTCTTTCTTATTTTGCATTTCATATCACCCGCTCAATTGCGTTCTTCGTTTTAATAAAAAAAAAACAAAAAAAAAACAAAAAAAAAACCTATCAATTATTGATGAATTTACTGTAACGGTTATTAACTATAATATGTTCGTGTTTTTTTATGTTTGGTATACATGTATAACAGCTAACAATAGTACATAGTTTGAGCACGTGTGTCCATTTGGGCATTCTAATATAGACCGTGTCGACCAGTGCGATCTGATATACTATAGTACACGAGTTCCTTACCATCCACGATGTGTAACAATAACCGCATTGCACGATTCAAGCAAATGTGCTGTATGCCAGCCAAAAACACTTATTCGGCGAGACTTTACTGTATTGAAATCCTGTCTAAACAACACCGCTTTTCTATGTCATATCTAGAAGCATACTTTACAATACAGTAGTACATAAATAGTGTAAACTTCAGAACATTTTTGATGCATTGGTGTATGAGGAATACTTTAGACTGGGAGAAATAAACATTTTTAAAAACTAGGAATTTGATGTATTAGCAATTCATGAAAAGAAATGGATGATGGCTTGGACGATGCAGGTTTTGTCCGAAACGCTAAGGCGTTCGTAACAGAATTTCAAACTTTGATTTATTGTACATATACTGGTTATGTGTCCTGGCTGGAAGCCCCATATCCTTTCTTTTCTATAAACAGTGTTAACAGGGTCAACATGATGGCCCCAATAATATACAAGTGTGAGAAATACCAAGCTCTTAATCATCCATCACCCTGAATCTAGAAAGTTCCGAATGGATTTAACAGTAAAAATCAAAGATCAGCCAACAAAACTAAACTATAAAATGATAAAAGCCTAAACATATAACTTAGTACGACCACTGCCATGGTTTCTAGTACGTTGACATTTTAAAGAGGAGAGAAGGTTACAAGGAGGCGATATAAAATCATAAGTCTAATTGACTAAACCAACTTTACACAGAACCCAGACCACCTCTTAAAGACTAAACCATGGTCAACTTTACACAGAAAAACTAAACCATGGTCAACTTTACACAGAAAAACTAAACCATGGCCAACTTTACACAGAAAAATTAAACCATGGCCAACTGTACACAGAAAAACTAAACTATGGCCAACTTTACACAGAAAAACTAAACCATGGCCAACTTTACACAGAAAAACTAAACTATGGCCAACTTTACACAGAAAAACTAAACCATGGCCAACTGTACACAGAAAAACTAAACTATGGCCAACTTTACACAGAAAAACTAAACCATGGCCAACTTTACACAGAAAAACTAAACTATGGCCAACTTTACACAGAAAAACTAAACCATGGCCAACTTTACACAGAAAAACTCAACCATGGTCAACTTTACACAGAAAAACAATTTACAACTCGAACCAAGACCATCTCTTAAAGACCGTTGTTTGCTCGTATAAGAACAAATCAGGTATAATACTATAATCAAATTGTTCGGCATAGCTTAGTCTTGGCGACTGTCCGATTTTGTTATTAGTACTTTAATTTCTATTGTTATGCTTAAAGCGAACATTTGGTATGCTATGAAATCGTTGTATAATACTTACCTCTACTTCCAGGAACTCCGTCTTTACCTTTCTTACCAGGCCAACCATTCATTCCAGGCATACCATCTGGACCCTTCCCACCATCTTCACCTTTATTCCCTGGCTCGCCACGCATACCTCGGTTTCCCGGTTTCCCATCATCTCCGTTGTTACCGGGCATGCCTGGATCACCAGGCAAACCTTTTTCGCCGTTGTTACCTCTTGGACCTTGTAGTCCCATGTCACCCATTGGACCTTTATCGCCCAGTTCACCTTTTGCACCAGGCATTCCATCGGCGCCAGGATTTCCGGGTGTTCCATCTTTACCCGAAGAGCCTTTTTGTCCTTTTCTTCCTCTAGGACCTTCAGGCCCAGTCATACCCGGGTCTCCCATTGGTCCTTTTATACCCATATCGCCTTGTGGACCTTTCAAGAAGAATTAAAACACTCTGAAGTATTTCTTATTCAGTTCGGTGGCATTACACATGCAATTTTCACTTACATCAATTTCAACAAGCTTATATGTGAAACTCGCATGAAATCAGTTTATGTGAGATTCACGTGAATCGCATGTGAAACTTACGTGAATTTCACCTGCAAATCATATAAATTTTGCTCACGTGAATTTCACATGAATTTTTAAAATAAAGTAATTCAAATAACATCTAAATTTTCAAATTCAATTAAAATCATTAAAAACAAGTGAAACTGCGAGCTACTGCTCACTGATGATACCCCCGCCGCAAGTGGATAATATTAATAGTGTAAAAATATGCAAGTGTTCGGTAAACAGGAAGTTGTCGAGTGATGAATTTGAAAACGCATCACACGGTATAGCTGACTTATATAAATCCTGAAACCAAATTTCAGAAATCCTTGTATTGTAGTTCCTGAGAAAAATGTGACGAAAATTTTCAACTTGGCTATCATATGTAAAATCATACAAGTGTTCGGTAAACAGGAAGTTGTCGAGTGATCAATCTGAAAACGCATCACACGGTATAGCTGTATTGTAGTTCCTGAGAAAAATGCGACGAAAAAAAATATTCATGGGACGGACGGACTGACTGACGGACTGACGGACTGACGGAAGGACAGACAGAGGTAAAACAGTATACCCCCCTTTTTTAAAGCGGGGGTATACTTAATACAATTCACGTGAGTTTCATGTATAAGCTCGTTTGAGGTGAATCTCACGTGAAATGTTTCATGTGAACTTCATGCGAGATTCGTGTGAAATTCATGTGAGCAAATATTGCCTGTGTAGATAAATATAAAAATAAGAAAATATGATAGCCAACAGACCTCAATAGTTCGAGAGGCGCAGATTTTGAAATAGCGATAAAGGTCTATGGCACAACTACCATTAAAACACCAATGAACGAGGGTGTAGACAACTTTATGGGCAATTTTTCGGGCTTCATAAATTAGCAAATCCCCCTATCGTCTAGTCATAAAGGGCCTCGGTATGACAAAATATGAAACAATTCGCCTCTATACCTAATTGATAGGGATGCCGCTGGTGTTGTGTTATCCGATCTATTTCATATCATCTCCATTCTAAAAATGCATAGCCTTTTCATATGTTGCGTAGGTTAAAATGTAACTATTTCCTATATTGGTTGGACGAGAATTACATTCAGGCATATTCGTGAAAACCTCATATTTGCTTAGATCTCAGATCCCTTATGAAATGTTTACTGATTTACTTACATCTACAGCAAGTCTTTCGATTATAAAACATACAGGGATTTCATAATACAGCTAGAAAATGTGTCATATTTAAGCGACAAGTCCTATCACATTGTATATAAGAAGTGATCCCCCTTCAATTATCATATCAAATAAGGAACTTGTATCATCTGTATACCGAAGAAAAAAAACCAACATTCAAATTACAAAAATCATGAATAATAAAAGTAAATGGGGATTTTGTATCGTTTGTACTCAGAAGATACATTCAAAAGTCAATTCTAAACTAAAATACGCATATTCATGAACTGTGGAAAAAGAACACGTCGAGTTAACTTAATTGTAAAATGAGGAGGATACATAATTACAAACTAAAATGAAGGTTAATATTTATCCTTTATGCAATTACCTTTCTTGCCGTCAGTTCCTGGCATGCCATTAGGTCCTGGGTTACCCGCTGGTCCTATCAAACCGTTAGGACCCTGAAGTCCTGGAGCGCCATCAGTTCCCTTATCTCCTGGTCCTCCTTTATTACCTCTCCTTCCTTTCTGTCCTGGCATACCATGGTCACCGGGAACTCCCTTTTCTCCTGGTTCCCCTCGATTTCCAGGCATACCATTTTTCCCGTCTTTACCATTCATTCCCGGTGTTCCCATAGGTCCCTGGCCTCCCATCTCTCCTTTGTCACCTGATTCCCCTTTCATACCTCTATATCCTTTAGGTCCTCTTCCTCCGTCTTTTCCAGGTTTGCCTGGCATTCCACCCATTCCGTTAGGTCCTGGCATTCCTGGATCTCCCGATGAACCTTTGTCACCCGTTTCTCCTTTCATACCCCGATCACCTGGTCCTCCGTTCATTCCATTGTCACCTGGTTCTCCCTTTGTGCCCTGTTCGCCAGGGTTTCCTCTTCTACCGTTCTTCCCTGGTTGACCCATCGTTCCTGGATCCCCACTAGGTCCTTTGTCACCCATTTCTCCTTTATCGCCAGGTTCACCTTTTGAACCCGGTTGACCATTCATTCCTACTGGACCTCTTGGACCTCTGGCTCCCATTGGACCTGTTGAAAGGCATTGCATTATGCGTCAAGAAATAGAGAAAAATAAAAAAATCTAGATATAAAAAACTTTAAAAAAAGAACTTTGTTTTGAAAAACCATTGAAGGAATATTTATTCAATCAAAGTTTTTTGCAAAGGTGGCAATGAATACCAACTTAATCACATAAAGCACATACAAACCTAATTAACTGATGTGTGAACTATGTTGGGTCTGTCATTTGTTTTTGTTTTGCATTTGGGTGGTTGTCGCAAACCCACTTATCTTTATAGCACGAATATTCTCACTGTGACTATAATTAAAATTACTAATAATTAAGTTTAGCATCAGCAGATTTTTACCTTGACTGCCCGGTTGACCTGCTGACCCTGTGCTTCCTGTAGCTCCCCTCTGGCCTGGTTGACCAACAGCACCAGATATGTCAATAATCTGAATCGTTGTGTCAATCATTTGTTCTGAAATTATAAACAATGTACAAATATGTCAATTACCTGTATCGTTGTGTCAATCATTTGTTCTGAAATAATGAACAATGTACAGATATGTCAATTAACTGTACCGTTGTGTCAATCATTTGTTCTGAAATAATAAACAATGTACAGATATGTCAATTACCTGTATCGTTGTGTCAATCATTTGTTCTGAAATAATGAACAATGTACAGATATGTCAATTACCTGTATCGTTGTGTCAATCATTTGTTCTGAAATAATGAACAATGTACAGATATGTCAATTACCTGTATCGTTGTGTCAATCATTTGTTCTGAAATAATGAACAATGTACAGATATGTCAATTACCTGTATCGTTGTGTCAATCATTTGTTCTGAAATAATAAACAATGTACAGATATGTCAATTACCTGTATCGTTGTGTCAATCATTTGTTCTGAAATAATGAACAATGTACAGATACGTCAATTACCTGTATCGTTGTGTCAATCATTTGTTCTGAAATAATAAACAATGTACAGATATGTCAATTACTTGTATCGTTGTGTCAATCATTCGTTCTGAAATAATAAACAATGTACAGATATGTCAATTACCTGTATCGTTGTGTCAATCATTTGTTCTGAAATAATGAACAATGTACAGATATGTCAATTACCTGTATCGTTGTGTCAATCATTTGTTCTGAAATAATGAACAATGTACAGATATGTCAATTACCTGTATCGTTGTGTCAATCATTTGTTCTGAAATAATGAACAATGTACAGATACGTCAATTACCTGTATCGTTGTGTCAATCATTTGTTCTGAAATAATAAACAATGTACAGATATGTCAATTACCTGTATCGTTGTGTCAATCATTTGTTCTGAAATAATGAACAATGTACAGATACGTCAATTACCTGTATCGTTGTGTCAATCATTTGTTCTGAAATAATGAACAATGTACAGATACGTCAATTACCTGTATCGTTGTGTCAATCATTTGTTCTGAAATAATAAACAATGTACAGATATGTCAGTTACAGACTTTACCTGTATCATTGTGCCAATCATTTGTTCTGAAATCATAAACAGACATGACCCTCAACTTTAAATTTAACGTACTACTTCTACATTTACTTTGACTAAGCTGTTCTTACCCTTGTAAGTTTAGACCTAGTTCTCCTAATTGAATGACTAACACGCATTAAGAACAGCATTATATAAATAAACATAAATGAAAGAGTGATAGAGCAGATTTTTATCCCGAGAAAACGTCAACTGAGACGAAGCCGAGGTTGACAATGCTCTTTCGAGGGTTTCCAATCTGATCTAACATCCTCTCTGCGATGTGTTATCTAATTTATTATACTGAATGTTCAATCATTATTGTCAAGTATAATTGTTAAATTTAAATGGAAACTACTGTACTGTAACATCATGTAAATAAAAACGTTACAATTATTAGAAAAATTACAGAATAGAAGCAAATTTATTTTATAATGACATGTTATGAGGTCAAAACATAGAAATTCATCAATGTAAATTCGATTCATTGTCCTTTAAATTATCGATTTTTTTATGGTCTGTACGAGAGTGCCATTTAAAAAATTTACCCGCTCAGAAATGGGGTAGAGTAATTTTTTTCCTCATATTATCCAATCAAAATCTTTCATTTTAACGTGAAGTATACTAACAACAAAAGAATAACAGCGGACTTGAAAATCTGTTATTTACCGGTGCATACCTTATGTCAATGCTCAAAGTTCTTTAATCAGGAATGGAATCAAAGAAATTTACCTTGACTGTATCAAGCGATTACAATCTTATTCGGACGTTACCAATTGCTTTCTTTTTTTTGTGATCTTTCGGATTTTCGGATTTTAGTTTAGATGCTTCATTTTGCGTACTGAATAAATAAAGGCAACGGTAGTAAACCATTGTTCAAAAGTCATAAATCGATTGAGACAAAACAAATCCGAGTGATAAACTAAAGCGGACTTTGTCGATACCGAAGTAATGACATGTTTTCAATATTACCTAAACATGCGGTAGCCACGATGGCCTCTCGTATCGTAAACAGTGATGATACTGATGCAACATGGAAGACCAAACTTGGCGCTGACGCTATATTAACAAGCTGTGTTATGTCAACATCGGAGCCGACGCCTATGACCATTATGGTAACACCTTGAGCTTTCAATATATTAGCCTGTTGCACCGGATCTGGTTGACGATTATTTCTACCATCAGTAAGAACGATAACTAGCTCTCTGACACCATGTCTTTGTCCGCCATTTATCACCAGAAAACTGTTCAGCCGAACAAACTGAAATGTATAGGTGTTTATTATTTTTGTGAATACTAATTTTATCTTAGTATTGTGATTTCAATAAATAACAAAAACATTATTTTAAATTTGACGTTTCAGTTAAGATTTGATTCATATTTTGTTCAGTGGTGTGTCCGGAAACGTGATAGGTTAAAACCGCACAAACCATTCAACAATCAAGTCATGATGTTGTTTTCCTTTTGGGTTACAATCAATACAAATATCAACATTTTCTTCAGATTCTGAAAGGATTCTCTCTGAGTAAGGATCGACTCGTATGGTTGTACTTTTCAAAATTCAATGTTACAATTCGATCATTGAATTGCGAATGGTTTAATCTCACCATGATAACCGGAGGTTTAGTAAACAAACTATAATACAGTATCTTTAATCAATCACGTGATTTTTTTAAGTGTTGGATATAATAAAAATGATGGTGCTTTTTCGATGTATGCCTGGTTCTTGAGTCAACCTTTAGGATTCGGGACGAAGGTTTTTGTTTAACTGAAGCATGAACAGAATTTTTATCAAGATTAGTTTGAAAATGATCAATTGACCATTTAACTTCAAAAGAAGGGGGGGGGGGGGTATTTTTTTCTTCTAAAAAATTATTTTGATATATATCCAATTCAATGAATAAAAATATAGAGGTCAAGCAGAGAAAAAAACATTTTGAATCCACTATTCCCCATACAGTGTTAAATTAAAAAAAAAATGATTGAAAAAAGCGTCGAAAAAAATGAAGTGACCCGAACAAAGCCAAACACATGTACAAGACCCCAATATGCGGACATATCGTTAATTCGACTTAGGAGTTGGCAGATTTGCAATTTTGTTTAAGGTGCTTGGATAATCATATATTGTTGAAATTGCTGTCGTCACGATAAAGCAATATGACCATTATGCAAATTAGCAAAGTACCCCAAATGTTGCCATTCAGTTAGTACCCCAAATGTTGCCCTTCAGTTAGTACTCCAAATGTTGCCATTCAGTTAGTACCCCAAATGTTGCCATTCAGTTAGTACCCCAAATGTTGCCATTCAGTTAGTACCCCAAATGTTGCCATTCAGTTAGTACCCCAAATGTTGCCATTCAGTTAGTATCCCAAATGTTGCCATTCAGTTAGTACCCCAAATGTTGCCATTCAGTTAGTACCCCAAATGTTGCCATTCAGTTAGTAGTCCTCTGTTTGTCTACGGAGAAGCGTTGCAAGGTGAAGATTGTAAGTTCTGTGGTATATTTTTTTTTCGATAATGCGACCTTTCATAGAAACGATTGAATGATCAGATTGATGAAAATGCTGGTAAAGAATGTACCCCAAATTTTGAAAAAAATCAAAAACTATAATAAATGTTTTATATTTTCTAAAGTTATTTTGCATATTCCTACCTGTAATCCTAAGCCAATTGCTGTGGCGGCTCCATTTGATGGTACGATCCGATCTATAGCACTCACAACACCAGCTCGAGATGAGTAATCTTTGAGGTAAAAGTGATTTGTCACTTTGCTTGCAAAACACACAGAGGAAAATTGGGTTCCTGCATTAAAAAACAACAACAATTGACTAATATCTCTATTGGTTCATATTGTCTGGTGTAATTATTTGTAATATCGGAGTTTTTATTGAGCGGTCTTTAGAACAGATGATCAGACCCATGTCAAAAAAGCTTAATTAAGCGGTCTTTAGAACAGAGGGGTCAGACAAGCTTATGATTGTTTTTTTCCATGAACTTTATAATTGAACTCTTAAAATATGCTCTATTGTATTGTCTTGTATTGTTTTGCATTTTATTATATTTATTTGTATCATTATGTGTGTGCATTGCTGGACCTTTATGGTTGTAATTTTGTAATAAAGATTATTAAAAAATATTATCACAAATGGCATTAAATGGTTCGTAAATATACACAAACTTTAACTTTGTACCTTATTAAAAAAAAAATCGATTTGAGCATCACTCATGAATCTTAAGTTGGTACCCAACACCTTCGCTAAAATTTATTTAGCTGTTTAATTTTCATGAAATTTTAACAAATGATTATCTTTGACCCTATGACAAAAATATAAAAATTTCCAAAAATTTGAACAAACCATTTTATCAAAACAATTACACTGGTTACAGTTTGACAAACACTAATTTTGATCATTGAGAAGCTTAATTTCCCCTTAACAACACAACGTAATAAAAACGTTTAGCTGATTTTACAGAGTTATCTCCCTGTAGTGTTAGGTACCACCTTAAATGAAAACGATACACACGTCTGGAGTACAAAGTTCTACTCCCGGTATGTATAATGAGTGTATTGGGTCGATGCCACTGCTAGTCGAGGTGTGCTCCTCGAGGGTATCAGCCCTGTAAATCCGAAATTATGTGTTGACATGAATTATCATTGATATGGTCATAACTATAAATTAACTGTCAACAAAACTATGAATTTCTCACAATATTAAGAATCTTCTATCAAAATCTAACCTAAGGTGTATTAAGCAGATCCTTTCGGTATTTTGGGTCCATCATACACTCCAATTTGGTACTTCATTTTTATTTTTATTAATATTTTTTTTTAACTTTTTTTGATTCAAGCGTTAGTGGGGAGTCTTTTATACACGACACATGTGCCGATTAATTTATTCTGGTTTCTATGACGAGATTGCCTAGAAAAGTCTGGTGATTGTAAGTCTGGTATCTATGACGAGATTGCTTCGAGAAACTAGTGATTTTAATTCTATGAGAAACAAACAAGAATAATGTTTACCTCGACGTCCAATTTCTGTGAAAGAACCAACTATGTCCTTCATAAATTCTTTCATTATGTTAAAATTTTGTGGATTGTTATGGAAAATACTGTATGAATCATCGAACATGAATACGATGTCTTCTTGTCTTGCACAAGTAGGGGTGACTGGCCTTCTGCTGGTCTCTGTAAATAAACAAAATAGTACAGAGGATGGCTATCACGTTTTAATTTGTAATTGTGCAAAGGAATAGTTTTTTTCCCCTGTTTCCTGTTGTAAGAAGTTAATTGTAATACAAACATATTTATAGAGAATGGATACCACTTCTTCTTTACTGCCACACAAATAATGGATCTTCGTGTGTTCTTTAAATTCATGTAATACGTATAAAAGAATCACTGGAAGAATGTTGTTTATGTCTTGTATCTGTCTTAGACATTTTATCCTGATGTAATTTGTGTATCCATGCTGTCTTGTCATGCTTTAACTTTAAAAAAATGATTCATAAAAAATTCTAATATGTATAAGGCGTAAAACAAGATTAAGTCGTGAATCTGTCCAATACTTTGACATGTGATCTTATTAATTAATTGACAAATCAACACGGGTCATAAGCTCTCGTCTTATTATGCCTTTTCTGTACACTTCGTCAAATAATGATTGCCAGGGTGAGATAAGTTAGCATTAAAACAAGATTGAAGCTACCCCTTAACTTGACACGTGACCTGCACTATTCCTGAGCTAATGGCGGGCAAAGCGTTAAACGAGTAAACATGGAAGACAAGATCAGGTCTTGATGCTACAACTTACCTTGACACGTGACCTGTACTATTCTTGAGCTAATGGCGGGCAATGCGTAAAACGAGTCAACATGGAACACCAGATCAGGTCTTGATGCTACACCTTACCTTGACACGTGACCTGCACTATTCCTGAGCTAAGCGGGCAAAGCGTTAAACGAGTCAACATGGAAGACAAGATCAGGTCTTGACGCTACCCCTTACCTTGACACGTGACCTGTACTATTCCTGAGTTAATGGCGGGCAAAGCGTTAAACGAGTCAACATGGAAGACAAGATCAGGTCTTTACGCTACACTTTACCTTGACACGTAACCTGCACTATTCCTGAGCTAATGGCGGGCAAAGCGTTAAACGAGTCAACATGGAACACCAGATCAGGTCTTGATGCTACAACTTACCTTGACACGTGACCTGCACTATTCCTGAGCTAATGGCGGGCGAAGCGTTAAACGAGTCAACATGGAAGATAAGATCAGGTCTTGACGCTACACCTTACCTTGACACGTGACCTGTACTATTCCTGAGCTAATGGCGGGCAAAGCGTTAAACGAGTCAACATGGAAGACAAGATCAGGTCTTGAAGCTATGCGATTAAGTTGGTTGACATCAGTCTTTGACCCAACACCGACTGCCACGATTATGACTCCATAATTTTTTAGAAGTTGTGCTTGTGAGATTGGTGGTGGCGGTACATTGTTTTCGCCGTCAGTCAGCACGACAACTATCTCTCTTACTCCTGCTCTCCCACCACCGTTCACTGTATTAAAACTGTTCTTGTAAACATACTGAAAATACACAAATTTCAAGAGAATTTCACATGCAGTCATTTAAAATGTATTATTTTGTTTTAAATCTAATTACTAGTAGGTTACATTTAGATAGCGGTACTCGGTTTCCCATTGTGGACATTAATGACAACATAAACCAAAGAATAGTCAAAATAGCCGTACCCATTGCCAATGTCTTTACCTAACCTTAGCATCTGAGTTAGAACTTCTGATGTTCTATTTCGTTTGTGTACGAGTTACTTACATACAGTACTGGTGGAATTACTGCAAACACCGCCAATGTCCTCAGCCGAGGCCATCCATCATCATGTGTTTCGACCCCTAGCTCGGTACACTCTCAGGATGGGGGGTCCACAGTGGTGATCAATCACTGCGCATTGGTGGTGGGTTTCCAGCTACTACTATCTCTCTTCATCCATATCCAGCAAGATGCTTTCTCTGCTGCTTGGCCTAGTTTCTTGATTGCTGCTCTTCTATTCTGGCCAGTCACTCCAACTGCAGAAAACATTCTCCACACCGACTGTGCAGGGAAGCCTCTGCAGCCAACCTCAACAGGAAAGTTCCATGTCTGCCATCCTCTATCTCTGCACTCTGCCAACAGTCCATCATATTTTGCCCTCTTTCTTTCATTTGCTTCGCCACATCTCTCCTCCCAGGGAACTGTCAACTCTATGATTACTACTTTTTTACTGCTTGTAGACCAAAGTACCATGTCTGGTCTTAGGTTAGTTGGTACAATATCAGGAAATTGCATCTTCTTTCCTAGATCAACTTCTAACTGCCAATCCTTTGCCTGATTAAGCATTCCTGATATGTTCTTTTTACTTTTCTGGCCTACTTCACCCTCCTTCACAAACTGGATCTTGATAGGTTTGTCTCTAATGTGTTTCGCATCTTTCCTCTGTTTCTCTATAACTTCAGCAAGTTCCCGGAGTACTTGGTTGTGTCGCCATGTAAATCTCCCCTGTGTAAGAGCGATATTGCACCCTGAAAGAACATGTTGTAGAGTTCCTCTGTTTCCGCACAAGGGACAGTCTGGTGTTTCTGATAGTTTCCACCTGTGCAGATTTGAAGGTGTCGGTAACACATCATACACTGATCTCAGAAGGAACTGCAGTTGGTATTGCGGATATCGCCATATATCTGACCATGTAAGGGATCGTTGTTCCAAATCCCATCTCGACCAAGCACCTTGGCTCCCTAATTCTACTGTCTTTGCTTGTCTGTTTTCTTCTTCTCTAGATTTTATCTCTCTTTGGACAAGACTTCGTCTTTCTTGTGTGTTAGCGTTCTTCCAGTAGCAACTTTTTGATGTACCAAGGCCCTGTCGTCCTACTGCCACTGTTCCAACAATATCTTTATGCCTCAATCTACTCTCTGCCTCTGAAACTGCTTTTGATGCTGACCATTTCCGTCCTGTTCTTACTTGGACACCTGCTGTTCTTACTTTGTGATCTCTAGATTCTTTCAGTGTCATCACAAGGCGACTTTTGCTAACTTTAAATTCTTCCACTAGAGATGTAAATGGTAGCTGCAACTTTGCGGTTCTGCTGTATAGTCCTACAGTTGTAAAACTTGGAGGGACACCTAACCATTTCCTTAGATGTCTGTTGATGGTTCTTTCAAGCTTCTCAACTGTTGTTAACGTTATTTCGTACAGCATAAGTGGCCATGATATTCTTGGCAGGAGTCCATGTTGGTATATCCATGCCTTCAATTTTCCTGGTAGACCTGTCTTGTCGATGTTCCTCATTCCCTCTGAAACCTGTTGTTCAATTCTCTTGATATTGTTTTTGTCACTAAGAGAGTCATCATACCATTTTCCTAAGCACTTGATTGGATTGTCTATTATTGATGGAATGACTTCTCCTTGCACCTTCAGTTCGACTTGGTGTGTTCTCTTCCCTTTCCTTATAATTAGAGCTCTAGACTTCTTTGGCTTGAAAGACATCCTTGCCCATGTTACTGTCTCTTCCAAGGCCTTTAATACCCATCTAGCTTGTATATGGGTATCTGTAGTGATGGTTAAGTCGTCCATGAACCCTCTATTTGGTGGTTGCCTGATGTCAGTTGATGTTTTCGGGCCTCTAGTTTCTCTCTCACCAGATTTAATAATCATATTCATTCCCATGACAAACAATATAACTGAGATGGTACATCCAGTAACTATTCCTTTTTGTAGTTTCTGCCATGTTGTTGTAAAAGTGCTTGTTGTAAATCGCAGCTCAATCCCACTGAGATAACTTCTTATCACTTTCTTAAAGTGGTCGGGAATATGGTAATGATCTAGTGATTGTTGTATCAGCATGTGAGGAACAGTACCATAGGCATTGGCCAAATCTAGCCATACTACTGTCAGATCTTTCTTGTTCACTTTGGCCTCTTGAATAAGTTGTGAAATGATGCTTGTATGTTCAATACATCCTGAGAATCCTGGTATTCCGCCCTTCTGTACTGAAGTGTCTACATAGTTGTTATCTGTCATATATGATGTCATCCTTCTAGCCATAATAGAGAAGAAGATCTTTCCTTCTACATTTAGGAGGGAAATTGTCCGGAATTGTGTGATGTCCTCCGATTTTTCTTCTTTTGGAATAAAACACCCCTCTGCTTTCTGCCAACATGATGGTATCTTCCCTTTCCTCCAAACTACTTTCAGTAGCCTCCACAGGTGTTTCAAAATTTTTGGGCACTTCTTATATACCTTGTATGGGATGCCATTTGGTCCTGGTGATGATGCTGACCTGGCTTTCTTCACTACATCTGACACTTCTTTCCATGATGGTTCCTTAGTGTTCATTGGTATTTCTGGTTCTGGTACATTTTCTATCCTATCGCAGTTACCTAGATGTTCCCACTGCCTTTCATCGCTGTGTGTCTCTGATAGATGTTTTTCCACTTCCTCTTTTGTGCTTTTTACTGAACCCGCCTTTGTTCCGTCCAGTGTGGCTTTGGTAAACTTGTAGGGGTTGGCAACAAACATTGCTCTCTTCTTCCCTCTTTCTCTCCTTGCTTTTCTGATTCTTTCTGCTCTTTGTAGATTGTTTCTTCTTTCCCTCAGTATTGATCTTAACTCATTCAATCCTTCTTTTTCCTCCTCATTTGCTCTTTTATACTGCTTTGTTACATCATTTATTTCGGTTCTGAGTGTTTGTATTTCTTGTTGACGTCTGTTATGTTTCATGTTACCCTGAGTGCCTTCTCTGGTTTTGGTGTTACTAACTCCGAATCTATCTTGTCCTACTGCATATACAATAGTTGACAATGCTGATATCTTTCTTTGAACGTCTCCAGTAAGTGTGTTATCCAAGATCTTGTCTAGGTCTTCATCAAAGATCTCCCATCTCCTATCATCTGTTGGTGGCCATTGTATCTTTTCTTTCCTGCTGTCTGCTGAAGGTGTCGATGTTCTCTGCTGGTTTTGATTCCCTTGCTCCTCCTCAATGTTGATCTGAGTAGCTTCATTAGGTAAGAGGTCCTCAGCACTATGGTGTGCTTCCTGGCTGTGGTCCTCCGTCGTCTCATCAGTGTTAACTGTGCGTTCCCTTTGCTGCTTCCCAGATCCACACTTAGTTCTTGCCTGGTGTATCTTCAAACCTTTTAAGTTCTTGCAAACCTTCCCACAATGACACTTGGTTTCTGCCGTTGTTCCAGTCAAAGTCCGTTGGATTAGCCGAGTTGTTACCGTTTTGTCCTGCTCAATGGGTCTCTCATCCTCCCCCCCTCTCGGAAGACCCTGGGGGTATTGCTCTTTATTCTGTTCTGTAGCTTGGTATGGTGTTCCTTCACAGGAACAGTGTGTTGGGATGCCAACCCTTCACACCCTGATTTCAGTCTTCCCTGAATGCCATCTGTCTCTCCAGACGTCACCATTCTATTCTTGGTTGTCAGCTAGTCTTTCCCAGCAGTCACTGGTAGGTCCAGATTACAAGTTACTTACATACAGTACTGGTGGAATTACTGCAAACACCGCCAATGTCCTCAGCCGAGGCCATCCATCATCATGTGTTTCGACCCCTAGCTCGGTACACTCTCAGGATGGGGGGTCCACAGTGGTGATCAATCACTGCGCATTGGTGGTGGGTTTCCAGCTACTACTATCTCTCTTCATCCATATCCAGCAAGATGCTTTCTCTGCTGCTTGGCCTAGTTTCTTGATTGCTGCTCTTCTATTCTGGCCAGTCACTCCAACTGCAGAAAACATTCTCCACACCGACTGTGCAGGGAAGCCTCTGCAGCCAACCTCAACAGGAAAGTTCCATGTCTGCCATCCTCTATCTCTGCACTCTGCCAACAGTCCATCATATTTTGCCCTCTTTCTTTCATTTGCTTCGCCACATCTCTCCTCCCAGGGAACTGTCAACTCTATGATTACTACTTTTTTACTGCTTGTAGACCAAAGTACCATGTCTGGTCTTAGGTTAGTTGGTACAATATCAGGAAATTGCATCTTCTTTCCTAGATCAACTTCTAACTGCCAATCCTTTGCCTGATTAAGCATTCCTGATATGTTCTTTTTACTTTTCTGGCCTACTTCACCCTCCTTCACAAACTGGATCTTGATAGGTTTGTCTCTAATGTGTTTCGCATCTTTCCTCTGTTTCTCTATAACTTCAGCAAGTTCCCGGAGTACTTGGTTGTGTCGCCATGTAAATCTCCCCTGTGTAAGAGCGATATTGCACCCTGAAAGAACATGTTGTAGAGTTCCTCTGTTTCCGCACAAGGGACAGTCTGGTGTTTCTGATAGTTTCCACCTGTGCAGATTTGAAGGTGTCGGTAACACATCATACACTGATCTCAGAAGGAACTGCAGTTGGTATTGCGGATATCGCCATATATCTGACCATGTAAGGGATCGTTGTTCCAAATCCCATCTCGACCAAGCACCTTGGCTCCCTAATTCTACTGTCTTTGCTTGTCTGTTTTCTTCTTCTCTAGATTTTATCTCTCTTTGGACAAGACTTCGTCTTTCTTGTGTGTTAGCGTTCTTCCAGTAGCAACTTTTTGATGTACCAAGGCCCTGTCGTCCTACTGCCACTGTTCCAACAATATCTTTATGCCTCAATCTACTCTCTGCCTCTGAAACTGCTTTTGATGCTGACCATTTCCGTCCTGTTCTTACTTGGACACCTGCTGTTCTTACTTTGTGATCTCTAGATTCTTTCAGTGTCATCACAAGGCGACTTTTGCTAACTTTAAATTCTTCCACTAGAGATGTAAATGGTAGCTGCAACTTTGCGGTTCTGCTGTATAGTCCTACAGTTGTAAAACTTGGAGGGACACCTAACCATTTCCTTAGATGTCTGTTGATGGTTCTTTCAAGCTTCTCAACTGTTGTTAACGTTATTTCGTACAGCATAAGTGGCCATGATATTCTTGGCAGGAGTCCATGTTGGTATATCCATGCCTTCAATTTTCCTGGTAGACCTGTCTTGTCGATGTTCCTCATTCCCTCTGAAACCTGTTGTTCAATTCTCTTGATATTGTTTTTGTCACTAAGAGAGTCATCATACCATTTTCCTAAGCACTTGATTGGATTGTCTATTATTGATGGAATGACTTCTCCTTGCACCTTCAGTTTGTTGCCAGCAGAGTTTTTCATTTCCATTTCTTTTTTGTGTTTACTTTTTTATGTTTGAATTTGGTGTCTTGGTATTAGAAACGTAACTTGTGACTAATGACTTATAGTTTCTGTTGAGGACAGAGAAAGTTAGTCACATTTTACATGTATAATACAAAGACACTTATCAAGACCATCTAATTCGTCTAAACATCAGCCAAACAATGTAAGATCTGTAAATTAGCGTACGCAAATTTTTTGTTCTTCCCTCGCAGGGATTCAAACTTATGCCACTTATCGTGGTTCAATTCACCCTGCACTGTATCCGACACGCTATACCACTCGACCACCCAAAGTAGTCACTTTTTCAGACGTACTTATATAAATATATATGTTTAGACGATTTATTTATACATAATGTATTGCCAGCCTTGTATCACCATCACTGCTGGTTATCCGATGAATAAAATTTGTTGTAGAGTCGTCACTGGTTCAGATGTACTCATATATTATAATTATTTCTGTGACTACATTAATTTGTAATATCCTTTACAATAAATAATTCAGCTTATCTGTAACAATTCCATCTTCATGCCTTATATATCATGTACTGTATTACGACGCTAGATTAAAACTGACGAGGAAAAGGTGACACTGGACACCGAAAGCTTTATCATTTTGTAGAGCCAAGGTCGTCGAGTTGTCTAGCGCGTAAAGTGCAAGGTTTTTTGGTGCCACGATATCTCAGAAGCATGAGTTCGAATCCCGGCGAGGGAAGAACATAAAAATTTACGAAATCAAATTTACAGATCATACATTTTTGGGCTGATGTTTAGACGAATTATATATACAGAATGTATTGTCAACCTTGTATCACCATCACTGCTGGTGATCCGATGGATAAAATCGGTGTTAATTTCTGTGTCATTTTGGTCTCTTGCGGAGAGTTGTCTCATTGCCAATCATACCACATCTTCTTTTTTTATATGAAGAGTCATCTCTGTTTGAGACGTACTTATAATAAAATTATTTCTGTAACTGCATCTAGCATTAATTTGAAGGATCCTTTACAATAGACAATTCCATCTGCATGCCTTATATATATCATGTACTGTATTACAACGCTAGATTACAACTGACAGGGAAAGGTAACACCCGACCACCGAAAGCTTTATTATTTTGTAGACTTAGGTTGTTGAGTGGTCTAGCGCGTCGGGTAAGGTGCAATCAATTTAGCTCCAAGATATTTCAGAAGCATGAGTTCGAATCCCGGCTAGGGAAGAACAAAACAATTGCGAAAACAAATTTACAGATCTAACATTTTTGGGCTGATGTTTTGATAAACCACAACATGAGGTGCTAAATATTGTTACACCATATCCGGATTTCGACAATTTATGTCTATTCAGTGATGTTAGAAATCGAAAAGTATTTAGAAGGCCATTTAATTTACCTCAATTTAGGATAGACTCTTGAATTTTAAAGAGTCAAAATAGGATAAACGGATTATATAAACCGGAGGGGAAATATAATACAAGCCAAAGCGAAATAAATATAAACAAGTTTAAATTGAAACAAACGTTCAAACCTATAATGGTGTTGGATACAAACCGCAATTTTTATACATGTGCATGTAACACATTTCGTTGTAGAGGGGTATAAATACAGCACAAACAACATTTTCCAAAAGACCAAAAGAGTGAAAATATATATATATATATATATATACAACTCGTCTAAACATCAACCCAACAATGTTAGATCTGTAAATTTGCTTTCGCAAAGTTTTGGCTCTTCCCTCGCCGGGATTCGAACCCATGCTACTGTGATATCGTGACACCAAATCGCCTGCACTGCAGCCGTCCCGCTAGACCACACGACCACCTGGGCTCTCAAAAAAAGAGCTTTCACTGGCCATGTGTTACCTTTCCACGTCAGTTTTAATCTAGTGGCGTACTACAGTACATGATATATAAGGCATGAAGATGTAATTGTTACAGATCAGCTAAATTATCTATAGTAAAGGATCCTACAAATTAATGTAAGATACAGTCACAGAAAATAATTATATTCATAAGTACGTCTGAGTCAGTGACAACCCTACAACAGATGTATCCATCGGATCGCCATCAATGATGGTGATACATGGCTGTGTACATAATGTATATACAACTCGTCTAAACATCAACCCAACAATGTTAGATCTGTAAATTTGCTTTCGCAAATTTTTGGTTCTTCCCTCGCCGGGATTCGAACCCATGCTACTGTGATATCGTGACACCAAATCGCCTGCACTGCAGCCGTCCCGCTAGACCACACGACCACCTGGGCTCTCAAAAAAAGAGCTTTCGCTGGCCATGTGTTACCTTTCCACGTCAGTTTTAATCTAGTGGCGTACTACAGTACATGATATATAAGGCATGAAGATGTAATTGTTACAGATCAGCTAAATTATCTATAGTAAAGGATCCTACAAATTAATGTAAGATACAGTCACAGAAAATAATTATATTCATAAGTACGTCTGAGTCAGTGACAACCCTACAACAGATGTATCCATCGGATCGCCATCAATGATGGTGATACATGGCTGTGTACATAATGTATATACAACTCGTCTAAACATCAACCCAACAATGTTAGATCTGTAAATTTGCTTTCGCAAATTTTTGGTTCTTCCCTCGCCGGGATTCGAACCCATGCTACTGTGATATCGTGACACCAAATCGCCTGCACTGCAGCCGTCCCGCTAGACCACACGACCACCTGGGCTCTCAAAAAAAAAGAGCTTTCGCTGGCCATGTGTTACCTTTCCACGTCAGTTTTAATCTAGTGGCGTACTACAGTACATGATATATAAGGCATGAAGATGTAATTGTTACAGATCAGCTAAATTATCTATAGTAAAGGATCCTACAAATTAATGTAAGATACAGTCACAGAAAATAATTATATTCATAAGTACGTCTGAGTCAGTGACAACCCTACAACAGATGTATCCATCGGATCGCCATCAATGATGGTGATACATGGCTGTGTACATAATGTATATACAACTCGTCTAAACATCAACCCAACAATGTTAGATCTGTAAATTTGCTCTCGCAAATTTTTGGTTCTTCCCTCGCCGGGATTCGAACCCATGCTACTGTGATATCGTGACACCAAATCGCCTGCACTGCAGCCGTCCCGCTAGACCACACGACCACCTGGGCTCTCAAAAAAAGAGCTTTCGCTGGCCATGTGTTACCTTTCCACGTCAGTTTTAATCTAGTGGCGTACTACAGTACATGATATATAAGGCATGAAGATGTAATTGTTACAGATCAGCTAAATTATCTATAGTAAAGGATCCTACAAATTAATGTAAGATACAGTCACAGAAAATAATTATATTCATAAGTACGTCTGAGTCAGTGACAACCCTACAACAGATGTATCCATCGGATCGCCATCAATGATGGTGATACATGGCTGTGTACATAATGTATATACAACTCGTCTAAACATCAACCCAACAATGTTAGATCTGTAAATTTGCTTTCGCAAATTTTTGGTTCTTCCCTCGCCGGGATTCGAACCCATGCTACTGTGATATCGTGACACCAAATCGCGTGCACTGCAGCCATCCCGCTAGACCACACGACCACCTGGGCTCTCAAAAAAAGAGCTTTCGCTGGCCATGTGTTACCTTTCCACGTCAGTTTTAATCTAGTGGCGTACTACAGTACATGATATATAAAGCATGAAGATGTAATTGTTACAGATCAGCTAAATTATCTATAGTAAAGGATCCTACAAATTAATGTAAGATACAGTCACAGAAAATAATTATATTCATAAGTACGTCTGAGTCAGTGACAACCCTACAACAGATGTATCCATCGGATCGCCATCAATGATGGTGATACATGGCTGTGTACATAATGTATATACAACTCGTCTAAACATCAACCCAACAATGTTAGATCTGTAAATTTGCTTTCGCAAATTTTTGGTTCTTCCCTCGCCGGGATTCGAACCGATGCTACTGTGATATCGTGACACCAAATCGCCTGCACTGCAGCCGTTCTGCTAGACCACACGACCACCTGGGCTCTCAAAAAAAGAGCTTTCGCTGGCCATGTGTTACCTTTCCACGTCAGTTTTAATCTAGTGGCGTACTACAGTACATGATATATATATATATATACTTAATATACTACCCAATGCTTACTTTGTTGCATTTAACCCCCGACATGTATTACATTGAAGTCAACATAGGTTTATTGTCAGTTGACGAATAGAAGGAAGTTATTGCAGATGACTGATGGTCGATGTCATGTCTGCTATCCAGTTGTCAGTAAGTGTAGCCACATTGGCTTTTCTGATTTTACAGCATTAGAAATTACATTTTACAACCATTTTTTCACAAACTGGTTTAGACTGACGTTGGTGTTCGCCAAGCTTTAGCTTTTTTTCGTAGCGAGAACACATACATGTTATGATTTCCTACAATGAACAAACTGATGTTTTCGTCCACAATTTTTAATTTACGCTTGGAAAATTGTACCTTTATTTAACCGACGTTACTTTTCAATAAAAGCGATAATATTTTAACGAGGACCGCAAAGTAAACTGCAACACAAATAATGATTTAAGGGGGTTCGCGGGTCTAAATCATTTATATAGGATTTCTCTATATTTTTCTATAAATGAACTTTATCTTATAGTTAATAGAAAAATAAAATAAAAAAATTGGGTCACCGTTCATTTGTGCTCACAATCTGCCTTCGAAAGAAGCATACATCTTTGTAAAAGTGTTTTCTTTTTCTTTTGTTGAACTAATAAGAGAAATAAATGTAATATCGAAATAAAAAAAGAAATTTATTACAGAAATCGCTCAAATTTTACAATAATTTAGTTTAAGTTCAGCATATATCGAAATTATATTAAAAAATATAGGTCACCGATGAGTTAAAAGAGATATTTCAATTTTAAAGCCAAAAAATGGCATTTTTCCACCAAAGGGAGATAATTTGGAACTTTTTCAATGATGTTTACATTTCAAAAGTCATCTGAAGCCAACACGAATTAATTGCTTTGAATGTTTTTTGTACCATATGATAAAGTAACAACTACAAAAGGTAATATTTTTTTTCTGAAATTTTTATACCCTCGATCCTCCTTAAATGTATTCGTTCGCTTCCAATAAAAGCAAGATTCATGATATTTATGCGAATACTATTTTGTATCTAAATAGTAAAATGGTCGACTACAGGATACAAGTTCTGCTTCAGACGACAAATCACGGTTAGGTTTTGATTAATTAAGTCATTGAATACTGGTTTATCTAAAAGTTTTTAATCAATATTTGTAATTCATCTTCCAGAGCGTTCATTTTTAGTTTGTATAAACGAATGTAAATTAACGTAATAATGCAACTACGTTTCTTACGTCTATACTTTCGTGGACCGTCGGACTTAAGTGTATGGAAGCATTTCACTTTAGCATTTACCATCGCACTTTAGCGTGACCATCGCACTTTAGCATCCCCATTGCACTTAAGAGTCCTACACATATATAAGTAAGCAGTGAATGTGGTTGTTAAATTTGATAGATGTTTTTGTGCGTCTTTATTAAATATTTGTGTTTTTTTTTTTGGTTCTAATTGAGATTGTGACACAGTGATGACTGTTGAACCCCTATTTTGACAATTTTTCTTCTATGTCTGTTTTGTTCACACATTATTGTAAATATAATGGAATTTGATGCGACTGTCATACAAGTGAGAGCAATAAAACCAGGTTCAATCCACAATTTTCTACATTCGAAAATGCCTGTACCAAGTCAGGAATATGACAGTTGCTGTCCGGTCGTTTGAAGTGTATTATCATTTGATTTTGCCATTTGATTAGAGACTCCGTTTTGAATTCCTCGGAGTTTTTCTTTTTTCTTTTCGATTCTACTTTTTAGATGAATTAGTATATATATAAAACTACATTGCTGCAAAAGTGTAAACTTTGATGCAGGAATGCAGATAACTAATGTGAATTATCATTTAAAAGAACAAATTTATAGGATAATAACTTAAAAAATATTAATATGTTTACAAGTGTAGATTATTTTTGCTTAATTTTTTGTATGTTTTTGGATTTTAAGGTGAGTGCATTTTGTGAAGGAATCTACATGGAATTTTCCTATTTTGTATTTTATCCGGGAAAAACGTACGGTGACCCTATCTTTTCTCTCTTGATATCCTCAAAACCATCTTCTCGTATTTTTTTTTACCATTCTATCATTTAGTTTAGATTCTAATCACATAATGATGATTTTTCCTGTATAATCCATACAAAATGTGTCATTTGTCATAACCTGTAGCTTGAGAAAATGCGCGGTACGTATAATTTTCATTATATTTTTGATAAAATTGAGAATGGAAATGGGGAACGTGTCAAAGAGACAACAACCCGACCATAGAGCAGATATATCAATATATACTGCGTTTTGGCAAAGTATGAACGCATTCTATCATTTTCAATTTGGACGTCCATAACAAACCTATACGACAATGGAACTTATGTTTCCCGCCAGGTAAAATTTAAATGTTTGAATGTTAAAACCAAACTCATGGACATATTTTTCTGGCACAGTATTGCCTATTGGGCAGATATATTTTCATTAATTTCCTAAAAGCCACCTTCCTGTAAGCCACATGTTTATTACCTGTAATCCAAGTCCTATCCCGGTGTATTTGCCATGTGCTGACTGCAAAGAGTTTATTGCAGATATTACACCAGCTTTACTTCCATGATCTTTCAAGGAAAAACTGTTAGTGACTTGTCCGCAAAACCCTACTGCTGAGAACTGTGCACCTAAAATAATCAAAGGTTCGAAGATCTCAGAAAATGCAAATAAGTTTGACCTTCTTTATTTGTTTCATTTCAATTATATTTTTAAACGTAGATAATTTACTTTCTTCACCAGTATTTTGCGGTATTATATCGTCAGATCATAGATTTAAATGACCGTGTTTAAATGATTACCAGAAAGTTTAAGTTCGTCTGACATACGATATACGATGCGCCGAATGGGACTCTTGTGGTTTTGTACAAAATTCAATTATGTCATAACAAAATCATTTTTGTCTTACAAAACTATGTGATGCAGACTTGTTTTATGAGAACTTCAATTTTGTGATACAAAATTGACCTTTGTTACCTGATATGGAAATTAAAACACAAAAGTCAATTGTGTGAGACAAGATTCAATTTTGTAAGACAAAATTCAATTTTGTGAGAATTTTGTCTCACAAAAGTCAATTTTGTCTCACAAAAGTCAATTTTGTCTCACAAAAGTCAATTTTGTCTCACAAAAGTCGATTTTGTATGCAAATTAGTTCAAAGAATCCAAACTAAACTAATTTGCATACAAAGTTGACTTTTGTCGCCCAATTTCCAAATTAGGTAACAAAAGTCAAGTCTGTGATACAAAAAATGAATTTTGTCATGACAAAAGTAACTTTTGTCCACTGAAAGATAATTTTGTATGACAACATTTTAAATTTTTAGTATCATACAAATTTTGTTAAACTGAACTCATTTTTGCTGAACAAAACTCACTTTTGTCCCTACAAAATTGAATTTCGAGTACAAAACCACAAGAGTCCCATTCGGCGCCCCGTACGATAAGGAGTTTATTTCTTGAAATTAACTCGCAAACTGCTTAAATTCTTTTTTTATATTTTATCAAATGATATATATGAAAATATTGTAGCTGGAACTATGATGCTCTAGTGGATTCCAATGTTTGAGAAGGATACACGATATCAGTTAAACATACCTGATGATCCAATGTTTGAGAAGGACATCACGATATCTTTCATAAATTCCTTTATTCGTTCAAAGTTTGAAGGATGGTTTATCACTATACTGGCTGAATTATCATAGAGAAACACGAAGTCTACTTTCTTGCTACAACGACGTGAACCTAGAATGAAAAGCAAACAATACACATCGGAATAGATATCGCTTAACAAAAACATTCCAGAAAATGAAATTGTAAATTGATATTTGTCATTTCTCCCTAGTGTTTCATAAAGTGATTTTTGCGTCTTTATATTTTTTTATTTTTTTAGTCAAAAATACAAGGTAAAATCTAGTGAACAGAAAGACTGGAAGAGAAGAAACGGATCAACTTTCTTGAATCTCTCTGTGGCTTTCAATTGAGTTTGGATTGGCTTGGTCTTTCTTTCTTGTGTGGTTATCAGGTTTTTGTTAACTGTTGTTTGTACTTCCGGTGTTTTGCTTTTGTCTTTTTTGGCGATTTACTTTGCTCGCCAACTTAAGGTTCCTAATTGCATGAAAGCGGGTTTTTTTTTATTTTTTTCTCGAAAAATGCGGTTTGTTTTTCAGATGGATTGGTGTTATTATTGTACATGGGATTTTATCGTGATACGGAGACGAACACATTATTTTCAAAAGTATTCGAAATGAGGTCAGCTTGCACATATTCGTAGCTCTAAAATGCAGTAAAATTGGACACATCTGTACTGAACTCAATCATAAAATGTAAATAAATTAGTATTCAAATGGTAATAGTTGTACTTTATTTCGTATATTTAGGGGGAAACATGAATTTCAGTGTTCCAAAACTCATAACTGTTTTGTAAGCGAGTTTTATAAAAACCACAAAATCAATTAACCTAGACAGTCGTGAGTACAAATCCTGAACTAACCTGTTAACCCTGATGACACATGCCCACTAGTACGTGTAGACAGTATTGGTGCATATTTACCTCCGTATCCAGACACGGCTGCGGCATGGCCTTTATTCTTTGCATACAACCTTGTTGAGGCTTGTGCATTACTTTGGGCCCATTTCTGTTGTGAATTGTAGGATGGTTGCTGAGGATTTCGTTGACGATGAAAATAGCCTCCTATTACGAAATGATAAGGTGAGCAATTTAGAATCAATTTATTACTATTATATATTTTATCAATCTAGATCCAAACAATAAAAAAAATAGCTTAATATACAACTATATATATTTTTGTATATTTTTCGTAGTCAAATCATCAATCATTAATTTTATTGACAAAAATGATAGGTTAATTTAGTTTGATCTTCTCACATTTGGACAATTAATGTCTTTTTAGTGATGATCTAAGACGGAATATTTGAAAAATCAAAACCTTATACAAAGGTGAACCCTTTTGAAACCTTTCCAAAAAGTGAAAAACATCATTGCATGCGTCCAATTAAAGCGCTTTTCTGCAATTACCTTTATCAGAAACAATCAAGAAATTAACGTGAAACAAATGTGTTAGTCATCTTAAAATTCATGACGTGTGTTTTCGCCATTTAACGAAATTTACCTTTGATCTTACTGACTGATAATTTCCTTTGATCTTACTGACTGATAATTTCCTTTGATCTTACTGACTGATAATTTCCTTTGATCTTACTGACTGATAATTTCCTTTGATTTTACTGACTGATAATTTCCTTTGATCTTACTGACTGATAATTTCCTTTGATTTTACTGACTGATAATTTCCTTTCTCAGCACAGATTATCATTGACCAACGATAATCGATAAGTACATGTCTATAAAACTTGACGCCACTTTTGAAATCGTTATGCATACTACGATGAAAAACGACCAATATATGACTAAGTTATGTGGTTTTAAGAAAAAATATAAAGAATATAATTTTTGTTCAACCCCCATATGCTGATATAAAGATTTTGTTTTCCATGATAGCTCATACAATAACAATCATGCAGATTATACCCTCAAATTGTGAGATACCTTTTGTTACGGTGACCGGTTGTAACCGGAACTACTTTTTGTTATTAAAACAGAGAAACCTTTCTGACAACAATCAAATAGTTTAAGTCTTTCTCGCTGTAAAATGCTGAAGAATTTGAGACAAATGAACCTTTTATTATATTGTTTCTCTGTGGAATAATGACATTTCTTTATTATTTCATTTTATTTTATCAATTACATGATTGTTCTTTTCTTATCGTCAATGAAATAAAAAAAACATACTCAGAGAATACTTTAGATTGGTTAGAAGCCAGTGCTCCAATGCCTCAATAAAACGGTCAAGTATCAGACTCTGCCGACCAGGGACACAAGATTCCGGTGAAATAATGTTTAGTGTCACCAAGAATTAAACTAGAAATCTACCGCATATATTCTCAGGACAAGTGAGAGGTAACCTGCCTTCAAAGATACCTTTGTTAAGCGCTCATCAATGCTTATCACCTTAATATGATCCATACTAAACATCATAAAAGAGAGACGAAAGATATTAAAAGGGACATTCAAACAGAGACGAAAGATATCAAACTCACAAGTCGAAAACAAACTTACAACGACATGGTTAAAACAGTAGTATACAAAACACAACATAAAAAACAAAAGAATAAGCAACACGAACCCCACAAAACTGAGGGTGATCTCGAAGTGTAAGTTGATCCTGCTCTAAATGTGGCACACGTCGTGTTGCTCAGGTAAGTATAAATACGGTAAAGTCCAATTCTATTGGGAAATATCCATGATCATCTGTGAAACGGATATTACATAACAGTTAACAAACTCTTGATAGCGTCCGTAAAAGTTACGAATGGATAATTTCAACTTTACCATTTGGAAGTCTTGGTTAGCAACAACCCTCTATCTCAGAAATCATGATATGAAATTCAAGCCCTGGAATTTTGTAACTCCGTATGCAGGCGGATACAATGTTTAAAACTCTGTATAAATAGTCATAACTACTTAGACGAATTTCATTTTTTTTAAATGTGTTATTGAATGACTTAGTGCCTTTAAAGTCATATGAAACGAGTGAGTGGTGAAAAATAATGTTTATCCAATTCTTGAACCAATGCACGTATATATCATAAACTTAGTCCTCTGTGCACGATTTTATCATTATTTTCGCAAATATATCATATAATCGTTAATTTTTTTTCTCTCTGTTATGATTTAACAAATATGGCTGCTCATTAAATGCCGTGTTTTGAAGCCGAGGTTTACCGATTGTCACCTTATAGTAAACAAATCACAAAAAGCATGGGTATTTAGCACGTGTTTAACATGTATAACCAGATATTTGTTTATTTCAATGACAGATCCATGCGTATTGCGATCACCGGATTTTTACGAGGAGGGTTACGCTCGGGTCACTATGCATACAGCAAATATGTCGGGGGATTGCTTCCTGGAAGCAAGCAATTAAAAATAAGTTAACTTCTTCTAAATGTGGACAAATTAAAGAATTTTCCTCAGAAAAAAGTATATGTACATAAGTTGTATAATGAAAACTATCCATTTAGTTATAAAACACATATGCATATTTTTTTTTAATTTGAGATTTCTTATGACTTTAAGTAAAAGATTATAACATTGATTATATAATAGTTAAATCAATTAAATCTCGGACCTTAAATAAAAGAAAATTTGCTTTTATAGAAGTCTTATATGAAAGTGAGTTAAATTGGTGTACATGCAGTTGACAGCTAGTGCCCATTTAAGTTTAGTTATCCGCGGTATTTTTTTCAGTTGTGTATCATGATTAAGCTTGATTATATTAGTATTGGTGACGCTACTGGGGCAGCATATTAGTGATGTTATTTGAGTGCAATAGCATATTGGTGACGCTATTTGAGTACTGTAGCATATTGGTGATGTCACTTGAGTTCTGTAGCATATTGGTGACGCTATTTGTGTACTATAGCACATTAGTGATGTCACTTGAGTACTGTAGCATATTGGTGACTTTACTTAAGTATCATATTGGGACATGATACATACTTATATATTCGACTGGTCAAAATCTTTGTATGCTGTCAATTTGGATCTGGTTGCTAATGAAGTTGTTGTTCACAAAATATGAATCATAAGCTAATTGATACTAGCAAAAAGCTGTTATAAATCCTATCACATTTGGGCATATAAGCTTCATCCGAGATTGAATTTAAAAGATTTTACTCGTTTAACCATGACCCTTCATTTTTATGGATCTTTTAACTTTTGTTTCTTTCAATTAGTTGAAGACTTAAAAACTACAAGCATCCTTGTATCTCACGTTACATTGTATTTATAGATTACCGTTGATTTTCTCGCTTGAGCTGGAACGGTGAAATTGAGAAAAGAAATCGAGTTAATTTCATTGACAACCGGCATGTGCTCCCTTATTTTTTAGCGATAATTTGTCATATCACTCGAATCCGCTGGGAAAGGAAAGTCCGCAAGATGAACGGAAAATTTCGTAAAATAGCGATAAACTAATTTATCTATCTAGACTGTGTCTACATGGTTTCAAATTAAATGGGTTCAACATAGAACATTGCATTAAGACAAGTTACGAAAATAATGTTTAAAGTAATGTTTGTGAACTAAAATATCGACAGACCATGTATGCATTTAGTTTGACTAAGACCATCTGCAATAGCTTGCTTCGTCAGTAAAAAACGGTGTAAGAAAACGTCTACATTTCACAGACTTTCATTTATTGTGAACACAATTAAATTTCCATTATAAATAAACTAAGCCTAAGTAGGAAATAATGTAAAACATTATATGGTTGATTTCTTATATGTTTCATACAAGTGAATTATAAACATTTAATAAGGTAAATCCTCTCACATATGTTTAACGTTATGTATATATGCATGAACATTACAAACAATGCACTGATTTTAACAAACACTTTTCTTTTGTCAAACTTTTTAAACAAATTTATAAACATATATCATATCAACACTTGTTTCATGGCATTATATAAAACAAAACTTTTATTTAGATAATGTGTAGATAACTTTTACAAAAGTGAAGGCAGATATCAGTTTTAAACAAAGACAAATTAATCTTCGAAAAGAAACAAGACAACAACATGACAACATGACACAAAGAAAAGGATAGTCAAGACTAACAAAAAAAACTAACAAGTTGCATAAGAAGGGTGTGCTGTTCAAAGCAAAGTAGATTATCATAGTACTCTTAAAATATTGTGATTTGAGGGCAAAAAATGAAGTCATATGATTCAAAATGTAATACGAAGAGACCAATAAGAAAAAAAAATACATGATGAATAGAAAAAAATATTTATCACTGTCCTAAAGGGAAGATTCCAAGATAACCCGTTGTTTATATTTCTTAAACAACTTAACATCCTACATGGACACTAAACATCCTACATGGACACTAAACATCCTACATGGACACTAAAGTATGCCTACCTGCACTTGCCAAACTAAATTGCAGCAGTAAACTTATTAGTAATAGATCCATGATGAGGTGCACAGAAATTATACAGAACATTTTCTTTTATACCAGAAGTCAAAAAGAGGCACTATTGGGATTTTGATACAACAAAATAATAATACCAACATGATAATCATACTTAAGTCCAAACAGATAAAATATCTCATTGGCTGCACATACACATACGGCTGTTATGTATTAATACTCGTTTGAGAGGTATTCAACCAATGTCTAATATACTTAGATACGTGCAGTTTTCCCGCCCAACAGTTTCTGCATGCAGACATATCCCTTTAGAGCCTTTATTTCCATATCATGCCTTATTTACTCTTTTAGTAACCAATTATTTCAAAACAATACACAGCATTATAGAACGCCCAGCTGACACATAAATGTAAATAATCAAATAAAAAGCTGCAACCAATATTTGCATCTATCATATAGTATTTTACATTATAGGTTAAGGTTTACTCACATTGTGTAAATAATCTGTATTTACAACGAACATATAAGCAGAATCTAATTAGTCGTGTTCAACATTTATGTTTGGGGATAATCTAAATGTAACTGCTAGAGGTAATGAAAGAATTTAACCTTCACAATCCTAAAGCTATATAATTTTGTTGCTTGTACTTATGTTTTGCATATAACATTCACGTACTTGAACGTGTATTGATTAAGCTGATATTATCATTGAACCGTTGGATACTTAATTGCATGTTGTAATTAAATATGTTACTTCCTCTTCATCAAATTACTTATAAAAATACCCCCTGAAAGTAAGCTGATTGTTTCTTGATCCTATTTTTGTATGCTGTACTATCTTATACTAGTATTGTACCATTTAATTATTTGCATCATCATTCATGTTCTCTATGGTGGATCTTCTCATTCTAATATCATGTTCGTTAAGTTGGAATTGTTCATTCTAATCCAGCGAAAACAAGGAGCAATACTGGTCTTCATGACATTTCTTTATGTTATTATTTCGCGATATATAGGACTGATGCTGTCCGCCATGATTATCCTTTCGTTTCTCGTATTCTTGATTCTGCTTTTTTATACGCTTTAGATATTTATTATCAGGGAGGTATTACTAGAGGGGAAAACATAACTATTTAAAAGTCATAGGATGCAGTTTTGATCCCATGGTGTTTTTTATGAACATTTTCAAATAAGCTATAAAATGTAAAATAACAAAAGTACCGAAGAATATTCAAAACAGAAAGTCCGTAGTCAAATAGCAAAATCAATTGCTCAAACACACCAAACGAATGGGTAACTACTGTCATATTCCTATCTTTCGTCTAGTCAATTCAAATATGTAATAAAATTAAACCCTAAATGTGATTTTTTTCTATATTTACACAAATATCGGTTACTTGCACATGTCTAGCGTTTGGATACCTAACTTTTTGTATAATCATATGGAATGTCTTTTTTTAAATACATATGTTTAAAACGCTGTTTTGGAAACGATTCATTTCTTTTCCTGATTTTAGAAAAAAAAGAAAAACGTCATTTTGCTATTTATAAATCGAATTTAAAAAAAACATCGATAATTTCTCGATCTTTTCCCATTATGTCACAGTTCAAATGACGTCACGAAAACGATATTTCTTGTTAGCAACGTCATAAGCTCTCCTGCAACTATAACGGCGCGTTAGTCTTAACCATTTTTATCAAATATTTCGAAGATTTTAGCTACATGCTATTTTACCTCAGCGTCAAATGAGTGTTGTAACTGTCAATTACATACAAATTAATGATTCGATCTTTACAAATATCTAATCATTTATATATCAAATAAGGTCTTCTTGAAAGTTATAATATAACTGAAATTTACTTTAAGTATATAATACATAATGTCATTGATACTAAAAACTAATGCGAAATAAATTGTGTTAGCCTTTTAAATATTGATAATGAATTTGCGCGAGATCAATTCATTCAACATATGATAGATTGAAAGCACATGCAAATAATGACATTATTTGTATATTTCATTATAATACGTTAATTTGATTGGCCAACATCAATATCGAGTCATTCTGAAATTAACATTCATTCCGAAATAAATAAATTTGGTGTATAAACTGTCTTCTGATTGGTTAAAATTATTAGTTTTATTTTCAATGTTGTCAATTTTGATGGCGACACGCCCACTTTGACGTTGTGTATTCATACGCCAACATGTGTGTACGTTGTTATTGTTAATATAAATAATATAAAAAGTTCTTTGAGCCTTATTTTTTATAGAAATTTCCCTCATGCAAAGCTTTGATTCCTTTCACGGATTTGGCTATACTTTTTGGACCTTTTGGATTATAGCTCTTCATCTTTTATATAAGCTTTGGATTTCAAATATTTTGGCCACGAGCATCACTGAAGAGACATGTATTGTCGAAATGCGTATCTGGTGCAAGAAAATTGGTACCGTTAATTTTATTACTACCACTGGGTCGATGCCTCTGCTGGTGGACTATTAGTCCCCGAGGGTATCACCACCCCAGTAGCCAGTACTTCGGTACTGGCATGAAATTACGGATTTTTTGTGTTATTAAAATTTGCTGTTACAAAATATTAGAAGTTATTTAAAATTAAGGCATGTATCTCCCTCATGCAAAGCTCTGATTCCTTTCACGGATTTGGCTATACTTTTTGGACCTTTTGGATTATAGCTCTTCATCTTTTATATAAGCTTTGGATTTCAAATATTTTGGCCACGAGCATCACTGAAGAGACATGTATTGTCGAAATGCACATCTGGTGCAAGAAAATTGGTACCGTTAATTTTATTATTTATAATGAATGGCAATAATTTATTTTGGTTTTATTGAACCATATAACTAATTTTTGACTCTTCACATTTTACATAATCCGCTTTGCTGATTATTCAATGTGAAGAGTCAAAAATTAGTCAATGTGAAGAGTCAAAAATTAGTTTTATGGTTCAATAAATTCAAAATAGATAATAGCCATTCATTAAATAAATTTTAACAATCATGATCACACGAGCTTCTACAATAAAGTGTACAGGTAAATAATCGAAAAATGTGATTGTAATCGTGTTTTTATGATCATAGCAAAAAAATGTAATTATAAGTATGAAATGCATCTTTTAGGGGTTGCTGCTCACAAGAAAGCTATTAAACCAAGAGTTCCAAATAGTGAAGTTGAAATCATCACTTCGTAAATTTTACGGACGCCTTCACGAGTTGGTTGACCGACATTGGTTGGTAGAATTGAAGAAGTTCAAAGTGCATATTTGGAGGTTATACGTGAATAGATTTGTTTCCTAATAGACATATTCAAATAGAGTTAAAACTAGTTATCACCTATAATTCACCAGCACATACCTTCTTTCTATGGAAAGCCAACGGGGTCAACATTCCTAATTTGTAACTTGTCAATTTGTAACTTGTAACTGTGTGATTTGTCAATTTGTATATTGATGTTTTGTAACTTCTCGATACGTTAAATGTCGATTTGTAAATTGTCTATTTGTTTATTGATGTTTTGTAACATGTCGATTCGAAAATTGTCAATTTGTATATTGATGTTTTGTAACTTGTCGATTCGTAAATTGTCAATTTGTATATTGATGTTTTGTTACTTGTCTATTCCTTAAATTTCAATGTGTGAAATGTCATCGTTGAATTATGCTAACGATCATTATGAAGACAGACGGCGCCCGGTTTCTTCTTAGGTGTATAAGCCTCCTGTAAGTATGTGCACCGCCATATGTAATATATACCAAAGTAATTTAAATCAATTATGTACACCACAGACATATATATAAAAAAAAAGAAAGGAAACAAATAGATAAATGCATTTGTTTGTTTTATATGGCATGTATACCAGGGACTCGGTTTTATATAGAGGTGACCTCGAATAAACATGGTTGTTTACTGTACTGGTCACCAAACCACTGATGGGGTGTGTCACTTCCTGTATTAAGGTATATATATAGATGTGTCGCTGGAACAGGCTTCCTTATCAACTTCTCAAATGTATTACTGTCACTTGGTAGGAAATTTCTACTTAATATTTAACCGGGTCAAAATGAAATTAAAAAAAAAGTAAAACTAAATACATGAAATATAAGACGGTGCTTGAAAATTAATACTAATATTGTCATGGGCCGCAAATTTTGGACTAAATGTATAATTATGGGAGAAATGGTTTGACACCCATTATTCCTTAATATTATAACCTCAATATGAAAATTTCAGAAAAGAATGTAATCATCTAATGATGTTTTAATACAAGAAGCAAATTATTTGGCTCCTGAGTAAAGAAGATAAAGAATGTTTTATTATATCAAATTTTACTTTGCAAAACAAATTATACTGAACGAAAAATTATTTTAAATGAGTCACTTAGTTAATGTTTACTATACATTAAAACTGTATTGAATATGCAATATTTTGTAATAAAATCTAAATGAACCAGAAAACTAAACTGGCGAGGCCCTAAAATGGACTACCAATATTTCCAACAGATACAGATACAGATCTAGAATGATCATGGTACTAGATCGAAATATACTAGGAGGTGTCCCCTCTGGATATTTTGTTAATGACCATGATCGTAAAACTATGAAACTGGTTTTTTTACTGCACGCGTCACCTACACAAAATTGAGAATTGAAATGGAGAATGTGTCAAAGAGACAACAACCCGACCATAGAGCAGACAACAGCCGAAGGCCACCAATGGGTCTTCAATGCAGCGAGAAACTCCCGCACTCTGAGGAGTCCTTCAGGTGGCCCCTTAACAAATATGTATACTAGTTCAGTGATAATGGACGTCAAACTAAACTTATACACGAGAAACTATAAATAAAAATCATACAAGACTAACAAAGGCCAGACTATCTCTTTGACTTGTCAGAGAAAAGATCTCGCCATCTCGCCATTTGCATGACAGAGGCAATTATCTCCAATATGCTTACACTAATTTTATTTCTCCATGAAAATATTTGCACATGATTTGGGGTTTGGCCCAGGGGTATGGTTTGTATTGGGTCATTATAAGAGTAAAATGCTAGCCTGGGATCCTGACTGACTGCTCGACAGAAGAGACAGGCGGAATACAACATGGTTTGTCAATTTGTTATTAGGATTATATTGTAACGAATTTATTGCAAATGATTTTTTAAAAATTTTATATGACATGCAAATTAAATTTTTTTTAGCTTTAATGATTAACATCATGAATCATTTTTGTTAGCTATATAGTTGTTCCAGACCATATGAGTATTTGGACCGTATACGTATACTCGTACGGTCCGACCATACGCGTACGTTTGGACCGTATGAGTATACGCGTATGGTCCAGTACGAGCTGACCATACATGTTTGTTTTAGTTTTTATGCCCCACCTACGATAGTAGAGGGGCATTATGTTTTCTGGTCTGTGGCTCCGTTCGTTCGTTCGTTCGCCCGTCCGTCCGTTCGAGAAATATCCATGTTATGCATATCATTCGAAAGGAAATAAACCACAGAAATCAATAACATAGATGATTTTGTGCTTTGTCTATTTTTTTAATGAAAAACTTTGCTCATTTCGATGCCTATAACGTCATTTCAAGGAAGTCCCGCTGTTACAATTTTGTTTTATGTGAGTCTTTAAAATCCCAGTGCGGATTCATTAGTAAGTAGAATGGTTAAAAATTTTGCAATAGTTTTGTATACATTTAACCTAAAAAGAAGTAACAGACGTTTTTGATTTTAAGAGAAGGAATGTCGTCAAAAGAGCTTAAATAAAAAAGTGAAAAAATGTTCCAATTAGCTGCTCAACCCGTAATTTTTTTTTCTGTCTTCACTTTCATAATATCTTATGGACGAAAATGGATTTTAATAATATCAGAAAAATTATACATGTCCCGAAGAAGCTATCTGAAGTCATCATTAAGTAACTGCGGTCTTATTTTAAAAACATCGTCATTTTCCCCGTGTCCAATAAAATGTCCCGATGGGCAAAATAACACAAAGAATAATTCAGAGGCTTTTTATCAAACGAAATTCTACTATATCTCAATTTTTTAACACCTGTTTACTGATATGAATGGAAAATACATTTAATTTCCTTTAAAATGATATGATATGTACTTTTGTTTGAGTTGCTGTTAGAAAATCCGAAACGATATAAGATGTCCAATGAAATGTCCCCTTAACCGTAATTTGACGTTCGCGTTATAATAACGTTAAACTGTATTCGAATTTTCTTGCATATTTGGCATAACATAATTTCATGATATTGTATGATCTATATAAAATAAAGTTCTCGTTTAATATGCATTAAAATATAGATCTGCATTGTTTCAAGGATATAAGATGTCGAAATATTTAACTCGGATACGTCATAAAGACAAGCCTTCGGAGCTATAACAAAGAGATAACTTACAAATGACCACACTCCCACTTTATAAAAGCAAGATACATTGAAAAAGAAAATGCGATCAAAAGTGAAATCTTCTTAATTATCCTCCTAAGCCAGATAGTATCTGTAATTCGAAGCTATACACATGAATGAAAATTCTCACAAAAATTGTATGAGAAAAAGTACACCTTAGTCGTGAACATTTCAGTAAAACGTGCAATCATTTTTTTTTTGTCGCATCGACTCATTTAACAAAACGTTTTATCAGAGAAATACTTGTATGTCATAAACATTTCAGTATAGCTAACGATAATTTTTTATCTACTGTGAGTAGAACAATTCCTAGTCATCTACCTAGCAATATGTGTTTGAAAAATAAGGTTATTACGCTTAGGAGTAGTGTGGCAGAATGAAGATTATTTTCTCGAATCTCCAACAGAATTGCCTGGTACATAGGCATATGATGAAACTAGTATATTGAAATTTGAAACTTTTCTTTTACCCTAATTTGAGAAAGAACGAAAGAGAGAGAGTGAGAGAGTAGTTGTCCGACATATATGATGAATGGCACACAAACATGTAGCAGCTAGCTCCAAGGTATTAATTTACAGACACTTCCAACTCATTCTAGAAAAAAAATCAACCAATCAATCTGCGGTGTAAAGTAGATCTTTTTCTTTTTTTTATCTTTGCAGAACGCCACAAAACATAGCTTGAATTTTAATTTTTACATCGCGATGACCGTGAGGATATTCCGATGTATTGTTGCCATAGAGATTTGACTTTCGTTTTTGACTGTCTACTCTAATCCAATCTATTGGAAAAATCGAATTGTTATAGAAGAGTGTCCACCATGCACTTGTACTGCAATTTTCCTCGGAGTTCAGTATTTTTGTATTTTTTATTAGAATCGTAGAATAGAACATTTGATATACAATTGGATGAAAATTATAAATACATGTAACTGCTATATACAATTATAAATATAATATATAACAACAAACTAGAGTATACGTATTTGTATCGCCACAATATAATAGATATTAAAGCAGTGAAGTTGAATTCCTTGTCATTTATTCATCATCCACGCACGAACTTGTCTCAGAAAAAATATATCTCTGTACATAAGCCTCCATTTTCCGGTATAGAAATGTGACTTTTTTCTGAGACAAGTGCTTGTGACCATCCACAAGAACTTGCGATATTCCGAGGTTCAGTACTTCAGTACTTTGATTATACTTTTAAAACAATGTAAAAACGAAACCAAAAAGATTGAAACCGAAAACATAAAAATAATCAGATGAATGTCAAAGAAGATTTTGTGTAAACCGATACTCAGTTATATGTTGAAAATGGAAGCGCGGAACCAAAAATATTGGTGAGTATAAAAAAATGCCTGAAATGCATTCCTGACGGTCCATAGTTGTTCGCTTGAGAAAACACTGAACTATGTAAACATGCACATATAGCAGTTACTTAAAAAAAATCACATCTAGTAAAAAAAAATAATTGTATTATTCAAAATCGGATTTCGACCTGCTGGTAATCTGTGATGTAGGTATTGGTCTGTGTAAAAGTTTTCCATACTTTGCCAAATTCTATAATTTCAAATATTAAAAAAAAAGTATTGATTGCCGACCCTTTTTTGAAGCTTGAGTTTGTGAAAAAATATCAGATGAAAGGATAGCTTGCTAAATATGTTTCTGAAAGCAAAAAAAACAACAATACAGAATCACGGTTCTCATTTTCACAATTTGGTAGAAGATGCGGCCGTGTAAGACCAATTAATAATTTCTACATCCAAACAACAATGAGCAAAACCCTTACCTGATAGTCAGCTATGAAAAGCCCCGAAATGAAAAATGTAAAACAATTCAAACGAGAAAACTAACGGCCTGATTTATGTGCAAAATGTGTAAATTCCTACATAACATGAATTTTCTTAATTATTTGCCTGGTAAAACAATCCTGATTTAAAAAAAATAATCATTGAAAACGTTTTCTTTAAAAAAAAAATAATCTAGACTAGACCCCGACCAACTTTAAATCATTGAAAGTTGGCAACGGCAACATAAGAGCACGTATTTCTTTTTCAAACATGATGCACATTTTGTAAAGTTTTTTTGTTAGAGATTTTTGAAATAATGATATAGTAAACATTTTCCATAAAATCGGGATTGATGTTAAGATTGTGGACTTACTTATACGTAAAAATAAATAATATGAATTGTAATGTAATTATAAGTCACTGTTTAAGAAAAATTAAATAAAACCAAATTCTTGGAATTTTATTTATACGTTAGTATGATAGTCTCAGGATTAAAGTGTTGATAAAATAAGATTATGAAAAGAAAAATAGCTTGCGATATACTACCTACATCTTTCACATAATCAAAGGCAAATCAAGAAGCATTTGAATATTTATTGAGGCAGCGAAATTACCAAATTACAACAAACATATGCAAACGTGTAATTGGGGAAAAGAGACAGAAACGAGAAACGAAATATTTACAATTTCACTAGCAAAGATAGGAGACGTCTTCTGGCAGAGAGAGCATTGCTTAATTTTAAGAAATAGAAGAAACTGATTGTTGAAGGCCGTACAGTGACCTATAGTTGTTAATTTCTGTGTCATTTTGATCTCTTGGGGAGAGTTGTCTCATTGGCAATCATATCACATCTTCTTTTTATATATTTAAATCATTTTACAAGACATCAAATTGTCATTTTGTGCTATTGTTGCAGACAATTCTTCGCAAAAATAAAAAAATGTTCATGTATCTAAAATTTTGTTTTAATTCAATGGAATTTTGCATTTGCACCGGCTTGAAAAAATAAACCATACAAAGAAGCAACTTCGGACATCTCTTTACTTTAAGCGGCATTTTCAAATGAGTAGAATATAAGGTCAACGTTTGAAACTTTACGTGGAACAACGTCAAAATCGTCGTTTTATTAGGAACGTCGTGTAACGCTGAGTGGCACCAATACCGTGCGTAACGTCATTATCATTTTCCATGTTCAATGGACCGTGAAATTGGGTAAAAAATCCAATTTGGCCTTAAAAGTAGAAAGATTAACCAATAGGGAACATGTGTACTAAGTTTCAAGTTGATTGGACGTTTAACTTCATCAAAAACTACCTTGACCAAAAACCTTAACCTGAAACTCACACTTTTAATTTATATGTTCAGTGGACCATGAAAATGGGGTCAAAAGTCTAATTTTGTTTTTAAATAAGAAAGATCATATCATAAGGAACATGTGTATTAAGTTTCAAGTTGATTGGACTTCAGCTTCATAAAAATCTACCTTGACCAAAAACTTTAACCTGAAACTCACACTTTTAATTTATATGTTCAGTGGACCATGAAAATGGGGTCAAAAGTCTAATTTTGTTTTAAAATAAGAACGATCATATCATAAGGAACATGTGTACTATGTTTCAAGTTGATTGGACTTCAGCTTCATCAAAAACTACCTTGACCAAAAACTTTAACCTGAAACTCACACTTTTAATTTATATGTTCAGTGGACCATGAAAATGGGGTCAAAAGTCTAATTTTGTTTTTAAATAAGAAAGATCATATCATAAGGAACATGTGTATTAAGTTTCAAGTTGATTGGACTTCAGCTTCATAAAAATCTACCTTGACCAAAAACTTTAACCTGAAGTGGGACGAACGGACGGACAGACGAACGGACAGACAGACAGACGAACGTACAGACAGACGAACGTACAGACGGAAGGACACACAGACCAGAAAACATAATGCCCCTCTACTATCGTAGGTGGGGCATAATTACTAAGGTATATATTTCATACGGAGGTCCTCCTACTGAGGTCTGAGGAGGCTTATACACAAAAGAAGAAACCGAGCGCCATCTGTCGTCATAATGATCGTTAGCATAATACAACGAAAACATTTCACACATCGACATTTCACACATTGACATTTAACGAATCATGGTACAAGTTACAAAACATCAATATACAAATTGACAATTTATGAATCGACAAGTTACAAAACATCAATATACAAATTGACAATTTACGAATCGACAAGTTACACAACATCAATATACAAATTGACAATTTACGATCGACATGTTATAAAGCATCAATATACAGGTTGACAATTAACAAATCGGCAAGTTACAAAACATCAATATACAAATTGACAATTTACAAATCGACATTTAACGAATCGACAAGTTACAGTTACAAAACATCAATATACAAATTGACCATTTACGAATCGACAAGTTACAAAACATCAATATACAAATTGACAATTAACACAGTTACAACTTATAAATTGACAAGTTACGAAGTAAGAATATTTACCCTGTTGGCTTTCCATATCTTTCAAGTTATCTCATTAAGTTAACCTCAATCTTATTAAAATATAGATCTGTGATTTCGTTAGTCTCATACAATAAATGAGCAAGCAAGTCGTGTTAGATTTGAATTTTTGTCCAATTGTTTTAACTCATTTTTTAACACTGTGTACGTTTTTTTCGTGAACTTATATATCACTTATTATTGTTGTGAGAACTTTGCATCACTAGAAACCCGAACGGAAATATGAAAATAAAGTGGGAAAATCTCCAAAAGTTGCTGTCAGATCAACAAGTGCACAATAAATATCTACAAACATAATTTGAGATTAGATGACATAAAACCAATTAAAAAACTTGATAAATAAAGGCAACAGTAATAACGCTGTTCAAAAGTCATAAATCGATTGAGAGAAAAACAAATCCTGGTTACAAACTAAACCCTGGTCAAGGTCATCTTCATATTACAATGTGTGTATATGTAATGTCCTTGACCTTCGATGTGAAACTGCACCATATGAATTTTTGACGATCGGGTAAAAAAGATAGTACAGGTGATGTGCTTTTGAGTGGTATATGATTTAGCCGTATGTTAGGTGACTGCATTAAAAATAAAATTGTATGGTTAATGTCACTCGTCTAGCTATTTGGGTGACGCTATTCTAGTACATGTGCTCGGCCATCGACCCCGGGCAAGATGAACAGACTTTCCAAGGACCAATGAATCTTTCACCAAGAAATTTAGTTCCAACGTCGGCGAGTTATGCACCATTGCATACGGGCTACTAATGTCTGTTCGTAGGCAAAGATCTTCTTAATGGTCTTCTCGCATGATGACCAGTAGCTTTGGGTGGATTTCGAACAGTTCTTTTTGACATTCTCCTGTATGGCAACGACTCTCTTTTACTGTACTGTTTGCAAAGTAATTTTCTTCTTAACAACCTTCCTAAAGCTAGGTCTTCCCTAGCTTATCTTGTAGGAGTTCACATCATTTGTTGCTTTATTCTTATTCACATTATAGTTGAATGGTGATGAACAATAATACGTACAATTTTTCGGAGTGACATACTTAAAGGATTGTGCCTGATGTTCATATGATGAAATCATAATCTTTCATTCAGTTTAATTGAAGTCTGGAGCTGGCATGTCAGTTAACTGCTAGTAGTCTGTTGTTATTTATGTATTATTGTCATTTTGTTTATTTTCTTTGGTTACATCTACTGACATCAGACTCGGACTTCTCTTGAACTGAATTTTAATGTGTGTATTGTTATGCGTTTACTTTTCTACATTGGTTAGAGGTATAGGGGGAGGGTTGAGATCTCACAAACATGTTTAACCCCGCCGCATTTTTGCGCCTGTCCCAAGTCAGTAGCCTCTGGCCTTTGTTAGTCTTGTATTATTTTAATTTTAGTTTCTTGTGTACAATTTGGAAATTAGTATGGCGTTCATTATCACTGGACTAGTATATATTTGTTTAGAGGCCAGCTGAAGGACGCCTCCGGGTGCGGAAATTTCTCGCTACATTGAAGACTTGTTGGTGACCCTCTGTTGTTGTTTTTTATTTGGTCGGGTTGTTGTCTCTTTGACACATTCCCCATTTCCATTCTCAATTTTATTCTCTCATACAAATAATATGCAATCTTGTTGCAGTTGAGAGTTGATGAGGACCCATTTTTTTATTGTGTCAATCACATAACTTTACAATCTGTGTTATATTAAAGTGTTGAAAACAATGAGGATACAAGCACGTGTTAAATTGTTCATAATGTTAACGGCTACATTAGCTGCACGAGCAAATTCGAACTTATCAACACTGTTTTTATTATACTCAGGTGAGATTACAAGTAATGTTTGATTAGTTCTATTTCAATAAATCATATCATAAAACAATATAGATAAAATTGAGAATGGAAATGGGGTAATGTCAAACAGGCTGTTATTGCATCCCAGTTCGGTGTTGCAATACGTTTTTCCATGTGTGTATACATGATAAACAGATTGCAAAATAAAAAAGCCGCCAACACTGTGCAGCTAGATAACAATGTAAAATCCCTTTGAACGATGGTTTAAACATTGAATTTTTGTCTCATTTGAATTGATCGAATACACCTTGTTTTAAAAGAATAGTATTTAAAAAAAATAGGTAAAATATCGAAAATTCAAGCAGTATGAATTAAGGAGTTTTTAGTATAAATTGAAAATAGTTTGCTATTCATGTTGTTACCGAATTAAACACAAATTAATTTGTATAAACACTTTGATTACATGATTATTGGGAAATTTAAGGCCCGTCGGCATTTATACTAATTGGATTATCATTTATTTGTAATAAATTTAACACGATATTGCATCCGTGAGAATTCACAATCATTTAAATACTGTTGTATATAAACCTTACAAATTATTTCAAGGAAGTTAATATGTTACATCTTAATATTTAGTACTTATTAAATCAGGGATTTTTTCTGCTATGTGAAATTGACTGAAATGATTCGATTATAGTATCCATAATGTGTAATCAGTTACAATACGACGCATATGGCGTTCTCCATGTTCACTTAAAATCATACATATAGTCATCATAAACGTTTGTTCACCTATCCTCCTCTTCAAAAACCTTTCAGAACTAAAAAGTTGTAGTTTGGCTCCTCCATTGAAAGGTTGATGACTTGGAATTATTTTGTTTTATCGAAAGAAATTTTGTGAAATGGATTACTGGGGATGATGACAATGAATGGCTGTGTCATATACAGTGGCAAATAAAACACATATCCAGAATAAGAACATGTTAGTGTAATATTGAAATGAACATTGCGTTGTAATAGACACCAACGCCGGACTTTACCATGCTTGTTCAAAACGCAACAGTTCTTAAGATTACATTTTACCTCATCCGTTCACACATTAGAGGCGAACAGATTTTACTCTTCTCCTTAACGCCGTATGCTCAAGTCATAGCTGATTCAAAACCTATATTTAGTGTCAATCTTAATAATATCAAAATGTATTTAATGATTTTGAATTTTTATTTTGTAATAATTGAATGATGTTATATAATGTAATTATTTTTTTGTAATATGCTTAAAAACGTCACACTTCATCGCATATGTAAGCAGTAATACAATGCTTCAAAAGATTACATTCGAAATAAGATGAATAAAATAGTGTTTTATCTTAATCACTATTTCGCAAAGTAGGATTAATACGTTTATTTCCATATACATGTGCTGTTCGATTCAATTCTTGTTAACTTCCTTGTTTACACATGTTTCAGTTTGAGAGTTCTTGATGAAAAAAAATTTTAAATAGTTCTTTGGACGCACTTCGAGTAATTGTCTTGTCTTGTGTCCTAGTTCACCTTTTTTTCCTTTTGTTTTAATCTATTTTACCTGTGTACATGTCCTTTAACATCTATTTGAAAATAAGGAAATGTGGTATGATTGCCAATGAAACACTTTCCATATAAGTTCAAATGAAGTGTATACTTGATTGACAACATATTTGTTAGTCAATCTTCAGCTTCCCAATTGTGAACTTTCCATTTCTATGTAGCAACATGGGCCTGCATACGGAGTATATATCTCCCTATTGATACGATTTTCCCGGGCTTGTATTTCCCATCATGATTTCCTTGATAGGATTGCTGCTCACAAGAAAGCTATTAAAAGCTATTAAACCAAGAGTTCCAAATGGTGAAGTTGGAGTCATTCCTTCGTAAAATTTATGTACGCTATCACGAGTGGGTTGATCGTTATGGAATAACCGTTTCACAGATGATATCGGATATGTTTCTTATGTCGTACCTACAATACCCTTCCCTTTTCACGAATGTGACCTATCGATTTATACTATTTACCGGATTTGTAATAATATAAGTAACACGACGGGTGCCACATGAGGGGAAGCAGGATCTGCTTACCCTTCCGGAGCACCTGAGAACACCCCCAGTTTTTGGTAGGGTTCGTGTTGCTTAGTTTTTAGTTTTCTATGTTGTGTATGCTGTTCTATTGTTTGTCTGTTTGTCTTCTTATTTTTTAGCCATGGCATTGTCAGTTTATTTTCAATCTATGAGTTTTACTGTCCCTCTGGTATCTTTCGACCCTCTACCAAATGAAGTGTATGAAAACAGTTATATGCAATCCTACGACCTTCAATAATGAGAGACATACTACAAAGTCGTTTATAAAAGGCCCCGACATACAAAATATGGAACAATTTGAAAGAGAAGACTTACGGCCAAATGTATAACAATACAATTTATGAAAATCAAATATGACCCGCTTGAACCAACGACAATATAGCGAGTTACACATGTGTGTGAGCGCACAACACTCCCTAACCTGGGACAGTGGTGCAAAAGCACAACATAAAAACCAAAATATAAAATCTGTTCAAAAAGGCCTTTCTCATGAGAATGGTAAAAAGCAGAAAAAAACATCAAACAAAAACAAAAACAGTCTGGACGTGACAGATATATCCATCATTCATCCCGAAACCAATTACAGATCTGAGAGCACTCGGATATTATTAGTTACATAATGTGCTAGTGACCTAATACGGTATCTATGGGGTCAGTAAATTCCATATGGGGTGAGAGCGTATTACGTCACTAGCACACTATGTAACGAATTTATCTTACCGACTATCTTAACGTGTAAAATTTAGACTTGTGATCCATCAAAATGAGCAAGCCAGTCTTCAATACTATTAGCGTTAAGACACTTCTTCCATTGATCCTACAAGAACAATAGCCAACGATAACAACTTGTTAGGTTTAAATGTGTTTAATGAATTTATTTCAATCTTAATCATCAATTTCTTCGTCTGTTGGAACCTGTAAGATATTTTTCTCAGTTCCGTTTTGTTTTTATAAAGGGACGTAATAACACTATTAACCGTGTATGAAATAAGCCCCGACTCCCTACAACCTAATATGGAATATAAAGGGACGTAACTCCACTACTTACCGTGTATGAAATAAGCCCCGCCTCCCTACTAACATAATATCAAATATACACGGTCTTCACGCGGACGCTTTTAACCAATCACATTCCTAGAAATATATAAGAAGTAAGATAAATATATATATGGATATATAATAAATAATCATTAATGACTGAAATTCATCTTCGCGCTAAGGTCAAGTTCACATCATTCTAGTCACATGAACATGTTAGTATAACAATCATTCTTGACATTCAGTATTGTTCAGGACTTCTGCATAGCCTCCCTACCATTTTTCAACAAGCAAAAGGAAATACCTGTGTGAACCACATGAACTTCAGACAAAACGTGACCCAATGGGATGATTATTTCATTTTAATTATTTCATGTATGCATCACCTAACTGGTGAATAAAGACTGATATACACATTTTTATGACGAGGAAAAGGACGCAATGAATGTTACTGATCAGATGACCTTTCTGTTGTCTTTAAAGATCTAGGACCGCATATACAATCTAGCCGTGGTGATACTGTCGTTTAAGTCAATCTTTTATTGCTTGATGGCGAAAGTAAAGCTTTCATTCGACATCAGTAGTTTTTACTCGCTCCAAAGATGAACAAAAACAAAAAGTATTAAACATACGCTCAACGGGTGATACAAAAACAATAAATAATAAACACACGCTCCATGGGCGAAACAAAAACAAAAGTAATAAACACACGCTCCATGGGTGATACAAAAGCGAAAAAGTAATAAACATAAAGTTCATTGCAGACATCAGAGGTCGTTCACATTCTTCTCGTTATATTGATTCCATAACGCCATCATGTTCTTATTTACTTTAGGGATTCTTGTACATATGGAAATTATGTATTAATATTTGTAAATCACTTAATATTTTAAATGCCTCAGTGATTTCAGTTTATTCATCATATTTTATAAAACGTATAGTACATGTCTGTGTTGTGTTACTGAGCTGTTTATTTTGCATAATATGATATTTTAGTCCATATTTGTTATTTGCATTAAAGCAAGACTTTCTTTCGTCAAAAGACGCGTATTTAGGATATATGAGAAAATATTCACTGGGGTGATACTAAAATATGACAATAGGTCTTAAGATTAAGATTAACAAAAATATTGAACTCCGAGGAAGATTCAAAACGGAAAATCCCTTAGTAAATGGCTAACTCAAAAGCTCATGAGGATGGGTTTATGACAAAACAATTTAGTTTTGTTAATGTAGAAAAAACTTAAGCTCACTTCACACGTAAAAATGTGGTGATTAGTATCTACTATAACAGCAGTGACATTTGGGGTTTGAAACGAAGAAGGTTGATCAAAGGAACAAGAGAGGCGACAGATACCAAAGGAACAGGAGAGGCGAACGAAGGAACAGGAGAAGCGAAAGATACCAAAGGAACAGGAGAGGCGAACAAAGGAACAGGAGAAGCGAAAGATACCAAAGGAACAGGAGAGGAGAACAAAGGAACAGGAGAAGCGAAAGATACCAAAGGAACAGGAGAGGCGAAAGATACCAAACTTATAAGTCGAAAAGAATACAAAACATAACATAGAAAACTAAAGTCTGAGAAATACGAACCCCACCAAAATCTTGGGGTAATCTCAGGTGCTTCCGAAGAGTAAGTAGATTGGTCAATATGCGTAATTAATTTCCCTTAAGCGGTAGTGGTAATGATTTCTACTGTAGGTCATTCCATATAATAAACTTGGATATGTATAATAAATCATTTCGAAGCTGAGACATTTTCACATATGTTTTCGGGGTACGAAGTCAAATTCGTTTTCCCATAAATGAACATACTCAAAAAATGATGGTACCTCGTGGTAAATATCCTTTTTTTCTCTAAATTAGTTCTTTGAAAATTTAATACTTTAAGTACATTTTATACACATTTAGTCCTCAACTTTCCAAATCAACACAAATGGTTAAGTTCAGTCACTTGCTAAAAAATTGAAACGTGTCAATTATCACTACACAGAGATTGTTTGTTTACTCACAACTTTTTTGAATTCCTCTATTTGACGCGCATTAGGCATATTAATCTAGATCCTGCTCCACATGTGGCACCCGTCGAGTTGCTCGTGTCCGTTCAAACCCGGTAATAAATTTAATTCGGTAGGTACAATTCTTGGAAAAGTGGACGAGATTAAAACATATCTGCTATCATCTGTGAAACGGATATTTTATAACGGTCAACCAACTCTAATATATACTCCGTATGCAGGCGCTGCTAGAAATTTGTTTCATAGAGGTGGAAGGTTCACAATTTGGAAGATGACAACATCTTGTTTGTCGTAAAGTTTGTTTTCAACCGACCCTCATCATTAACTTCTAGATGCAAGTCAAGATATAAGGCAGACTGAACTGGATCTCTTGTATCCATTATCTCAAGTTCGATAGGATAGATGCGTTAGTCATCACATTTTGAATTATTTAGTGAGAGAATGTCATCTGTGTAGCAGAAAGTGAAGTTAAAGAATTCCATGGGATCGTCGATTGTTGGTTGAAAACACGTTCTCCAAACCGAACAAATATGTTGTCAACCAAGTAATCAAGCATCAGTTTTGATAATATAAGTTAAAGAAAATTGTCAGAATCAAATTAATTTTTTCCAAAGTACGATTTAAGCCTCTATAGTACAAGATACTTCTTTTGTACGTTGGCTATTCTTTATGATGAATCAAAACAGGACAAACTTTTTCAATTTGTAGTTCAGTTTGGAATGAGAATACATAAAAAGTGAAGAAAGTCAAATGTTTTAATATTATATCTCGAATAAATAAGCTCATCTTAGATACCAGGATACATTCTTTTATATAAGCCAGACGCGCGTTTCGTCTACAAAAGACTCATCAGTGACGCTCGAATTCAAAAAAGTAAAAAAGCCAAACAAAGTACGAAGTTGAAGAGCATTGAGGACCAAAATTCCTAAAAGTTTTGCCAAATACAGCTAAGGTAATCTATTCCTGAGATAGAAAAGCCTTAGTATTTCAAAAAATAAAAATTTTGTAAACAGTTAATTTATAAATATAACCATATCAATGATAATTCATGTCAGCACAGACGTGGTGACTACTGGGTTGGTGATACCCTCGGGGAATTAAAACTCCAGCAGCAGTGGCATCGACCCAGTGGTTGTTTTAAAATAAACTCATCATAGATACCAGGATTAATTTTATATATACGCCAGACGCGCGTTTCGTCTCTGAGGGTCGGTTAAAAACAAAACTTTACAACAAAAGAGATGATTTGAGCTTCACAGTTGCGACCTTTTCATTTTTAAACCAAGAGTTTCAAATGGTGCAGTTGAAATCATCACTTCGTAAATTTTACGGACGCCATCACGAGTTGAATGACCGTTATGGAATATCCGTTTCACAGATGATATCGAATATATTCCGTATGTCGTAAATACAATCCCGTTACCTTTTTCACGAATGTGACTTACCGAATTATACTTTTTACCGGCTTTGTAATAACATTACCAACAAGACGAGTGCCACATGTAGAACATGATTTGCTTACCCTGCCGGTGCTCCTGAGATCACCCCAAAGTTTTTGATTGGGTTCGTGTTGCTTTTGTACCACTATTTGTGACATGTTTAGCTATTATGTCTGTTTGTTTTGTTCACATATCTTTGTCAATATAATGTAATTTGATGCACTTGTCATCCAAGTGAGAGGTTTAGCTAGATCTAAAACCAGGTTTAATACACCATTTTCTGCATAATAAAATGCCTGTTCCAAGTCGGGAATATGACAGTTGTCTTGATGTGTTTGAGCTTTTCATTTTGCCATTTTATTAGGAACTTCCGTTTTAAATTTTCCTCGGAGTTTGGTATTTTTATGATTTTACTTTTTATTACAAGATGAGAGAGCTATTACTTTTAATCTTATAGTTTTTGTGCTATAAACCCGATGTTCAGCCTTGGATATTTAAACCCCCTCGACATAGGACAATATCCTATGTACTTTATTCAATTTATATACTTAGTAATTCACACCACGTCACTTTGGCCCTTCTGATTAAATTACTTTCCTGATTTGTAGATTGAAAATATAAATTAAAAGTGTTCATGTTGTGTTTTTTCAAATTGTTTTATTTTTTGTTATTTTCCGCCTGACAGTATCTGAGCAAAGAGTTGATGAACAAAAGTTATGTGAATAAATAAACATAAAAAAACGTCTCGTCCTTTTTGTCGAGCCTTCCGCCTTTAGTCGTAAAAGCGAGACATAGCGATTCTACATTCCGTCGTCGTCGTCGTAGTCGTCGTCGGCGGCGGCGTCTACAAATATTCACTCTGTTGTTTAAGTTTTTAAAATGTTATAGCTTTCATAAAATATTCTGGATTTCTACCAAACGTGAACAGAACTTTGATTATCATCATAAGATAGTATCTAGAAATAAATTTTGTAAAAACAAAAATCCCGTTATTCCGTATTTTACTTATAAATGGACTTAGTTTTTGTGCCGGAAAAATTACATTCACTCTGTGGTAACAATTTTTAAAATTTTGATAACTTATTTAAACTATCCTGGATTTATACGAGGGTATCACCAGCCCAGAAGTCAGCACTTCGGTGTTGACATGAATATCAATTAAATGGTAATTTTTATACATTTCCTGTTACAAAACTTTTTGAATTTTTTGAAAAACTAAGGATTTTCTTATCCCAGGAATATATTACCTTAGCCGTAATTGGCACAACTTTTTGGAATTTTGTGTTATCAATGCTCTTTAACTTTGTACTTGTTTGACTTTACATCTGTTTTGATCTGAGCTATAGTATATCAGTGTGAATCAAGGTTCACTTTCGATTTTATGCTATCTGTTGTTGAAGCTATTTAGCAATTTTTACAATTCAGAAAAAGGTATTCCATCAGTAAAAAGAAATTCTCAATGGATCAGATTGAGGAATCGTAATGTTTGTATGAAGTGTATATTGGACCAGTATCAGTTAACGTTGAAGGTGATTCTGGCAAGGTACTATACCAATTCTCTTTTGCATTGTAGGAAAATTACTGTCAATAATTATAGTAAATCTATTTCTAAATAAATCTACAATGGGTGGTCTATACATCTGCAGGGAAGTTGGATGTGGTGAGGATGTAGTACAGAATCTTTTAAGATGTTCAAGACAGATATGGTGACAAATGATATAGACCATCATTGCTGGTTATTGCGAAGAGGAGATCTGGCATGATGAGAATAACTCATATTGGTTGGCATGTAACCTGCAATTAAACATGTATCCACTATAGGTTACTTTGTATAGATATGACAAAGTACATATTTGGCTGCACGGTATTCTTTAATATTTTGTTGATGCAATCAGCTGACATAGTGTCATAAAACCCCTGGTAGATAAAGTTTAAATATCACTTAAACTTTCAGAGGCTCTTTTTCGATTAATTGCCACTGTGTAGAGATAATCGGTAGTTACTATGGTGCATCAACAAAATATTAAAGAATACCCTTAGCCCAAGTAATGCCACACAGTAAAAGTGTATATTATTTCATGAAAATGTAAATAGATGTTGGTGTAATAAAATAAATTTTTAATTTGAATAATTGTTTTTTTTTTTTGTATAAGTGGTAAACAATAAGTATTTTAATCTTGGTATCAGTGAATTAAAATAACAACCAACAAAGAGAGACAACTCTAGAACAAGAAGAGAGAATTATTAGGCAAATCTACAGAAAAACGAGGAAAAAAAGGAAGAGAGCAACAACATAGAGAATAGAAAATAATAGGGTGCTATAAAAACAAAGAATAGATTCAAAGAAAGCAGAAGCCAATGACCTTTTAATATCACTAAAAAATAACAAAAAAGTTGAAAATAGTTTATATACTTCCCAGTTCAATCAGATATTTAAATAGTTTGTCTGACGAACTTGCCGAAAGTCCTTATTGAACCTTTCTTAGGACACGGCCGACACTCGGCTAACCGAGACATTGGTCGGTTAATATATATTGAGTATGCGGCTATTTGGGCGGTTGGTCTGTTAATTAGGTTGGTTATACGTCTGTTAAGAGTAAAACGCACAATCTAATGTCAAACTCTGTTAAATATACAGATTTTTGGCATATTATAAGAACAAAATCAAACAAAGAAAATTGTTTGACAAAATTATATCTATCATAGAACATTTTCCACATGTAAAACATTTCATAGTCTGCGCAGTTTTCAGCGAAACTAAAAGGCGTCGCGCAGGTATGTAGTATTTATGCTTATACGCATAGCAATTTTTTTAATAAAAGGCGAAACAAACAATTTTAGATATCATATAGGATGCACTTTGTAAATACAGCTGTTTCTCAAAACACGCCTCTTTTGGGGAGTAATTGAATATTCATAGAAAATTAATTTTGTTTACATACTGGTTCCCAGTTATGCTCTCTGTGTTCCATATCGCAGAGACAGAACTTGGGAATGTTACCAGTAAATAAACTCGTGCATATTGTTTACATTGAAATCTGTGGTAACCTTTCATTCGAGGTAGGGGTAGTTAAGAAAATTTGTGTAAGTTTAAACTCTGAGAAGTTCAGGGCATATAAACGTTGAAAATATGCCGCACAGCCCTATATTTTGACCTTTGAAAAAAATTGTGGTGCATATGAACTTTCAATTCTAGGATAAGATTTGTTTCAAAACTTCATAGTAAAAGTGGTACAGTTTTAGCCGTAAAAGGAGTTCCTATGGGAAATTGCATTGTCAATATTTACAGAAATGCAACCTTTAAAGTACTTTGGTTCTAAAAAAAATAATTGACATTAGTAAATATTTCATAATTGTAATATAACGTGAATAATGCCACGTTTTAGTGAAAATTATGGGAATAAAAAGTCTGTTAATGGGTTGGACAATTAAAATTGTGTCAGTTAAGAGTTATTTAGCCACGACAATAGTTTTGCTACCTTTATATTTTCCCATTGAAAAGGTTAAGAATGAGATGTTCTTGAGTAAAAAAAACGACAATACGGTGCAACAGTATCCCTCTAGTAAAAGCATTTTTATTTTGACATTCTTTGCATTTTATTTAAGGGTGTTTCCCTTCAATAAAGCGTGATATGGATTGGCCGCTGGAATGCATGTATTTATTATTAACGTTTTCAATCAGCCATAATTTTTTTGTCTGTTCAAACTAGCACGTTCTAAAATCCGACTGAAAGTGTCTTTCTAATACAACACAGGGTATCACTGAGCACCGAAATCCTTACTCAGGCGCTTCCGGTTGTCCTACTGGTACATATAACGGGTTGTCGTTCTCATATGCACGTGATATTTGTCACTGCCCGTTAAACCCTAATTCGTCAATATCATCCAATTGGTTCTTTTCTTTTATTACTTAATCATATGTTGTTTACAAACAATTCTAAAGAAGTAAATGGAAAGGAGCGAATGCAGCTACATTTGGTTATCTTAAGTTTTAATTCATTTTATTCCATTTAGTTCCTTTCTAAATAATTGCAGAGGAGAACTGCAGTTGTCCGCATGTAAACTTCTAGCATTTGTCACCAATATGAGTACATCGCAATCCGTTACTGTTTCAACACCCGGGGGTGTTTCATGTCTGTATTCTTAAACAATAATTATTTGTTCTCTCTTTTTGTAGCAATGCATCACTCTCTACTGTCCTTATCTATTATTCTATATTCTGCGTCTCCATCCAGATTCTTGTGTATATCATGAGGGTCCGGATTGGGGGTGTTGTTTATTTCTGTATTCTTTAAATCGTTATGCCACTTTTCTCTACATTTTATTTATCTTACTCATTATTCTTTCTTTATATTCTAGCATCCCAATATGTTTTACTTACTGATGTTTAGTTACATTACGACGTTAATCTCTGATTTATATACTGGTTACTAATGTAGATGACAAATTGGTGTCATTCATGACAATTAAACAGAATGCACATGATATATGCGACCATTCTTGAATGAAATTATTATCACTTTAATATTACACTTTTTGAACCCATTTTTATCAATTTTTAATTTCCATTGTCTAAATTGTTCAATGTTCATGTGTTGTTTCCGTATATTTTATGTTTCATTGTTCATGTGTTGTTTCCGTATATTTTAGCCGCTCGTCTTGAGCCTCCCCATTTGATCCGATAACACTCCATATAGCAATAAAATTATACTTTTATTGCCATTCATAACTCTTAAGAGCCAGTATGTGATAAAACCATGCAAAATGGTCCAAATCCAAAATATTCCAATCAGACTGATATTTTGTATTTTAGATACCTTATATGTAATAACTATTTGTGCAAAATATTTAGAAAAAATATTCAGCCATTATTTGTGTATGCCGAACATTCGATAATTGTCTATTTCTGTACTGACAAATAGCCATTTCAAGCCTATTTTAGGGTATTTTGACCTGATTTTTTTTTGTTTTATAGAAAAAATACAACTAAATGATAACAAATATCTTAACTAACAACTTAAACTGAAAGGAAATTATGATAATTCAAAAAGTTGTGAGATTTCTCAATACCCCTACTTACAGGTTGAAATTGCATGGTTTTGAAAAAGTGCCGATTCAGCAAAATTTGTATATTTTCAAAGGCTTGAATCTTGTAAGATCATGTTTTATTTTCAATAAAATGTAATATTTCATGAAGCTTATATATTTATCTACAAAATGCAAGAAAATGGTGCTCGGCAAATGATACCTTCTTACGAGAAAATAATAATTAAAGATAGGCGTGATGGCCATTTTGCCGATTTTTAAATTTTTTTATCTGTTTCATTAGAAACTTTTTAAAAGTATGTAATAGTCAAAATATAAGAAAAATAATGACTGAACTAATGTTTACTGGTTATATTAATTGAATAAACCAAGTTTAACTTAGTTTAAATTATAAAATATACTAAATGAGTAAACCCGGGAAAACCGCTTTTTTGCATTTTTTGCCCCTAAACTGAGCATTTTTACCATATGTTTGAAATCTTAACTTATTCAAAAGTAAATTACTTTAGTAACTTAAAATGGGCTGTTTTATTTACAATACTATGCACACTCATCAAGTAATATCATCATGAGTTCTTCATAATTTTAGCATTTTATAATAGTCTAGTTTTTAGACGCTTTTTTGTCTAATTTCAAAGTGGCCACAATTGAGTTCAGTCTTAAATTTTTAAAACATGTTGTATTTGATAATGATTCATAAAACTGTTTAACATATAATAGATAGAGACTCAACATAAATGCAACCCCTTGCAATTTAGACAAAAATACTATCATAAAAGTACTAAAAATTCTAAGCACGTCTCCTTCAGATGAAATCGGGGTATTTTCTTTTCTAAAATAGTATGAAAATGTAGACAAAATTGTACAAACTGCGCAGCCTTGTACATCCATGTTATCTATTTCCAGAAAAGAGGAAGATTTAATAGTTTTGTGAATTTCATAGAATTGTGCCTCTTACCTAGAAAAGTGCTATATTTTGTATATTGTGATAAAGCTTTATGTCAAATATAAAGAGACTACTCCTAGTAGTTCCTGATAAAACTGGAACTGAAATTTTGTGACGCTGACATGAACCAGTTAGTTATCCCTATGTCAATTCTGGGAGAACCGTGGACATAACAGTAATGTTAAGTTTCCTCCTAGAATGTAATCTCTAGCAATTTGAGGCTTGGGAATAAGACATGTAAAATACAGATGGCCTATTACTACCAGCTGAGACAAACACAAATATTTCAAATTGCAATAAAATTTATTTCATAACCACATGTAATAACCAGATACTCCACAGGGTGCAGCTTTATACGACCGCAGAGGTCGAACCCTGAACAGTTTGGGCAAGTATGGATACAACATTTAAGCTTGATATAGCTCTGAATTTGGATTGTGATTAAATAGTTGACACAACAGAATGAGTGTGGTCTAAGAACTTAAACTTAAAAACTTAAAAAAATTTAATTTGACATTTACCTATTATGGTCCAATATCTAAAATCTAAATACATGGTTAGATTCAGCATATCATAGAACCCCAAGAATTCAATTTTTTATTGCAATCAAATAATGTTCAATTTTAGACCCCATTAGACTTCAATGTGGACCAATTTGATAACCGGGCCCAAATATTAAAAATCTAAATACATGGTTAGATTCAGCATATTTAAAGAACCCCATTTATTCAATTTTGTTGAAATCAAACAAAGTTTAATTTTGGACCCCGATTTGGACCAACTTAAAAACTGGGCCCATAATCAAAAATCTTAGTACATTTTTAGATTTAGCTTATCAAAGAACCCCAAGAATTAAATTTTTGTTAAAATCAAATTAAGTTTAATTTTGGACCCTTTGGACCTTAATGTAAACCAATTTGAAAACAGGAACAAAAATTAAGAATCTAAATTTACTGTTAGATTTGGCAAATCAAAGAACCCCAATAATTCATTTTTTGATGAAATCAAACAGTTTAATTGTGGACCCTTTTTGGCCCCTAATTCCTAAACTGTTAGGACCAAAACTCCCAAAATCATTCCCAACCTTTCTTTTATGGTCATAAACCTTGTGTTTAAATTTCATAGATTTCTATTTACTTATACTGAAGTTATACTTATAGTGCGAAAACCAAATATCTTTGGATGACGACGACGATGACAACGGCAACGTCATACCAATATACGACCAAAATTTTTCATTTTTTGCGGTTGTATAAAAACAAATATACACAGATAAATGGTTAAACTGTTGAGCAGACATACAATTACCCGGCCACGTCCACTTGTATTTTTGTCCATCTGATGAGTTAAGACTTTTTCAACTGATTTTTATAATTCGTTCTTATGTTTTACTGTTATACCACTGTCCTAGGTTAGGGGGAGGGTTGGGATCCCCCGCTAACATGTTTAACCTCGCTACATTATTTATGTATGTGCCTGTCCCAAGTCAGGAGCCTGTAATTCAGTGGTAGTCGTTTGTTTATGTGTAACATATTTGTTTTTCATTCATTTTTAATATACATAAGGCCTTTAGTTTTCTCATTTGAATTGTTTTACATTGTCTTATCGGGGCCTTTTCTAGCTGACTATGCGGTATGAGCTTTGCTCATTGTTTAAGGTCGTACGGTGACCTTTAGTTGTTAATGTCTGTGTCATTTTGGTCTCTTGTGGACAGTTGTCTCATTGGCAATCATACCTTATCTTCTTTTTTATATTGTCATTAAAATGGTAAGATTTTACTGTTTATATACATGTAATATTATGGTGGTCTATCGTAAAGAAAAACGTGCAAAATGGTCTAAATACAAGTTTTTAGTCATGAATGAACATGATGAAGGTATTAGCAAAAAAAAGTAAAAGTTTGTTAGATCTGAAAAAATTTAACATAATAAAGTCATCAATATCTATTTTAACTAAATATTAAACAATTTTGCAGCATCAGAATTTTTTTGGATAAAAACAAGCATTCTGTGAGTAATACATGGCAATACATAGTCCCCAACCCGTTACAAATTCATTGTAATGGAACAAAATTTTAACTTGATCTATAATTTGTCATGGTGTAAACTACATAAAAATATCGAGACAAAATCTTCAAGCAAAACAAATAAAACTTGTTGAATTCTGACTATCTAAGTGAATTTCCTATGTCCAAATACCACAACTCTGCACACAAATATCAGACTGGAACAAAACTGAATCACTAAATACCAAAGAAAAGGAAAAACATTCAAAATGTCATTTTGTCTTAAAAAATGAGTTATTTCCGTTTGAACAGAAATTTTCTAATGAATAAGTATTTCATCAAAAATTTAATTCTAGAGAAAGGGCTTCAACTGAACAAAGAGAAAAGCTTAAAGCGTGAATAATGAATTTGACCTGTAACTTGTCATGATAAATCAATAAACCAAATATCAAATCAAAATCTACAAGCACTTGATTTGCCAAAATGACAGATAGACAGACTGACAGACAGACAAACCTAAGTCCACTTAGACGTTAGCCGTTAGGGAACTTAAAATCAAAATCTCAAAGTATCAACAAACAGGAAAGAGATGTTCTTGGAGAGGGAACATTCAAGATAATTTTGGAAAAGCTTTCGATTTTTGAAGAAGTAGGGTCACCTCAAATGTCTTTCTTTTATTTTGATTTAATCTGAGATATAAATCAAAAACTTTTATATGGCATATTATATATGCACATATAAACTTTTTTCGTAGATGAAAAAAAATGGCCACATTTTTTACATACGCTCTAATAGACACAGATTTCGAATCTAGACAATCAATGAGTGATTGCCCCTATAATTGGTTGCATTCCAATCAAAAGTTTCAAAGAGGAAGATTTTTTGAAGTACAAGTATGTTCACAACTCTGTTTCATATAACAAGCTTTTTAAAAGACTGTCATCAATTGAAAGTATGTGAAAATCAGGTGCTCCGTAGGGCGCAGCTTTATAAACCGCAGTGGTTGAACAGTTGGGGCAAATTAAAGTTGGTCACAATGTTCAAGCTTGATGCTGTCTGAATCTGGATTGTGATTGCATTTTTTACAAAATAAAGGTTTTTTTACAAAATAAATGTGGTCAAAGATCAACAAATCTATTGCACAATACTGTGCAATTGAAGATTTCTTCTTGAAAATTTTCAAAATTTGAAATTTGAAAAATTTTGAAAAAAAAAGAAATCCCTTAAAAAATTGTTTACAAATCCCCCCCCCCCCCCCATTTATTGAAACCTCCTTTAAGGAATAACCCTTAAACACAATCTCATCCTTTCCTTTTAAGTATAGAACCTTGTAGTACAATTACAGAGAGATCCATATACTTAAACCCAAGTTATTGTTTGGAAACTAGAAACATGCTTCTTTTTGGCCCTTTTTTGGCCCCTTATTCCTACATATTTTGGACAATTAATCCAAAACTAAATCCCAGCCTCCCCTTAGTTATATGGAGCGTTGTGGTACAATTTGAGAGAGATCCAGACAATTACACACAAGTTATTGTCTTGAAACTAGAAAAATGCTTGTTTTTGGCCCCTTTTTGGCCCCTTTTTTGGCCCTTAATTCCTAACTTTGAACCCATGACCCATTTAAATGAATCCAAACCTTCTACGTGTGGTTTTAAACATAGTGATACAATATCAGAGCAATTGAAATACTTATACACAAGTTATTATCCTTAAACTATAAAATGCTTGTTTTGGGCCCCTTTTGTGGCCCTTAATTCCTAAACGGTTGGGACCATCATCCCCAAAATCGATCCAAACCTTCCTTTTGTGGTATTGAACCTTCTGAAAAAAAAATCATTCTATACACTGAAACTAAAGTCATTGTCCGGAATATAAGTCTACTCTGATCAGTTTTAGTTAAAATATTAAAGGGCAAAAACTATAACAATTAGTGCATTTTATAGATATTTGGGAGCATTTTTTTACCAATTTCCCAATATTTGCCAGGCTAAATTTTTTTACTTGTCTTAGAACTGATATGCACCTTTAAAAAAATCCTAAAAGTTGAAAAAAATAAATATGATCTTGAGAGAAAACACCTACTGAGTACATGTACTACATGCAAGTTATCTAATACATCTGTTGCACGAACCTCTCTGGCAACCTGCCAAAAGGTAAAAAAAATGTCAAAATGCATTTTTTCTTTTTTTTTATAATGTTCTTTGCAAAATATAACAAAATAATGCTATATTTAAGAGATATATCAATTATCCAGACCTTTAAAAAGTACCTAAATATGGTGATTTTTTTGGCATTTTTTTTTTAATAATTCACAAATATGCAAATAAGGCTGTTAAATGAAAAATAGTGTGAATTTACAAAAAAAATTTTTTTATCTTAACTCCTAAATACCCAAAGATTTTGGAAATATATATAATGTTGCCCAGTTATAACTACCAATTTGGACGAAATTTGAGATTTTGCATGGTTTTATGGCAGACTGGCTCTTAACAGACCAATTAACAGACCGGGTTTTATACAACCGACCCATTAACAGACCAGGTTTTAAATACAAATTGATTAATGTCACCAAAATACAGATTTTCGAGTAGATTTTTCACACAATGATATCAATATGGTTAACAAACATAATGCTTGTCTTTTTTCAATGTTCAAAATATTGCATGCAAGTAATTTCAACCAACGTGTCATTTTGTGTACATTTTGTGTGTGTAAAATGTGAATAAACAGAGGCGGATTTAGGGGGAGGGGCCGCCCCCCCTTTTTGGGAAAAAATTTGGTTGCTTATATAGAGAATCACTGAAGCGTGACTGGAGCGGGCCCCCTCTTAGGTAATCAGTGGGCCCCCACCTATGAACATTTCTGGATCCGCCACTGATAAATCTATTGATGAGTAACCCGCCTTTTCATTTTATAGATCGTTTATCGGAGCTAGAAAACAAATAATTGCACCACTGGATTCAGTACATTAAATTGTTTTGTCAGACATGAATAATTTTTATGATAAAAATATTTAAAAAAAGTTATACAATGAAACATACTGAACTTGCAATTTTCCTCGATAACACCTGATTTTACAGACTTTAGCCAACCCGATTAACAGACCAACCGCCGATATAGCCGCATACTCAATATAGATTAACCGACCAATATCTAAGTTAGCCGAGTGCCGGCCGTGAAGGAAAACGTCATATTCAAAATTCAGTTTTGATTACTTTTAAGTTTTATATCAAAATACATATAATATTCAATGAATATTCACTTATCACAATTTCACATATTGACACATAGTCCCGAGGATAACAATGATAAGATTAATAATTTGAAAATTTTACATACATGTTCATATCCTACACAACAAATGTATCAACTGTTAGTACATAATCCTGTTAAAATCTACTTCCGCTATCATCTGTTTGCGCATTAGTACTGTTAATCAGATTTAAAGGTCGTGGTTATTGGTTTTAATGTAGTCTTGTTTCTTTAAACGAAATATCCTACAGCAGTTTAGCATCAAATCGTTTCAACACATCACGAATAAAAATACCATTGAAAGATCATTTTTGCTATCAACATTAAATATACTGTTTAGAATATAAAAAAAAAGAAGATGTGGTATGATTGCCAATGACACAACGCTTCACAAGAGACCAAAATTACACGGAAATTAACAGCTATAGGTCAACACGGCAAACAACATTTCCGTGAAAAGAGGATGTACTATCCCGTTTGAGATAAGTTTTCTGCAGGTACAACCAAACTTCAAAACCAGATCCTTATATCTATGGAAGAATTTAGTAAAGGTTTTAAGTAATTTGTGGTAACGAAATCCCTGGCTTAATTATATACCAGTAATACATAGATTACGTTCGTTAAAATCAAAAACATCACAACAGACTAGGACATAGCGAACGAGTTGTGAAATATAAACACCGTAAGATGGTGCCAAAGGAACATCACCATCCAAAAAGGGAAAATTAACAATAGGGAACGAAAAATCGTCCCTTTTGTCCTAAATTTTAGTGCCATTTGGTAAGATCATACGAGTTTCTATATCCGCAATTAAAGAAAAACAAAAGCAAATACCGTGCGATATTGCGCTTCATGAAACCTTTGTCAGACGATCAGTCAAAAGAAATCTAGTTAAGTACAATTGCAATACGTACTGACCAGTTATGTAATGCGCTTTCAATTGTATTTTCGTGCACTGTGTATTGTTGAATTGAATTATTCGTTAACGATAATAAATAGATGACTAGATTTAAGATTAGTGTAGATGTTTGTAAGCGGAAAGGACAAACTTCCTGTTTGAGGATTATCGTACAAAATGGATTTAGTATAAGGACTTTGTGACAAATAAAAAATACAACAACTTGATGGACTTGATAGTTAGTATATGGACACTTATTTTCATTAAATGTAAGTATAATCAATATAATTACAACGTATTCCCAATCATTTAAACAATACACAAATGAACAAAATTTAAAATTTGAAAACCTTTTGTTTTATCAATTAGATCTATTTGGATGTGAGGAATACAAAAATTTATTTTAACGACACAAAAACACATCTTAAATACGAAGATATGAATACATTTTTTTTAACTGAAAACAAACACAAAAACAAAACAAAAGAGTATTATAAAATTCCAGTATTATAAAATTCCCACGTTTGAGAAAAAAGCCTAAAAAACAAAAACAAAAATAAAACAAAAAACAAAATGCAAATAAGACATATATAGAAAATAAATTAAATACCAGAACGGCTCAGAACCATAAATGAAACATCTATAGAGAACGTTCATTTTTTAATCAAATTACTTGGAATTGATCCTGATGAAAATATTCTGACACGGCGAATTACCAAATATACATTTAACATTTCGTCAAAAAAGATAAAAGCTTGAGTTTTGCTTATACCTTTTACGAAAGGAAACGGCAAACTCCATATGTTTATAAATAATCTATTTATAGGTACAACAGCTACACTATATTATTCTGACACAGATAACAAAAGTTACTACCAAGCAGAGCAGTTTTGCAATAACGTTGGGGGAGTGCTCTTGAGGTACGGAGAAAGATTCAGTAAAGTTATTCGTACCTGCGGAAAAACCCGAAAGGATGTTTGGACCGGTAAACCATGGTATCTAAAATGGGAAAGTAGGTGTACTTAAAAAGGGACACAAGGTCTCAAAGTAAAGTTAAGATGAGAAACAAGACTAAAGTTAAGGGAACAGCCACCAATGGGTCTTCAACACACGAAGAAAAACACGAATCCCGAGCTGGCCCCTATACAAAAAAAAAATTGTTTTATCCACCATTTAAAGTTTGCAAAAAGAGACATTGAAAATTTAGTATCCGATTATCCATTTACCAAAAGTAAAACATGCCTTGTTTTCGATCCGCGATCTTCTTTTTATCTAAATTTAGAATTCAATTCAAAAACAAAACTTTTGTCTCTCAGACTGAGTTCTTGCATACTATCAGTGAACACTGATACACTAACATAGAAATAAGAACTTAACCATACTTACAACACTGATACACTAACATAGAAATAAGAACTTAACCATACTTACAACACTGATAAACTAACATAGAAATAAGAACTTAACCATACTTACAACATGTGTAAACACTGATACACTAACATAGAAATAAGAACTTAACCATACTTACAACACTGATAAACTAACATAGAAATAAGAACTTAACCATACTTACAACATGTGTAAACACTGATAAACTAACATAAAAATAAGAACTTAACCATACTTACAACATGTGTAAACACTGATACACTAACATAGAAATAAGAACCTAACCATACTTACAACATGTGTAAACACTGATACACTAACATAGAAATAAGAACTTAACCATACTTACAACACTGATACACTAACATAGAAATAAGAACTTAACCATACTTACAACACTGATAAACTAACATAGAAATAAGAACTTAACCATACTTACAACATGTGTAAACACTGATACACTAACATAGAAATAAGAACTTAACCATACTTACAACATGTGTAAACACTGATACACTAACATAGAAATAAGAACTTAACCATACTTACAACACTGATAAACTAACATAGAAATAAGAACTTAACCATACTTACAACACTGATAAACTAACATAGAAATAAGAACTTAACCATACTTACAACATGTGTAAACACTGATACACTAACATAGAAATAAGAACTTAACCATACTTACAACATGTGTAAACACTGATACACTAACATAGAAATAAGAACTTAACCATACTTACAACATGTGTAAAAGAGGGTCTCAAATCACAGGCACTTGTTTCTATCCATTGGCAGGTCGACTATCCATATCTATAATTTCGTTAGCCACCTTCTTCTATTTTTCTCTATTCTTTATAAATTTTGCCCATTATTCTCTATTCTTTATATTTTAGCTATCCATTATTCTTTATCCCTTATCTTTGTTCTCTTTATAACACATTTTCCCGTACTATTGAAATTGAGAATGAAAATGGGGAAGGTGTCAAAGAGACAACAACCCCACCATAAAACAGACAACAGCAGAAGGTCAGCAATAGATCTTCAATGTAGCGAAAAACTCCCGCACCCGGAGGCGTCCTTCAGCTGGCCCCTAAACAAATATTTATACTAGTTCAGTGACAATGGACGTCATACTAAACTCCGAATTATACACAAGAAACTAAATTTAAAAATCATACAAGACTAACAAAGGGACAGCCGCAAAAATACGGCGGGGTTAAACATGTTTTTTGAGATCCCAACCCTCTCCCTATACCTCTAGCTAATGTAGAAATATTACCTATTGAAACCACATACAGACTCTCATAAAAACAATTTGTTTCAAAATTTTACGTCACCAACATCCTTCATATACCCAGCATAATTGTATTTATAGTTAATTTTGAGGTAGCGACCATTTAGTGGGGTATAAAGTTTTTTTTGTTTTTTTTTATTTTGAAAAAATATTTTTCGTATCACGCAAGCATCAACATTTATATATTTTTTGGAGTGGGGACTTAACATTTTATTTATTGGCAAATATTCCCCCGTCTTCCCTTTCCTCTGAATAACATATATTTTCTTCGTCGGAATAGAATATTCTTTTAAGAACATAAGCCCTCCTACTTAAATGGTTGTCCCCTTCTGTGGTCTCATAAGTCAGGACATTTGAATTAGGTTAGTCAGTGGTATTCTATTGTTTTATTCAGATTGTTATTATGATGGTAATATTAACACACTAAGAACAGCAGTAGTAAACAGAACCTCAGATAAACACGTGGGAAAGTGTGCAGACTTTTGTGCCAATGAGAATTACACGCGCTTTGCTGTACAGGTAAATGTTAAATAACTCAATTCGGACAAATATACAACGAGTCTATGAATTCCATTGAATGTTTATGCGTTTTTTTCTCTCTTAATTTTTGCACTGAAGTGATGGTGACGAAAAATTATTGAAAACTCCTAAATGAATATGAGAGAAAAAAATATTGGTAATAACAAGTTATCGAATGACCTTAAATAATGTGCGAAACCCATACCATGCTATAAGCTATGACTTGAAAAAAACAGTATAACAACATTGTTAACGTTTTTTTATATACAACTCGACCTGCTTAATCTCTTAAATCTACACTAAATGAAAGGGACAGGTATTTTCCTTTAGCAACACAGTTTTAGAGCTGAAGAAAGTTGATTCTGCTTGAAAGTTCGGTGAGGGCCTTGATAATTCAATAAGTTTCGTGTTTCAAGAAAAAATTAATAAACTAGAATTTTGGCGTTTTAGGGCTTTACCGTACCTGCACCTTTGTTTTTTTATTAGGTCTTTCCACTTTTCCGCTTTTTAAAAGTTTTTACAAGATGTCCCTTAGATTTTTCGCATATGATATCGAACAGTAATTGGGCTTTTGAAACTGACCCTGTTTAACTGAACACTTTTTATTGTTAGAGTTATCTCCAAATTTATCAATTTTCTCGTTATATCATCAGGATCTTAAAAATGATTCTGACCGAAGCGGTCTAAAGACTCCATATGAAAGTTATTTCCCCTTTTGTATTCTTTAATAAGAAAAATGTAATTGTAACTGGTAAACCATAAGTGATAGACACCTAGGGTCTTTTGATTTTTATGTACTTGGACCAAAAAAAAAAGTAAGAAAATAAGGCCAAGGTTAAAAGGTCAAGGTCATGTTTTAAAGTTTATTTTGGCTTGTTTTCACTTCTTTTCAGAAACCGTATAAGATATCGAAAATAATTTTCAACTAAACTGATAGTTGCGACATGTCGTAACACAGACATTTTGGTTGAAATGGTGCGTAGACATTTCTTGGGAGTTTTAGCCCCTCTATTTTTATTAATATTAAATATTAAGAATTATACGTATAGTTATATAACTCATTAACCATATATAATAAAGACCTAGGGTTTTCTGATTTGATGTCCTTGATCTATGACCATTGTATTTTTTTACATTTGGTTATTTTACGTATAACTTTGAAAATGTTAACCATGATAAGTGACCTTTTTAAAACCGGAAGTAGCAATTTTAAGCCAAAAAAAATATAGAAACAATACTTTTTTAGAATCAGAGTAAAGTAAGCTATTATTTGACACCTGAAGTAACTTTAATTTAACCGGAAGTGGCTTATTATCTCCCTTAATTGATGAAAAAAGTTCCTCAACATTGTATTTCAAAATCATTATCTTAATTTGAGTGGAAAGACCTTAAATGTTCTCTGAGCAAGTGGTTTTTAATTTGTTATTTCCTTTTTTACAGACCAAGTCATGCTTCTGTTATAACAAAAGTGTTATATTTACCGCATCTTTCTGTTTTGGTCAAGAAATTCAATGTCCCGGAAACAGTAACGATGTATGCGGAACAGGAGAGTATGGAAGCTTTCCATATTATGTGGTCTATGAAAAAGGTAAACTTTATAGTTACAACACGATAATTGGCCTTCTCGTTGGGCTCTACGTTTACCCCCCATAGGTTTATAAAAAATTGCTAGTCATCTTTCTAGATGTTATTCCTTGTTAACCTGGTCAGGTCTTAAATCTATCTATCTGTTCCTGTAACAATTAACATAATTATTCCCCCCTCCCTCCCTGTTTATTAAGATAATTTGACGCCAAACTGAAACAAACAATGGTTTATCTTACATTTATTGGTGAATTATTGGCCGTTACGCCTGAAAGCATTGTGTCATTAGAAACAATATTGCTCTGTAGAAAGAGCATAAGTATGACCATCCTAGGATCATAATTTCGGAATGAGAAAAGTTTAAAAAAAATTATTAAACTTTTAATTACCTAGAATATGTTGTCAGTTTATCAAGATTTGAAAAGAATTGACCAACTGGATCACAAGTTATTGCACTACCAAAATCTCAATTCAAAATAGAATTTCAGCATGACGATTTTGTTCTATCATACGTGTATGACCTCCGAATTTATTTCACTATTATGGACAAGATAAATCTATTATAAGATTTTTTTGCAGATATTAAATTTTCTCGTTTGCTTCAAACCTTCTTCGTGCTTTGTAAGATTAGTATAAAGCGGAAACATGTCGTCATGCTAGTATGCATGTAATATTTGTCATTGGCCATTAACACATCTTTTATCTATAGGTCATATAAGTCTTTAACAATAGACAAGTGTATCGTCCTAAATATATAATTTAGGCAGGTCATGAAGAAAATAATAAGTTAGAACAATTGAAACAACATGTTAATCTCTTAGTCTATTTGTGAAATGAATGCATAAATCTAACTGAATGTGTCACAGATCTGCCATTAATAAACCACCTCACTTTAGGATATTGAAATTTTAATTATATCGTTAACACTTATCGTTTCTTCTTCTTTCTATTTATAGTGAATTCTCTCCAAAATAATATCTGCCGCACGAGGTTATACGCAGACACAACTACTTCTAGTAAAGAAATAAACTCGGACTGCAATTCAACAAACATGACCTATATTTGCAGCGGTATGTTATTTCAGATTAGGTTAACGACTCGCGCAGTAATGTTAGCGAACAGAATCTAAAGCATACTTAGAAATATTTCCAACATCATACACCATTGGATGAATGTGGCCAAAAAAGAAAGGAAACGCAAATGACGTTATTCTTATTTTGGCATACTATTATTGCCCTTTATGGGTTCTGTAATTTGGGAAATACAAAATATTCTAAGTACATTCATACTAATAATGAAGTTATATTACCCGTAGTCAGTTTAGATGCTAAAACGACAAATTGGGTTGGATTAACTTTGGTGAGTATATATATGTAGAAAAAAAATGTGAAAAATTGGTCGTCTTAAAATTTGCAAAATTATTAAAAAGATCTTCCGAAATTCCATTTATTTCTTGGAGCTTCAAGACATGATTTCTTGATTTTTTAAAGAAACATTCTTTCCGTTCTAGTCTCGTCTCATGATCAACATTTTAGGGTGCATATTTCACATATTTCATTTTGATTTCTTTTGGTGTTTATAAATTGAAAATTAATCAATCGGATTTATTAATTGTTGCGCACTTACTAATTTAATGGAAAGATTCAACAACAAGAGTGGTCCACCAACATGACCAATGGAAAGGAAGGGGTACAAAGCAAGTATCAAATGAATTCAATTTTTATTTCAGTTGGTAGTTCTGACGATATTGAATGTAATTTGAATGATTTACTACAATCAAAGAGTTCAGAAAACACTGGAGGAAAAGGTTTGTAACAAGATATAGTGAGCGTAAAGGGGACGGAAGCCAAACAGGTCCAAGACCACAATTGTCGTCCCTTGATTTTCAAATATAGTCCCTAGTGTTGACAGTGGGTCACTTGTCATTAATTTTTATACCCCTTCCAAATTTATTTCTCCATGTTTAATGCCTCAAATTGCAAGTAGGGGGGTGGGGGGGGGGCAACACTGTAAAAAAATTTGGGTCCAGAATTTTAAAGGAAAGTAGTGATTTGGTCCAGCTGAAAAAGGTTAAAAATTAGCACTTCGAAAGCTGTCAAAAGATTTCAAGACGCCCTAAACATAAAATTGTCCACATTTTGAGCTAGAGCCGATGAAGTTTTCTATAATTTTGATATAAT